>NC_084750.1:9305015-9675015 GCF_033978785.1 Entelurus aequoreus | reverse complement strand
AATTACGGTAATTAACGTATTTGATTGACATAACGAGTGTCGTGCAGCTGTGATCGTGACGCTAATGAGAGAAAGGATACATTTGTTTGCAGTTGATTTCCTGTTACAAATATTACTCTCATCTATAATTCATGTCTGCAGTTGTTTTGATGGTGTGAAGTAGATATTTTGTCTCATTATTTAGCTATAGATGTCCCTGTTGTTCAGCAATGTTTGTTAGCGATATCAAGATGCTGTTGAGATGTATACATCTACTTTATTAATACTCATAAAGTATTAGTATTAATAATAATACTTTTTTAGTATTAGTATTAATACTAATACTAATACTAGTATTAGTATTACTAATTAGTTATTAGTAGGGATGTCCGATAATGGCTTTTTGCCGATATCCGATATTCCGATATTGTCCAACTCTTTAATTACCGATACCGATATCAACCGATATCAACCGATATATGCAGTCGTGGAATTAACACATTATTATGCCTAATTTGGACAACCAGGTATGGTGAAGATAAGGTACTTTTTTAAAAAATTAGTAAAATAAGATAAATAAATTAAAAACATTTTCTTGAATAAAAAAGAAAGTACAACAATATAAAAACAGTTACATAGAAACTAGTAATGAATGAAAATGAGTAAAATTAACTGTTAAAGGTTAGTACTATTAGTGGAGCAGCAGCACGCACAATCATGTGTGCTTACGGACTGTATCCCTTGCAGACTGTATTGATATATATTGATATATAATGTAGGAAGCAGAATATTAATAACAGAAAGAAACAACCCTTTTGTGTGAATGAGTGTAAATGGGGGAGGGTTAAGTAAGTGCATCTTGTGTTTTTTATGTTGATTTAATAAAACAAAACAAAAAAAAACAAAAACAAAAAAAAACCCGATACCGATAATAAAAAAACCGATACCGATAATTTCCGATATTACATTGTAACGCATATATCGGCCGATAATATCGGCAGGCCGATATTATCGGACATCTCTAGTTATTAGTATTATCGTTATTATCGTTTCTATCTATCCAGCCAGAAACGAGAAAGAGCCATCAATCTGTCAATCCTTTCCGTGTCCGGGCCAGGTAAGGTTCCCTGTGTTGAGTCAAATTAAGCCGCAGGCTCCAAAATAGTTGAGGCCCCGTCCTCAACTATTTTTGTTGAGGACGTGAAGATATCTACCTATTTGGAATGATGACAACAGGACATCTGCTGATTGGAGTAAGCGTTGCTGTGGTTTGTCCAAAAATTGGAAGTTGCTGGCAGTCTTCAAGGTACCCCAAATCTGCCACGAATGATTGGAGGATGCGAGAATAACTGTGGACACTCTTGGATAACATCGTAACTGTCTGCCTCGCAGGATTTTTGAGGACCAGTCATAGACAATTTAGAGTGAAAAGCACAAGCACATTTTCATTTTCACTGGCATACAAAACATTCTAACTTGGATTGTTTCCCTGGCTTGGAGACTCTCCTGAAGGACAGTGCAGGGAAGACACGACAAACTCCCTTCTTGTCTCTCATGGACACACACCTGTTGTTGTTGACTTTGGACTTACCGGCTGCACAAGAATCAAGGTCGCGGAACAGAGACACACTGCAGGCTTACACACAAACAACATGCATCCACAAAAATATACGCCACACATACACCCCCCCGAACCCCCAAACCAAACACCCTCAACGTAAATCCCATAGGGGTGATGGAAGGATGGTCAGCGCCGAGAGCTGCAGCCTACCACCATTACTCCGCCCCTTCCCTCTTTTGCTAGATCTCTGGAGATGTATGTTTACACTGTTACACTGCAACTAACGATTAATTTGATCATCGATTAATATGTCGATTATTACTTCGATTAATCGATTAATAATCGAATAAAAGAGACAAACTACATTTCTATCCTATCCAGTATTTTATTGGAAAAAAAACAGCATACTGGCACCATACTGATTTTGATTATTGTTTCTCAGCTGTTTGTACATGTTGCAGTTCATAAATAAAGTTTATTAAAAAAAAAAAAAACAACATTTTTTTTAAAAAACTCTGCGCATGCGCAAAGCATAGATCCAACAAATCGATGACTAAATTAATCGGCAACTATTTTAATTATCGATTTTAATCGATTTAATCGATTATTGTTGCAGCCCTAGTTGTAATATGTATATGTGCTTTGCTATGGAGGTTTTTTCCCACTCCAGACTGGACCCCCTTAGGAGCCCAGTCTAGATTGTATTTTTTTACTCATCCTTCCCCAGCGTTTTACCTTTTTCCCCATCTTTTACAGGGCGCCTCATGGCGACCCATCAGCGTTCCTGTTCTGTAACCCTGTACGTTCCTGTTCTGTAACCCTGTACACTGTTTGTTTGTCTCATCCTGAACGGGTTTGTGCTGAAAACAAAGTTTCGTTGTACTTGTGCAATGACAATAAAGACCTATCTATCCTATCTTATATATGTTTTTAAATGTCTAAACAACCTCGCGCCAACATTTCTCTCCGACCTGCTTCAGCCTTACTGCCCCACCCGATCCCTAAGATCAGCCGATCAGCTGCTACTGACGGTCCCGGACACAAGGCTGAAGCTTAGAGGTGACAGAGCTTTCGCTGCTGCTGCTCCCAAGCTCTGGAACGACCTACCTCTGAGTGTTAGACAAGCCTCCTCTCTTCCTGTTTTTAAATCTCTCTTAAAAACATACTTTTATTCCATGGCTTTTAACACTGAGTGATATCTATCCTGCAATGGCGCCCCATAATACACCTGCTGTCAACCTCTTTTTATATTTGATTTATTTATTTTTTATCGTGTTCTGTTTGCTCGGTTCTCGTATTATTTTAACCTGCCCATTGTACAGCCCTTTGGCTACCCCTGTGGTACATTTTAAATGTGCTTTATAAATAAAGTTGATTTGATTTGATTGATCTATCTATATTTTCTTGATGCTAACAAACATCACCAAAGATGCTATAATGTGGAACAAAGCACTTGTCTTTCCTGCACAACAACTAAGCTTTTAGTTTCTGTTATGTTATGTGGATTGGACCAACAATCACAATATTTATTACATGACGTTAGTTTAGTTGCACAAGCAGGTCTTCTACTTATATTTAGGCACAGCGACCACAAAAGAACACAAACTAAAGCTATCTGTTGTTCTTTCTAAACGTTTAGTTCTGCTGTCAAACACTACTAATATAGTGGAGAATGAACTCCATTGCACCATAGAAAGTTTCCCAAACAAATCAAATGTTCACACAAACATTTTACAAAGTGATCACTGCAGACACGAGCATGGTCCGATTGTATTCCACAAGATGATGAAAGTGATATTTTTATAAAACATTTCCTTTGACACACTTGTTTTTCCTGACTTTATTACCTTTATGAACCACTTCTTTTGGGAATCTATGAAAGCTTTTTCCTATCTCTCGATTTGAACGACCCTAACCCAAAGAAGCAGAAGCAGTTTTAATGCTACGCTCAAGCTGCTTGACCATCGTGTGGATTAAGTCACCAAGAAGAAAAACGGATGTGACGTCATATGCAACCCAGCTAATGAAGATGTAAAGTTTAGTTTTTGTGCCATTTGGCCTGCAGACATACACAATGTAATAACTTCTATAGTCATGTGTTGCTAAACAATAAGTTAGGGACATAGAAATGTGTTATTTGATGTCACCTGTGTCGTCTGACATGTGCTCCAGCTGAGGGACCTCCTTCATCAGAGCAGTGTAGTATCTTCTCACAGCACCACGGGCGGCCAGCAGGAGGCGGCAGAGCCTTCGATGCCACACGTGAGCTCTCTGCAGGCAGTCCTCGCTGGGCACATAAAAACTCCCCTGTGGAGAGAAGAAATGTCAGCTGCTATGTAACGAGCATGTTCACATGCTTCAACTTTACTGGAACATTTGTGCAGGACCTTGACGAAAACAGCCACCCTTTTTCCTCCCTATTGGCAAAGTCACAGGAATCACGTCAAATAAGTCTCGATGAAACACAGTAAAGGTGCGGCGTTCCTTTTGGATCTTGGCCTTCACCTTGAACTTTAACCTCACACCAGACTTTGGATAAAATGTCAACTTCTTCAAAGGAATCCAAGTCAACATTTGTGACGGAGGTTAGAGGTCAGAAACAAACCTCTAAAACTATCCAGAAATAGGACTAAAGACAATTTGGAAAAGAAACATGTGAAAAAAACAAGTGCCAAAAGAAAACTATTTCCAATAAAAGGGTTACATTTATATTTGTTTGACTGATAGTAAAGCAATACAAAATTAATTTAATCGATAAATGTATCATATATTTTCCATGATTTTTTATTTATTAATACAGTATATGTAAATATATATAATTATAGCGGTTGTTTGTCTGTGTGTGCACAGAATCTTTTTGTTGTGTGAGTCAATGGTTAGTTTGATATTCATCATGCAGCTGTAGCTAAGTTTCAAGGTGTTCCCGTTGAATATATTCCTGAGTGCATGTTTTTTGGGGAAGTGCCTGTCACCATACAGCAGTGCAGCTGAAAGATGTAACCTGTGCAACCTGAAAGAAATGTTGTTAATTATATACCAGCCCAGCATGTCCACTTTAAACAAACTGGTCTCATCATGCCGGCACAGAAGCAAGGCACTACTGTGTAACAATGGCCACACACCAAATATACTGTATGTTACAACCACGTCAATAAAATCCACTGAAGAGCAGGGAAAACAGCAAAACAGGCTTGTAGGGATGAAAAAGCCTCTATGTTTTTCCCTGACCTAATGTATGTATATATGTATATGTATATATATACACACACACTTATAAATATGGAATACGCTGGATATACTGTATATATACACTAGCGTTCAAAAGTTTGGGGTCACATGTAAATGTCCTTATTTTTGAAGGAAAAGCACTGTACTTTTCAATGAAGATAACTTTAAACTAGTTTTAACTTGAAAGAAATACACTCTATACATTGCTAATGTGGTAAATGACTATTCTAGCTGCAAATGTCTGCTTTTTGGTGCAATATCTACATAGGTGTATAGAGGCCCATTTCCAGCAACTATCACTCCAGTGTTCTAATGGTACAATGTGTTTGCTCATTGGCTCAGAAGGCTAATTGATGATTAGAAAACCCTTGTGCAATCATGTTCACACATCTGAAAACACTTTAGCTCGTTACAGAAGCTACAAAACTGACCTTCCTTTGAGCAGATTGACTTTCTGGAGCATCACATTTGTGGGCTCAATTAAACGCTCAAAATGGCCAGAAAAAGAGAACTTTCATCTGAAACTCCACAGTCTATTCTTGTTCTTAGAAATGAAGGCTATTACACTAAATTGTTTGGGTGACCCCAAACTTTTGAACGGTAGTGTATATATATATATACTAGGGATGTCCGATAATGGCTTTTTGCCGATATCCAATATTCCGATATTGTCCAACTCTTTAATTACCGATACCGATATCAACCGATACCGATATCAACCGATATATGCAGTCGTGGAATTAACACATTATTATGCCTAATTTGGACAACCAGGTATGGTGAAGATAAGGTACTTTTTAAAAAAATTAGTAAAATAAGATAAATAAATTTAAATCATTTTCGTGAATAAAAAAGACAGTAAAACAATATAAAAACAGTTACATAGAAACTAGCAATGAATGAAAAGTAGTAAAATGAAGTGTTAAAGGTTAGTACTATTAGTGGAGCAGCAGCACGCACAATCATGTGTGCTTACGGAGTGTATCCCTTGCAGACTGTATTGATATATATTGATATATAATGTAGGAAGCAGAATATTAATAACAGAAAGAAACAACCCTTTTGTGTGAATGAGTGTAAATGGGGGGAGGGAGGTTTTTTGGGTTGGTGCACTAATTGTAAGTGTATCTTGTGTTTTTTATGTTGATTTAATTAAAAAAAAACAAAAAACGATATCGATAATAAAAAAACTGATACCGATAATTTCCGATATTACATTTTAACGCATATATCGTCCGATAATATCGGCAGGCCGATATTATCGGACATCTCTAATATATATATATATATATATATATATATATATATATATATATATATATATATATATATATATATATATATACAGTGAGGTCCACAAATATTTGCACACCTTGCAATTTTCTCCCACTTAGAAATTAGGGAGAGGTGTGAAATGTTCATCATAGATGTATTTCAACTGTTAGAGACATCATCTAAAAAGAAAAATCCGGAAATCACATTGTATGATTTTTTAATGATTTATGTGTATGTTACTGGGGTTCATAAGTATTTGCACACATGAGAACATCAGTGTTAATATTTGCAATTACAGAGGTCAAAGGTTTCCTAGAGTTCTTCAGCAACAGGGATTTTGTCCCACTCCTCCACACAAATCCTCTCTAGATCTGTCAGGTTTCGGGGCTGTGGCCGAGCAACACCAAGTTTCAGCTCCTTCCAAATATTTTCTATTGGATTTAGATCTGGAGACTGGCTAGGCCACTCCAGAACCTTGATATGCTTGGTATGGAGCCACTCCTTGGTTATCCTGGCTGTGTGCTTCATGTTGGAAGACCCATCTTCAATGCTCTGACTGAGGGAAGGAGGTTTTTGGCCCAAATCTCTCAATACATGGCCCCGTTCATCCTCTCCTTAATACAATCCTGTCCCCTTTGCTGAAAAGCACACCCCAAAGCATGATGCTTCCACCGCCATGCTTCACTGTAGGGATGGTGTTCTTGGGATGATACTCATCCTTCTTTTTCCTCCAAACCCGACGAGTGGAGTTTATACCAAGAAGTTCTATTTTAGTCTCATCTGACCACATGACTTTCTCCCATGACTCCTCTGGATCATCCAGATGGCCATCGGCTAACTTCAGACGGGCCTGGACATGGGCTGACTTAAGCAGGGGAACGTTCCGTGCAATGCATGTATTTAAACCTATATCAATCTAATCCATTATTATTATTATTATTAAACCACTACGTCATAGTGTTCTACTGATAGTAGCCTGGGAGACAGTAGTCCCAGCTCTCTTCAGGTCATTCACCAGCTCCTGCCGTGTAGTTCTGGGCTGATTCCTTACTTTTCTTATCATGAGTGATGCCCCACAAGGAGAGATCTTACACGGAGCCCCAGTCCGAGGTGGATTAGCAGTCACGTTTAGCCTCTTCCATGTTCTAACAACTGCTGCAACAGTTGATCTATTCTCACCAAGCTGCTTCCCAATTGTCCCACAGCCTTTTCCAGCTTTGTGTCGCTCTACAATGTTGTCTCTGGCCTCTTTTGACAGCTCTTTGGTCTTGCCCATGGTAGCAGTTGGACCTTGACTGACTGTGGGCTGCACAGGTGACTTTAATGAGCTCTAAGGGGGGTGGGTGGGTGATTAGTTGTGGGGTAAAGGTGGACTTTTTTTTAAGGTAGACTGACAGCTCTTTGAGAGTCATAATTCTTGCAGATTCTCATGTGTGCAAGTACTTATGAACCCCAGTAACATACAAATAAATCATTAAAAAATCATACAATGTGATTTCCGGATTTTTCTTTTTAGATGATGTCTCTAACAGTGGAAATACATCTATGATGAACATTTCACACCTCTCCCTAAGTGGGAGAATTTGCACAATTGCAGGGTGTGCAAATGCTTGTGGACCTCACTGTATATATATATGTACTGTATATACACAATTACAAAGTAAGGGTTGCACAGACTAATGCAGAAAATGACGTTTTATTTTACGTTGACTAGTAGCTGATCACAATATTTTGTTTTCCATAAAGGGAGAAGTAACCACTGTAGACACGACTATCTGCCTGCTACGTGGTCCCTGGCACAACTGTTTGCAGTTGAGCGCGTACATCTATTTAAGTATTAATAAATCCATGCATAAATGGACACAAGATTAATTATTATAGGAAATAGATGAAACAAGAGCCTGTAAAGTAGTTGCAAAAAAAATCAGATTAATACTATATGTATGTGTGGATGAAAAATGAAATGTGTAGAGAAATCTGTGGTCGTGTGCTGGATGTGGATGATTAAAGGAAAATAGTGTAAAAGAAATAGTGAGACTCTTCCAGTAGACAACATAACATTTACAGTTGATGTTAAACTTTAGATTTATGTCTGCATCAGATATCCTGTTGGCCTCGCTGGGCCCTGACCTCAAGCTGCTACCTTGGACTTCTGTCCGTGGACCGTGACCTCAAGCTGCTACCTTGGACTTCTGTCTGTGGACCCTGACCTCAAGCTGCTACCTTGGACTTCTGTCCGTGGACCCTGACCTCAAGCTGCTACCTTGGACTTCTGTCTGTGGACCCTGACCTCAAGCTGCTACCTTGGACTTCTGTCCGTGGACCCTGACCTCAAGCTGCTACCTTGGACTTCTGTCCGTGGACCCTGACCTCAAGCTGCTACCTTGGACTTCTGTCTGTGGACCCTGACCTCAAGCTGCTACCTTGGACTTCTGTCCGTGGACCCTGACCTCAAGCTGCTACCTTGGACTTCTGTCTGTGGACCCTGACCTCAAGCTGCTACCTTGGACTTCTGTCTGTGGACCCTGACCTCAAGCTGCTACATTGGACTTCTGTCTGTGGACCCTGACCTCAAGCTTCTACCTTGGACTTCTGTCCGTGGACCCTGACCTCAAGCTGCTACCTTGGACTTCTGTCTGTGGACCCTGACCTTAAGCTGCTACCTTGGACTTATGTCTGTGGACCCTGACCTCAAGCTGCTACCTTGGACTTCTGTCCGTGGACCCTGACCTCAAGCTGCTACCTTGGACTTCTGTCCATGGTGACCATGTTTTGGCAAGCGCCATGGAGGCTCCCAGCTTTCTGTGGACATACTGTCATTTCCCGCAGGCGAATCCCACCCTATCATCATACCTGTGCGCGCTCTGTAATTGCAGCAAACCAGGAAGGAACATCTGTGTGTTTACTTTCATAATTCTCTTTACCTATCAGACATCTGGGAGGCTTCTGAAGGGAGGCGGGGTTACGAAATAAGACGTGTTTTTGTTTCAACTAGTCATTACCCTAAAAAGTGTTTCCCTCTGGATTGGTGCCATCTTAGTTTTTTTCACCTTGATGGTGTAGTTAAAATGTTCAGAGTGTTGGAAGGGACGATTGAGAAAAGAACATTAGCTGATTAAAAACTAATAGCGCACATACAGGTTACAACCAGAGGAGGCACTGTCGGGTTATGTTACACTGGCTAGTGTGGTCCAAAGGAGAACGTGACGTCCTGTAGAATAAATAAGGTGACAACTGCCTTGAAACAGGAGTTCAGAACAATCAGTTGAAGGCACCCACTTTTTTAAAAATTCAGATTAATTACAATTCTGATTAATCACAATAAACCCGACGCAGCCCCCGCGACGAATTGAATGTTAATGGTAAACGACTCGCCCGAATGCAGCTGCGATAGGCTCCAGCACCCCCTGCGACCCCGAAAGGGACAAGCGGTAGAAAATGTATGGATAATTTTGCTTGTATAATTTAACCTCTTAAGGCCCAAGCTGTTTGTTTACATGCTTTTTTTATTTCTCTTTGCTATTTAGTAGAGATGTCCGATAATATCGGTCTGCCGATATTATCGGCCGATAAATGCGTTAAAATGTAATATCGGAAATTATCGGTATCGTTTTTTTTATTATCAGTATTTATTTTATTTTTTTATTAAATCCACATAAAAAACACAAGATACACTTACAATTAGTGCACCAAGCCAAAAAACCTCCCTCCCCCATTTACACTCATTCACACAAAAGGGTTGTTTCTTTCTGTTATTAATATTCTGCTTCCTACATTATATATCAATACAGTCTGCAAGGGATACAGTCCGTAAGCACACATGATTGTGCGTGCTGCTGCTCCACTAATAGTACTAACCTTTAACAGTTAATTTTACACATTTTCATTAATTACTAGTTTCTATGTAACTGTTTTTATATTGTTTTACTTTCTTTTTTATTCAAGAAAATGTTTTTAATTTATTTATCTTATTTTATTTGATTCATTTTTTTAAAAAGTACCTTATCCTCACCATACCTGGTTGTCGAAATTAGGCATAATAATGTGTTAAGTCCACGACTGTATGTATCGGTTGATATCGGTATCGGTTGATATCGGTATCTGTAATTAAAGAGTTGGACAATATCGGCATATTGGATATCGGCAAAAAGCCATTATCGGACATCCCTACTATTTAGGCTTATTGGACCCTAATTAGAATAAAAACTAAGAATCATCTTTTGATATGATGTACTTAGTCCATAAGTACACAAACGTGTACTTCATGTTTAGTGACATGCTAATTCTTATTTTTACACTTTTTTCCCCAAATTCCATTGTATGTTATACTCTCCTGACACCACCAGATGGCAGTATAAGTGTCCACACAAGCGGCCATAAGACCCCAATTCAGTAGTGTACACCATTTTGGAAATAAGAGCTGAAAGGTGCTGTCCACGCATGTGGCCACTAAGCCTTTAGAGGTTTAAATGAACTTTAAAAAGCACCGTATTTTTCGGAGTATAAGTTGCTCCGGGGTGTAAGTCGCACCGGCCGAAAATGCATAATAAAGAAGGAAAAAAACATATATAAGTCGCACTGGAGTATAAGTCGCACATTTTTTGGGGGAAATGTATTTGATAAAAGCCAACAGCAAGAATAGACAATTTAAAATGTCTAAAGAATAGTGAACAACAGGCTGAATAAGTGTACGTTATATGAGGCATAAATAAGCAACTGGTATGTTAACGTAACATATTATGGTAAGAGTCATTCAAATAACTATAACATATAGAACATGCTATACGTTTACCAAACAATCTGTCACTCCTAAATCCCATGAAATCTTATACGTCTAGTCTCTTACGTGAATGACATCAATAATATTATTTGATATTTTACACTAATGTGTTAATCATTTCACACATAAGTCGCTCCTGAGTATAAGTCGCACCCCCGGCCAAACTATGAAAAAAACTGCGACCTCTAGTCCGAAAAATATAGTACCGTAACTTCCGGACTATAAGCCGCTACTTTTTCCCCTCGTTCTGGTCCCTGCGGCTTATACAAGGGTGCGGCTTATATACGGCCTGTTCTTCTCCGACACCGACGAAGAGGATTTGGGTGGTTTTAGTACGCAGGAGGAAGACGATGACACAATGATTAAAGACTGACTTTTCATATACCGGTAGGCTGCTTATTTTGATAACGTACAGGCGAGCACTTTGTATTACTTTGCAGCGTTGTATTATTTGTACTCTGCACGAATGCTGTTCGCCATGTCAAAGATGTGAAAGTTTGATTGAATGATTGAAAGATTTATTGTTAATAAATGGGACGCTTTGCGTTCCCAAACAGTCATCTCTGTCCCGACAATCCCCTCCGTGGTAGCAGGAACCCCTATATACTACGCTAATTACACATCAAAACCCTGCGGCTTATACAAGGGTGCGGCTTATATATGGAGCAATCTGTATTTTCCCCTAAATTTAGCTGGTGCGGCTTATAGTCCGGAAATTACGGTATTTGGACACAAATACAATTCCATTACCAGACTGTCATACAGGAACATTATTTAAACATTTTACTTGGAAGCACTTCATTTATCTGCTCAGAACTTGGTAACAGTTTTATGACCTGAACACTGACCGTATAACAGCACACCTTTCAGGTAACCATCCGCCATTAAGGTAAAAGATAGTGTGTTCACAATAAAGTGTGAGATTCATCAGGATATATTTGGTGATGACTTGCATGTGTTAATGCGACAAATAACACATTTTGCAGTGAGGTTATTCCCCAGCTTATGTCACTTCATAAACTTTGTAACTTTCTAACATGTGGGTCAGCGCACAAAGGAGGTGATGGCCTATGTGAACATTTCACCTGCAGCGACATGGCGCTTGTGAGCTGAACTCATTACTGGGATCAAACGAAGACCCCCACACCTTCCTTATCTCAGCCAGAGCTTATTAAAGAGGTGGGAATAAAACAAGGGTTCATTAAGATTTACAGTGGAGACGATGACGTCGGAAGTTTCATTAAAAAAAGTCTGTTTTGCAGCCAAGTGAGTGTGGTCCAAGTAGATTGATGCATCACTTTATGGCAGCGTATTTGTGGCTTGGGCTCCTCACCAGGTCGCCACCAAACTTGAATGGAGCTCAGAAAAGTCAGAAAATACTTCTTTTTTTTCATGTTTTTCCTAATAAATTCAGTTTACAAAAAAAGACTGATGATAAAGGATTCTATCAGCGCATGAGATTGACTCTAGGGCTGCACCATTAATCCATATCTAATCCACTTCAAGGTTTTTAATTGGTGCGCTAAATAACCGCAAGAGGCTGAGGTTTTTTTTTCTTTCCCTCCGCCGTCACCGGCTTTTGAGTGACAGACGTGTTGGCCAATCAGAATTGTTGTTCGTCTCTCAGCACCGGAGCACGTTTATTTATCAGAGTGACCCCTCTTTTCACTCATTCACAATCTTTGTCTCGACACAAATTGGCAGGCAAAATGTGATTATAAAGCCAATTGTCCCGTTGTGGGGATATTGCAGCTGCCCACGGGATGGGCAATATAAGCCCATCAACATGCACCAACGAGCAAAAATGCCCTGATCACGTGATGGCAATATAAAAACACAAGACAAGGTTCAACCTCATTAAATGCACTTTAGGATGGTCAATATCTATTTATGTAAATTTTTTAATTACAGAAATGAGTCCATTTTATTTATTTATTTAGGGTAACAAAGTTATTTACCTTCCAATGACAGAACAATGGTAACCAATTCTACAGTAATTAGAAATAAAGGTTTATATCCTTTTAAATGGTTACTTGCTTAAATATGATATATTATGATTACATTACATTATAAACACTGTATAGTTTGATCCATTATTTCTTTCAAGAGCACGGTGAATTGCAATTAGGTTTTTTCTCAAAATGGTGCAGCCTCATTGACACAGTACTCTTAATACGACACATTAACAGCATCATACTGTGACTACATTTTGCTTTGAAGGTGCCATTTTTAGGTCATTTGGGACATTCCTAGGATTTGTATCTGAACAAACTCCACCCAGGGAATGTAAATATATATACTTCTGTTTTTTTAAGCCTCAAGTGACCAATTGTGAAGATCTATAAATCAGATTTGACCGCAGCATACCTCCGAGATGATGGGCTTGCAGTACCCTGCTCCAAACACAAGGTTCTCCACTGAGACTGCAGATGGATCATTGGTGCTCTCTGCTGACCCTTTTCCCAGCCAGGACCCCTTTCCTGTGCGAGCAAAGCTGGAGGCAGGACAGACATGCAGGGATAAGGTCAGCAAGCAGAAGAAAGAGGGGTCCAAGTTATTCATTTAATAATTAATAAGTCTAAGTTGGTCTAATTTGTGGAATGCAGCTCATTTTCTAACAGCCCATTTCAAAAATAATACCAAAAAAACCTTAAAAAGTGAAATAAAAGAGCTAACAGGTGAAATGTAAGGAGAAAATGTTGCTACGTTGACAATAATAACACAAAGCTGCAATGCAGGTTGCTTTTTCTTTAAAAGTGTCGATGCTCAAAAAGAATGAAAAACTTAACTGACAGATGTGAACTTGGCAAAGAGATTTGAGTGTTGAAAGTCAAAATAATATGACTTATTTTTAACACTTTTATGTGCCTTTTGGATCCTCGAGACCTTTAGTCTGACTTTTTTTAAAATTGTCATTGTTCCAAAAATAATAATGAAGCAAAAGTAATGTTATGAATGATTCACCTACGTGTTTAAAGGCATGTGAGCACCCTTTGAGGGAAAAAAGAGGAATACAAACCATGAAAGAAAATGTAGAAAATCAAGACAACATTTCCTGCAAGTGAGTGCATTTCTACTCTACTTTTGACATTCTTTAGATTTATTCTCATCTACCAACCTCTTTGTCACACTAACATGTCTCATGTAATGTACCACACATTTTGTTGTTTTGTTAAGTACCGTATTTGCCGGACTATAAGGCACACTTGAAATCCTTTTTTTTCCTCAAAACTCGACAGTGCGCCTTATAACCCGGTGCGCCTAATGTACGGAATAATTCTGTTTTTTCTTTCCGACCTCAAAGCTATTTTTTTTGGTACATGGTGTAATGATAAAGGTGACCAGTAGATGTCAGTCACACACAAGAGATACGTGTAGACTGCAATATGACTCAAGTAAACAACAGCAACATTTTATATGTTCCATTGAAAATACAGAACATTACACACGGCGCTGAAAAATCTATCAAAATGTTTTAGTATGACTTTGGTAAGCTATGAAGCCACACCACTTGATGGATTGTACTGTGCTTCAACATAGGAGTATTATTATGGTGTGTATAAGGTAAGACATATTATCTGCTGTTTTGTTTTAACAATATTATGCAAAAACAACTTTTCTTACCTTCTAGTACCTGCTGATCTGTATTTGGGATCTGTGTAAATCCTGAAAAATTGCGCGGTCCGCCTTTGTAGTCTGTGTCGACACCGTAGTGGGTAAGCTTCTTCTTTTTCTCTATCTTCTTGTTATGTGACATTCATCCTCCACTGTTGCCATTTCTAATATAAAGTAGTGTAAAGTTCTTACTTATACCTAGGGATGTCCGATAATGGCTTTTTGCCGATATCCGATATTCCGATATTGTCCAACTCTTTAATTACCGATACCGATATCAACCGATACCGATATCAACTGATATATACAGTCGTGGAATTAACACATTATTATGCCTAATTTGGACAACTAGGTATGGTAAAGACAAGGTACTTTTAAAAAAAATATATAAAATAAAATAAGATAAATAAATTAAAAACATTTTCTTGAATAAAAAAGAAAGTAAAATAATATAAAAACAGTTACATAGAAACTAGTAATTAATGAAAATGAGTAACATTAACTGTTAAAGGTTAGTACTATTAGTGGAGCAGCAGCACGCACAATCATGTGTGCTTACGGACTGTATCCCTTGCAGACTGTATTGATATATATTGATATATAATGTAGGAAGCAGAATATTAATAACAGAAAGAAACAACCCTTTTGTGTGAATGAGGAGGGAGTTTTTTTGGGTTGGTGCATTAATTGTAAGTGTATCTTGTGGTTTTTATGTTGATTTAATAAAAAAAATTTAAAAAACGATACCGATAATAAAAAAAACGATACCGATAATTTCCGATATTACATTTTAACGCATTTATCGGCCGATAATATCGGCAGGCCGATATTATCAGACATCCCTACTTATATCTGTCAGTAAACTCACCATGAAAGCGCTAAAACATACCGGTGCAGTGACTTTACATTATTCACCCAAGTATCTTAAGTTATTAGAGAGCTCCGGTCGGACGGTTTTTCACGGGACACATTTCGGGCGTTGTTGTTGCACTAGTGAGCCACGGATGAGGAGATGCTGCTCCGTTATTGATTGAAGTCAAGTGTGAATGTCATTAAAACAGTTAGCGCCATCTTTTGACACTTCTTCCACAAAGATGGCAGGGAGAAGACGCTGTCGAAGTGGAGGCACGTAAATAAGACCGGCGCATCCTGAAGAGACTGTCAGAAAGTGAGTTGAAGATGATGTGTAAAACATCATCTATGCAACATTTTGAGCAAAGAACCACCATCACATGTTATGTAGACCACAAGGAAGTCTTTTACATTTAGAAAAAAAAAAATATGACGACTCCTTTAATGCGCCCTATAATTCGGAGCGACTTATATATGACAAAAGATCGAACATAGATCATTCATCGGCAGTGCGCCTTATACTCCGGTGAGCTTTATGGTCCAGAAAATACGGTACAGTGTAGACCAGGGGTCACCAACGCGGTGCCCGCGGGCACCAGGTAGCCCGTAAGGACCAGATGAGTAGCCCGCTGGCCTGTTCTAAAAATAGCTCAAATAGCAGCACTTACCAGTGAGCTGCCTCTATTTTTTAAATGTTATTTATTTACTAGCAAGCTGGTCTCGCTTTGCCCGACATTTTTAATTCTAAGAGAGACAAAACTCAAATAGAATTTGAAAATCCAAGAAAATATTTTAAAGACTTGGTCTTCACTTGTTTAAATAAATTCATTATTTTTTTACTTTGCTTCTTATAACTTTCAGAAAGACAATTTTAGAGAAAAAATACAACCTTAAAAATGATTTTAGGATTTTTAAACACATATACCTTTTTACCTTTTAAATTCCTTCCTCTTCTTTCCTGACAATTTAAATCAATGTTCAAGTAAAAAATTTTTTTATTATTGTAAAGAATAATAAATACATTTTAATTTAATTCTTCATTTTAGCTTCTGTTTTTTCGACGAAGAATATTTGTGAAATATTTCTTCAAACTTATTATAATTAAAATTCAAAAAAATTATTCTGGCAAATCTAGAAAATCTGTACAATCAAATTTAAATCTTATTTCAAAGTCTTTTGAATTTCTTTTAAAATTTTTGTTCTGGAAAATCTATAAGAAATAATGATTTGTCTTTGTTAGAAATATAGCTTGGTCCAATTTGTTATATATTCTAACAAAGTGCAGATTGGATTTTAACCTATTTAAAACATGTCATCAAAATTCTAAAATTAATCTTAATCAGGAAAAATTACTAATGATGTTCCATAAATTATTTTTTTAATTTTTTCGAAAAGATTCGAATTAGCTAGTTTTTCTCTTTTTTTTTTCGGTTGAATTTTGAATTATAAAGAGTCGAAATTGAAGATAAACTATGTTTCAAAGTTTAATTGTCATTTTTTTCGTGTTTTCTCCTCTTTTAAACCGTTCAATTAAGTGTAAATATCATTAATTATTAATAATAACATAGAGTTAAAGGTAAATTGAGCAAATTGGCTATTTCTGGCAATTTATTTAAGTGTTTTGAAACTGGTAGCCCTTCACATTAATCACTACCCAAGAAGTAGCTCTTGCTTTCAAAAAGGTTGGTGACCCCTGATGTAGATAATTTACTAAAATGATCATCCTAGAAAATGTAATGTCAAATTATATAACTAGCACTCAGAAAACCTTTCACATTTTGGAACGCTATCCTGTAGCCATGCCTCCTTGGGTATTATAATTCCAGTGTTGTGACTTCTGTTTACATCCAAAAATATACCTTCTTGCTAAAAAATGCTTTAGGCTTCGCATTGTAATCATCCAAATGTTTGTTTGCACACTGCAAAAAGTGACATCTAAGTAAGATGAAATATGTCAAATAAGGGTGATATTTGCTTATTTTCTGTCTGATAAGATCATTCTTCTCACTAAGCACATTTGATGTTAGAGTGTTTTACTTGTTTGAAGTGTTTTGCTCCTAAATGATCTCAGTAAGATGTTACAGCTTGTTGCTGAGATTTGAGTAAAACATGCTTGAAACTAGAATATCAACTGTTGCAACACTCACAAGTATAAAACTATTTTATTAAAGTAATCATTTCTTATTTCAAGCATGAAAAAAAAAATCATGACTGACACAATTGTGTCTCATATTAAAACAGATGACAGCCAAATGGACTTTGCTGTTTTATTTTCAATGAAACAATAGAAAGAACGTACTCATATAGTAGTGCACTTGTTATTAGTGACAATATACTTATTTTAAGCTATTTTTGGGTTCATTGAGGTTAGATAATTAGGGTCCGCATGTACCCTGTATAAAGGACTCCCACAGGGAGTCCTTTGTACAGGTTACAAAGGAACCTATTGTTATTGTAAGGTTTATTATTATTATACCGGCCGCCTCTTCGAGCTGCAATTTGACCCACTTAACATGCTTCAAAACTCACCAAATTTGACACACACATCAGGACCTGCGAAAATTGCAAGTTAATAAAAAACCAAACCCCAAAAATCAAAATTGCGCTCTAGCGCCCCCTAGGAAAAAACAAAAACAAACTGCCTGTAACTCCCACTAGGAAGGTCGTAGAGACATGAAACAAAAACCTGTATGTAGGTCAGACTTAGACCTACATTTCATAATTTTACATCCTCGGGCAAAAACCAACAGGAAGTTGGCAATTTCCCCTTCAAGACAAAATTGTACTAAAAAAACTAATTTTTGCCTCTTTGAGCTGTAATTTGACCCCCTTAAAATACTTCAAAACTCACCAAAATTCTCACACACATCGGGACTGCTGGAAATTGCGATCTAAAAAAAACCCGAACCCCAAAGCTCAAAAATTGCGCTCGAAAAAAACCGAGACAAAACTGCTTTTTTGAGGGAAAACTCAAGACAAAACTGCTTGTAACTTCCGGTAGGAACGTCTTAGAGACGTGAAACAAATACCTCTATGTAGGTCTCACCTAGACCTACATTTCATAGATTGACATCCTTCAGCAAAAATCAACAGGAAGTTTGCTACTCCTCCTTCAAAACAAAACTTTTGTTACAACCGGTCACCAAACATCAAACGTTATCTCCTCTGAGCGCGTTTGTCGTTTCGGCTTCAAACTGCTACAGGAGAGAGATTGAACCCTTCTGATTAAAAGTTGAAGACGGCGTTGTGATTCGTGCTACCGTTTTGATTTTACGAGCCTTCAAAGACCCGCAGCACTAAAGTTGCTCCGCTGCTGTGATTTTACGCGCCTTCAAAGAAAACAACCACTGTGCCGCAACACCTAGGAAAAAGACACAGACACAACTTCCTCTAACTCCCAGTACGAATATTGTAGAGACACGAAACAAAAACCTCTATGTAGGTCTCACTCAGGACTACCACTGGACAAAAGTATTGGGACACCTAGGACTAGCACCTGCCAAAATGCAGACCCGACCAACGCTGCTTGCAGCTTTAATTTTTCTTGTTTTTGAACACTGACTTTTTGCAGTGCAGGAAGATAGGAAGTTGTCAACACTGTGGCTTGCAGAGCAAAGGCAGGCGACAACAAGCTAGCTAGATGATGCTAACTGGTCATCTCTCTGTCCTGTGGCAAGAGGAACAGCGTTCAACAAATGTTGTTTACATCCTATTTTTGGGATATTTCATTAAAAAAAAACGGAAGTGATATTTTTGACGCGAAAATGAACATTTAAACACACAGATTAACGCGTTTTTGCGGACATTTCACATGCCTGAACATAAGGCTCTAATTACTTCACATCAAATGTTCCACCTTAAAAAAAGTTTCGGGGAAAAGATTGCATGTTTTGTGTGTTTGCCATAGAAAAAACTGGGTTTTCTTTGGAGAAAAAAGGGCATAAAACATAAAATATATGACAATTAATAGATGTGCAGTTGATCTGTAGATATTTAAGTGTTAAAGCAAATTAAATGTATATATTTTTAACACATTAACGACTAAGACCATTTTGGGTCCCCGGCACCTTTAACATTAACCACAATTGTTTTTATTGTACATTAATGATATCTGTAAAATCTTTAAAAAACTCAAATGTATTCTCTTTGCTGATGATACAAGTCTGTACTGTTCTGGGCAAGACCTTGGCCAACTCTTAGGGACTGTAGAGAGTGAACTCTACATGCTAAAACAATGGTTTGATGCCAATAAACTATCAATCAACCTAAATAAAACAAAATATATAATTTTTGGAAATAGGAAAAATAACAAACAGTGTCATATAAGAATTGATGACATGGAGATAGAAAGGGTGTATTCAACAACATTTTTGGGAATCCATATAGATGATAAATTAAATTGGAAACTGCACATAAATATACTTAAGACAAAGATGGCAAAAAATATTGCTATGTTACATAAAATCAAAAACTCCGTAAATCAAAAGGCTCTTATCATGTTATATAATTCTTTTGTACTCCCTTATCTTAATTATTGTGTCGAAATTTGGGGTAAGAATTACAATACAAACATTGAATCTATATTCTTACTTCAAAAGAAAGCGATTAGAATTGTAAATTATGCAGATTATCATGACCAAACCAATGCTCTGTTTATTAAATTAAAAACATTAAAACTGCACGATCTTGTTGACCTCAACACTGCTATTGTGACGTACAAAGCTCATAACCACATGCTGCCTGGATGTCTACAGGAGAGGTTTAAACCCAGAGAGAATCCCTATGACCTCAGAGGTTCAGCTGTCTTCCAGAAAGCTAAGATAAGAACAAGCTTAAAAAGTAGATGTGTTTCTGTCAGGGGGGTTCAACTGTGGAACAGCTTGGATAATTCCTTAAAATGTTCCAGTTCTATTCACACATTTAAAAAACACTTTAAGACTAATGTCTTGAAAAAATATATCACTCTTGAATCAACACAGTAGTTAATACTATGATCAATGTTAATTCAAATACTAAATGTGGGTTATAAATAATAATGGAAGTACAATTGTTTGTATATAGTATATAAATTGGTACAGAGGTTTAACATGTCTACAAGGATATTTCACATGCCTTTACTGTGTATATAATTGAATTGTGTTTATGTTATGTATAATGTGTATTTATAATATGTTGTACAATGGACATTTAATAATTTTCAGAAGTTTATTTTGTACTTGACATTGTTTATAGGGTTAGGCGCAATAAGTGTTCAACTTCAGCCTAAACCCTGTCGGTCTGCAACATTTTCATTTTCAATCTATGAATGTTCAACTGTTTGTTTATTTTGTTGACCATTGACCGAAGAATAATAAACTTGAAACTTGAAACAATTGAAGGGAGCCCTAATAGTTTTGAAAATGAAAAATATCAAAATGAACTGGAAGCTTCCTTTCATTTGTCAGTGGAAAAAGTTTGGACACCCCTGCTGTAGAACAAACGTAGAGAGAATTTCAAAGGGTCGATGTTCCCTGACATGATGAAAGGTGAGAGGAGCACATCAAAACAATGTCCGTGCTTTGTCAAAACCTTCAAGCCATGTAAATGAGAACCCCTAAAAAAGCTTTCTTCTACCTGATTAGCGGCTGATGTAAGGCAACCAGTGAGGCGTGGATGGAAACGGAAACGACGGACAGGTGGAAGTAGTCAAACATGACAGGAACATGATGGTGCAGGCCTCGCTGCGGGTGGAAGTGGAGGTTGAGGGTGCGACTGCTGATCAACGGGACGGCCACCATGTCTGCCAGCCTAGGAACAGTCATTGAAATTTCAGCCATATTGAATGACTTCTCCATGACTATCTAATATCTACGCCTGCTGCGCCTTTGAATAATTCAACATGAATAATTGGTGTGTGCACCTACTGTTGCTCGTTGTCAGTGAAGTGAAGATCCAGCTTCAACTGAAAGTCCACCTCGCTGAGGGCCTCCTCTACCTGGAGAACATCCACCAAGGCTTCAATATTTGCCACAAACAAGCAAGGTTTTTTGACCGGACACATTTCAAGCAGCCTTAATACAGTAGAATATATAACATATAATATATAAGCAGGGGTGGGTAGAGTTAATACAGTAGAATATATAACATATAGTGTAGAGTAGACATACATTGTACTCAATTACTTTAGAGCAGGAGTGTCAAACTTGTTTTCATTGAGGGCCACTTGTATCACATTTCATTAATTTTTTTTTTTCCCATTTATTTATTTATTTCAGGCAATGACAAAAACGTACAAGTTGACAAAACATAATAATATAAATTAATATAGTGCATTATTGTCCAGTTTTGCCTGAAAGGGAGTGGGAAGAAGATAACTTATTTAATCCCACCCCCAGTTCTCCATTCAGTGATTATTCACATGAGTTTCACTCTCACTTTGTTCAAGGATTATAATACAGGTGTTGTATCATAGTGGCATTACCATAGGTAACAATAATTATTACACTGTAACAATCATTTGTATCAACAATGTAGGAATAATGAACATAGCAATAATGGTAATAGACATCATAGCAATAATGGTAATAGACATCATAGCAATAATGGTAATAGACATCATAGCAATAATGGTAATAAACATCATAGCAATAATGGTAAGGAAACATTGAGCACATGTTACACTTTGAGACATTCACTGTCAAAATAATATTTTGACATCTTACTGCAAAAAACTTGTAGCTCAGTCATCGGAATTTGATTGTAAAATGTGCGGTAAATATAATGGAAAAACAGTACAACTGTTTTCATCGTAAAATGTACAATAGTTCTTATACTGTATTACTATAAATTGAAAAAGTTGTTTTTATGGTAGAAAACTGCTAGCTCAGTTGTTAAAATGTAACAATAAATTGTAGTCATTTTTACAGTGTACAATGTGATGGAGAACTTGTGGGAAATCTTAAGTTAAGCAGTATTTACTTTGCCTAACACCATTTTTTTTAAAATGTATAATATATTTTGTTGTATTATTGGACAGTATTAAAATTTTAAATATTTGTAATTTATAGCTGGACATGTATTATTTTATGTCAAAATAGGAGGAACAAATACACTAAGTTGGAAAAGATATCAAGTATTTTATGAACACATTTCCAGGCATTTGCAGGCGTTGAGTTTGACACTTCTGCTCCAGAGTAGCATGACTTAAGTAAAAGTAAACAATAACAATAATAATAGAGGTACGTATGCAGTGACAAAACTACTCAGGTAACTGGTGAGTAACTTTTGTTTAATGGTACTTGAACTCCAATCATCATTGGTGTGTGCGTGAGAGAGACACTACTACATCAAAAATCCACTACACCTCCCTGATACCGAAGTACATGTCAAACTACTTCCTTAACGTAAATGACCGCCATAACCACAACACCAGGGGGAGCTCCACTAATCACATTGAACCCAGATTCCCAACTAACAAAGGTCTTAACTAGGGATGTCCGATAATGGCTTTTTGCAGATATCCGATATTCCGATATTGTCCAACTCTTTAATTACCGATACCGATATCAACCGATACCGATATCAACCGATATATACAGTCGTGGAATTAACACATTATTATGCCTAATTTGGACAACCAGGTATGGTGAAGATAAGGTACTTTTTTTTAAAATTAATAAAATAAGATAAATAAATTAAAAACATTTTCTTGAATAAAAACGAAAGTACAACAATATAAAAACAGTTACATAGAAACTAGTAATGAATGAAAATTAGTCAAATTAACTG
Organism: Entelurus aequoreus; assembly: GCF_033978785.1. NCBI lineage: Eukaryota > Metazoa > Chordata > Actinopteri > Syngnathiformes > Syngnathidae > Entelurus > Entelurus aequoreus. Next base: position 9,651,958 of record NC_084750.1, on the reverse strand, counting down.
TTAAAGGTTAGTACTATTAGTGGAGCAGCAGCACGCACAATCATGTGTGCTTACGGACTGTATCCCTTGCAGACTGTATTGATATATATTGATATATAATGTAGGAAGCAGAATATTAATAACAGAAAGAAACAACCCTTTTGTGTGAATGAGCGTAAATGGGGGAGGGAGGTTTTTTGGGTTGGTGCACTAATTGTAAGTGTATCTTGTGTTTTTTATGTGGATTTAATAAATAAAAAAAACAACAAAAAAAAAAAACAACGTTACCGATAATAAAAAAAACGATACCGATTATTTCCGATATTACATTTTAACGCATATATCAGCCGATAATATCGGCAGGCTGATATTATCGGACATCTCTAGTCTTAACTCATTCTCTTTCTATGCCACATCAATGTGGAATGCGCTCCCAACAGGTATAAAAGAAAGGGCATCTCTATCCTCCTTCAAAACCGCAATAAAAGTTCACCTCCAGGCAGCTACAACCCTAAACTAACACCCTCCCCGGATTGCTAATAATCAATTGCTAATAATCAAATGCTAATAATCAAATGTAAACCATCAAATGCAGATACTTTTTCTTATGCCTTCTGATCTCTCTCTCTCTCTCTCTATGTCCACTACTTGCTGTCCATATCCTACCCCCCCCCCCTCCACACCCCTGATTGTAAATAATGTAAATAATTCAATGTGATTATCTTGTGTGATGACTGTATTATGATGATAGTATACATGATAGTATATATCTGTATCATGAATCAATTTAAGTGGACCCCGACTTAAACAAGTTGAAAAACTTATTGGGGTGTTACCATTTAGTGGTCAATTGTACGGAATATGTACTTCACTGTGCAACCTACTAATAAAAGTCTCAATCAATCAATCAAATATATTTTACAGTCACTAGCTGCCTTTACATTCCCCCTAGAAATATTCAAAACGTAAATATCGCAATAAGAAACTGCTAATGGAAACACCCATATATCGAAAACCTCTCAAATATCACTAAAACAATTTTACATAAGGTGGATTTTTTTTTAGGTTTCAATGTGTTGCAATAGCATAATGAAAACATTTACAAGGCGGGGAGGCGCCCATGCAGGACAACTAGGGCAGACGGGTGGTCTTGGTCGAGGCTGGACTGGGCCGTCTTGCCCAAACAAAGTCAAGGGGGCCCTTGAATCCACAATTTGTGGATGTTCTGATTGTAAAGGAGGAATTCACAGTTTTTTTTTACAAGTATCTGCCAATAATCCCTTATTCCTGTCCGCTGCCATACGTGAGGACGTTGTCTTTGAGCAATCTTTGTCTTCTATTGGCAATCAGCACAACAGCAGTGGCTGCAATGGTAATTCCAGCTCCAGAACCATGAAAAGTGTCCATCTTCCTCAAAGTGGAGTCTCGTGGGACGAGATTTTATGAGAATTACTGCTCATGACGCAAACTACCCTTTAGTGGTATTACGTGGAAAATGTGCTTTGTTGACATTTTGGTGGGCTGGACCTGGCTGCTGTGATTTATAGCATGAAATAACAAATATATTGTTGTTTATGATTCAACTATTCAATGTCAAAATATAAAATAATGAACAAAACGTCAGCTACTGTCTTGTTGTAAAACACCAATGAACATGAAAGTTAGCATTTAAACATGTCTGCCACAATCATGTGTGTTCTTAAAGGTGTATTCCACCTCTTCCATTTGGGATTTGGGTTTACTTGGTAAACAAGTCAAATGAACATTTGTCCAAATGTGGCCAACATTGTGGGTTTCCTGGACGTGGTCTACATGGCCAAAAGAAACATCTAAGGAAGAGAATCCCTCTGCCATCTTCCACTAGTTGTTTTCATAAATGTCCTGCTTGAATATTCCCTCTTCTCTTCTACGACTCTCTCATCTGTTGTGATTTCACTTCCTGGTTCAATGACCCCGCCCTATCTTGCCTCTGATTGGCCTGTCCCTAATGTTTTGCCCTAATCTTAACTAGGGTTGCAAAATTCCAGGAATATTCCAAGTTGGAAACTTTCCATGGGAATTAATGGGAATATATGGGAAATTAGTGGGAATAAGCATTGAATGCAACATGCTAGATCTTGCAGCATGATTATTAGATAAAACAACCTGATTTCATGCAAATTCAGTAGAATTTCAACCCTGCACTGTGCATTCCTCCATCACATGCACAGATAATTGCCAGCATGCTACACACTACAGCAGGGCTATTGAGGCCACACTAGTATTTGAGCCCAAGGACTTCATCCAGTCAGGTAAGTGTTGATGGGGTAAATATATTTGATCTATGGTATTTAAGTGTAATAGAGGTGTAATTGCTTGTTACTGTATGACTGTAGACTACTCCAGCAGACTCAAGCTAGCTAGCTGTTCCTGTACTTGTTCAATAATTTTGGAGCCAATAAACCTAGCTAGCTAGGTTTATGTACCACCACAGTCTCATAATGAACCGGAAATATTTCTCCGTTAGCCGTGATGCTAATTTTCTCTCTGTTAATTCCCATTCATTTATGCTAACAACGTTAGCGACCCGAATTGACCTTTTTTGTGATGTTTAAAGTTGAACTAGCAAATATTCAATCAAAAGGTGTAGTTTCCTCTGCCTTCTGTTCTGCTAGCTATTCTGTTGTCATACAAGAATGTAGCTTATAGTTTGATTTAGCATGCTGATTCATTTATTCATCTAGCCTATTTCTATTCATTTGTCCATCAGTAGAATATTTTTAAGGACTACTCCAGTTGTTTAGCTGACTATTTATATCTGTGTGTGGCATTGCATTAGTGTTTTACAAGAATTGACAAATACAAAGAGAATAATGCCACATCTGATGTGTGGAGACATTTCACCCCAACCAATGTAGGCAGAAAGGCTGTGTACATGTGCAAATACTGTGCAAAGAGCTACGTCAGGTATGCCACAAAGATGCAGCAGCATATAGACAAGTGCCCAATAATATATCATTATTGGAATTCCCCATTCATTCCCATTAATTCCCATGGACGGTGTCCAACTTTGAATAATCAAAAATGGTCAATATTTCCAAACTTCCCGAGCTTAACTTCCTGTGGTAAATTTACGGAAAGTTTCCGGAAATTTACCCGAAACTTTCCACCAGCATATATACAAGTGCCCAATAATATATCATTATTGGAATTCCCCATTAATTCCCATTAATTCCCACGGACAGTATCCAACTTTGAATAATCAAAAAATGGTCAATATTTCCAAACTTCCCGAGCTTAACTTCCTGTGGTAACTTTACGTAAAGTTTCTGGAAATTTACCGGACACTTTCCACCCCTTTGCAACAACCCTAAAAGTACCACACATTTTTTTGTTTTTTTTAGTACCGTATTTTCCGGACTATAAGGCACACTTAAAATCCTTTTTTTTCCCACAAAACTCGACAGTGCGCCTTATAACCTGGTACGCCTAATGTACGAATAATTCTGTTTTTTCTTTCCGACCTCGAAGCAATTTTATTGGGTACATGGTATAATGATAAAGGTGACCAGTAGATGGCAGTCAAACATAAGAGATACATGTAGACCGCAATATGACTCAAGTAAACAACAGCAACATTTTATATGTTCCATTGAAAATATAGAACATTACACACGGCGCTCGCTCAAAAATCTATCAAAATGTTTTAGTAGGACTTTGGAAAGCTATGAAGCCACACCGCTTGATTTATTCTTTGTTTTATTCAGTCATTGGTGTAGCATAATATTGTTTTTAATATTGTTTTTAACATGGCTGTGCAGCACTTTGGAAACATTGTTGTTGTGTAAATGTGCTATATAAATAAAGTGGATTGATTGATGGATTGTACTGTGCTTCAACATAGGAGTATTATTATGCTGTGTGTATAAGGTAAGACATGTTATTTGGCCTTTTGTTTCCCAATATTATGCAAAACCCACTTTTCTTACCTTCTGGTACCTGCTGTTGTGTATTTGGGATCTGTATAAGTCCTGAAAATTTGCGCGGTCCGCCTTTGTAGTCTGTGACGACACCGTAGTGGATAAGCTGCTACAGAATAAGATGGACGGTGTCCAACTTTGAATAATCAAAAAATGGTCAAAATTTCCAAAATTCCAGAGCTTAACTTGCAGTGGTAAATATTAAAAAATAAATTTTCCAGCACTTTGCAACCCTAATCTTAACCAATGGTGACTCGTCATAGTAAACAATCATGGGTGTTTTTATACATAAACAAACAAATCATTGATGTACAGTTTGTCCCCTGCCAGAGGAGTTGCTTCGCTACGTAGCTTCTATTTTTAACTTCATCATTTTGAATGGAAAACTGCCGTTTTTACCACTGGATTATCAAAAACCCTACTCATTACGAGAAAAACTGTAGTTGTTGGCAGGTATGGCAACGAGACGGATCAAGACTTTACCACACATTGTAGGTTGGAAAAAACGAAGATAAACGGAAAATAATTTACAGAGATAAAAGAGACGGATTTCCGACTATAAACGGAAAAATCAAATGCGTGTATAACAGGCTAATGTTAGCATTAGCTAAAGATTAAAAACATCTAGAAGTGAGCGCAACATGTTTTCTCTAATTGGCTGAAATGTGAACATTCTTATGACGATATAAATGTAAGTAAACATTAACAAAAACATGAACAAAAGCATGTATTGTCTTTGTGTGATGATGTAAATGAGGTGTGGTTGTATTGTATTTTAAGTATGTGTCCATGAAAGGGCATTTTATGACTTTTTTCTTAATACTTGTGTATGATTTTATTGTCATAATTTTATTGCATGATTTTTGTATCCCTTTAATTTAGGTAGCCAGGGACTGCAGATGGAAATGAGCTATTTAGCTATAATCTGGTACAGAACATATCTGTCTTTGAGCTTAATGTTTCTGTACATTGTCCCTTCAAATAAAGACTAAACTAAACTAAACTAAACTAAAGTTCATGTCATGTGTCGTTTGAGTGCTGTTATGTGACTGCCAGGCTCCGTTTGATTGGTCAAATTGAAGTGAAAGGTCACCAGTGCTTACGTTAGATTGGTGTAACAGAGTCATGTGACAAGTCTCTCTAACGAGCCACACGAATACTAATCAATAGTTTCAAAATAGATATAATGATGATATCAACAAATGTAGCAATCAGAATGAAAGTCAATGTTTCCCCTTCACAAAAATACTTAAAAGCCTACTGAAATGAATTTTTTTTACTTAAACGGGAATAGCAGATCCATTCTATGTGTCATACTTGATCATTTCGCGATATTGCCATATTTTTGCTGAAAGGATTTAGTAGAGAAAATCGACGATAAAGTTCGCAACTTTTGCTCGCTGATAAAAAAAACCTTGCCTGTACCGGAAGTAGCGTGACGTCACAAGCGGTAGTGCTGCTCACAATTCCCGTTGTTTACAATGGAGCGAGAGATATTAGGAGCGAGAAAGTGACGATTACCCCATTAATTTGAGCGAGGATGAAAGATTCGTGGATGAGGAACGTTAGAGTGACAGACTAGAATGCAATTCAAGAGATATCTTTTTTCGCTCTGACCGTAACTTAGGTACAAGCTGGCTCATTGGATTCCACACTCTCTCCTTTTTCTATTGTGGATCACGGATTTGTATTTTAAACCACCTGGGATACTATATCCTCTTGAAAATGAGAGTCGAGAAGGCGAAATGGACATTCACAGTGACTTTTATCTCCACGACAATACATCGACGAAGCTCTTTAGCATGAGCTAACGTGATAGCATCTGTCTCAAATGCAGATAGAAACAAAATAAATAAATCCCTGACTGGAAGGATAGACAGAAGATCAACAATACTACTATCAGGAGACACCGAACCAAACACTGGACATGTAAATACACGGTTAATGTGTATTCAACGCCTGTCGAAGCCTAGCAATGCTGTTGCTAACGACGCTAACTTAACAACGGGACCTCGTCAGAGCTATGATAAAAAAATTAGCGCTCCACCTATGCCAGCCAGCCCTCCTCCGCTCATCAACACCCGTGCTCACCTGCGTTCCAGCGATCGACGATGCGGTCGGCGGCCCGGAGACGTAGGAAGTCAAGGTGAGTTCGCCGCTAGCGCGTCTGCTATCCAACAAAGTCCTCCTTGTTGTGTTGTTACAGCCAGCCGCTAATACACCGATCCCACCTACAACGTTCTTCTTTGCAGCCTCCATTGTTCATTAAACAAATTGCAAAAGATTCACCAACACAGATGTCCACAATACTGTGGAATTTTGTCGAAGAAAACAGAGCTGTTTGTATTGTGTCCAAAAGGGTCCAAACACTTCCGTGGACCTCGCGACGTCACGCGCATACGTCATCCTCCAAAGGCGTTTTGAACCGGAAGTTCCCCGGGAAATTTAAAATGTCACCAACCTTTTTGAAAGCAAGAGCTACTTCTTGGGTAGTGATTAATGCGAAGAGCTACCAGTTTGATACACACTTAAATAAATTGCCAGAAATAGCCAAATTGCTCAATTTACCTTTAACTCTATGTTATTATTAATAATTAATGATATTTACACTTAATTGAACGGTTTAAAAGAGGAGGAAACACGAAAAAAATGAAAATTCAATTTTGAAACATAGTTTATCTTCAATTTCGACTCTTTAAAATTCAAAATTCAACCGAAAAAAAGAAGAGAAAAACAAGCTAATTCGAATCTTTTTGAAAAAATTAAAAAAATAATTTATGGAACATCATTAGTAATTTTTCCTGATTAAGATTAATTTTAGAATTTTGATGACATGTTTTAAATAGGTTAAAATCCAATCTGCACTTTGTTAGAATATATAACAAATTGGACCGAGCTATATTTCTAACAAAGACAAATCATTATTTCTTCTACATTTTCCAGAACAAAAAAACAATTCAAAAGACTTTGAAATAAGATTTAAATTTGATTCTACAGATTTTCTAGATTTGCCAGAATAATTTTTTTGAATTTTAATCATAATAAGTTTGAAGAAATATTTCACAAATATTCTTCCGTCGAAAAAACAGAAGCTAAAATGAAGAATCAAATCAAAATGTATTTATTATTCTTTACAATAAAAAATAAAACATTTACTTGAACATTGATTTAAATTGTCAGGAAAGAAGAGGAAGGAATTTAAAAGGTAAAAAGGTATATGTGTTTAAAAATCCTAAAATCATTTTTAAGGTTGTATTTTTTCTCTAAAATTGTCTTTCTGAAAGTTATAAGAAGCAAAGTAAAAAAAATCATGAATTTATTTAAACAAGTGAAGACCAAGTCTTTAAAATATTTTCTTGGATTTTCAAATTCTATTTGAGTTTTGTCTCTCTTAGAATTAAAAATGTCGAGCAAAGCGAGACCAGCTTGCTAGTAAATAAATAACATTTAAAAAATAGAGGCAGCTCACTGGTAAGTGCTGCTATTTGAGCTATTTTTAGAACAGGCCAGCGGGCTACTCATCTGGTCCTTACGGGCTACCTGGTGCCCGCGGGCACCGCGTTGGTGACCCCTGCTTTATAAGTTAACCCCGTATTGGCATGTGTTGCAATGTTAAGATTTCATCATTGATATATAAACTATCAGACTGCGTGGTCGCTAGTAGTGGCTTTCAGTAGGCCTTTAACTATAATTTATGTTGCATTAAAACTATTTGGACGAGTAAAATGTATCCAAAAAGTGAGTTGAGTAAATGTAAAGGTGTTGAAAATAATGCATATATTTGAATTTGATTGTCCATGCTAATTAGAAATAGTGGGAGCTACATTCATCCAGGCTCAACTTGCTTTGAGAAACAAAAGCAGCTTCTGATCGCACACGCACGCCCACACGCGCACGCACGCGCACACACACACACACACACACACACACACACACACACACACACACACACACACACACACACACACACACACACACACACACACACACACACACACACACACACACACACACACACACACACACACACACACACACACACAGTGTTCCATATTTTGCAAGGTAGAGGTGGTGAGAGTGTGTCTGACATCCAGTAAACACAGCGATCTGTGCACTGGTATGGATCAGGAGCCAGCTAGCGTGTACACTTGGGAAACAAGGAGCTATTTCCATGTGTGCCATCTCAGGATAGGAGCAGCAAGGTTAATGAGCCAGGAGCAGGGGCGGATTAAGAAATTTTGGCCCCCTGGGCCTGACATGGTCTTGGCCCCTCAACCCCCCGCGCGTGTGGGCGCACACACACGCACGCACTATGCAAGAAATACTGTATACTGTGAACAGACATGCACACTGTACTGTACAGAAGAGTGCACATACTGCACACACACTATTAGGTATACCACACAGACACTGACAAGCACAGGTTTCACACAGACACAGGGGGAGGGGATAAATGGCCTAAAAATAAACATTTTTGAAAATGATTACGCCCACTTCAGTGATGGTGCATTGGGTCATTTGAGAGATATTATGTATTGGAAGTTGGTAGCTATCATGAAATAAACCCCCCAACCCACCCAAAAAACTAAATCGGACATGATTTTTGCCCCCTTTTCCTCCCTTCTATCATTAAAAATAAAATAATATCTTAGGAAAACACATTGGCATAACGGCAGCTGTGCAGCAAATTGAGGCTCAAAGTCTGTATCTATTTGTGGTTAAGCTTGAGGAGAAGGAGAAAGGTAAAATGATAACATGCATCGGAGAGCACCACAAAGAAAGGTGTAGGCCAGTTCATGGTACAAGGGCTGCATGCAGGTCAAGATAGCCCATTTCCAAGAATGCTATAGTGGCTGGACAGGCACTGGACATGTCCTGAACTCAGTGTCAGACGTGGCTGCCGAATACTTGGATGAAGTGAAGCAGCTGACAGATCTCATGCTGCCCCATCTGAAGACTGTCCTGGCCAGGCAGAGGATGGATGAGGAGACCTTCCCAATGGACCCTGTCAGTGAACAGGCTAGTAACATTGATGGCACCCCTGTGCACAACATTGGGATGGAGAGACAATGTGGCAAGGTGGACTACAAACTGAAGAAGTTGGGCACACTGAACGCAGTCAATAGGTCAATAATTTTACAGAAGAGCCAGGAGCTTCAGAGGTTTCAAGGCAGCAGCACAAGCAAAAAGGGAGGTTGAACTCAACTGGAGTAAATTCATGAAGGCAAAATTCGAGAGTAGGGCAGATGAGAAACAAGAGATGGCTCAAAGAAAGGAGAGTAAGAGACTAGACATGCTGGACACACTGAAATCTTTTGATGGCCCCTTCACGATAGTGGGGAAGTTGAAAAGTTCCTTGTGGATGAAAGTCTGCACAAGAATGCAAAGCTGCAGAGAATGAAGCTTGAGGTTCAGTTTGCCAGAGAAAGCACCAAGCTTCTGCCTAAAGTCAATCCTATCTTCACAATCCAGGTGACACTTCCCAGAAATGGCAAAAGTGCAATTCTCCAAGTCATAATGGATACTTAGAATTTTATGGTGGTGGTAAGTATTCATGAAAACAGGTAGCCTAACATTAGTGAATGGGTGAATTCTGGAAATAACCTAAAAATCTTACACAGTGCACCTTTAAGCAAGGGGTTTCTTTCGTGCTTTCAATTTTGCAAAATCATCCACCACATCATTGAAGTCCAACTCTCTTGTCAGCTCACTCTCAATTGCCATTAGAGATAACGCATTTAATCTTTTCTGAGTCATTCTTGTGCGCAGCTCATTTTTTACTCTTGACAAAAGAGAGAATGAGCGTTCTCCCTCACAGTTACTGACCGGTAGAGTGAGAAAAATCTGTAGCGCAATGTATGTATTAGGAAACGTAGGCTGTAGTCCAAAATGTATTATTGTTTTGAGCAGTCCTGAAGGGGTCCTCTCCTCATCAGTGTTGTTGAGCTGTATAAAAGATTTGAACTGTATAAGCTCCTGTCCAAGACTTTCATTGAGGTCAGATGGGTATGATTCAGTGAGAATCTTGGCCTTGTGAAGGACTGAAGCATTGGACTCTGTATCCAAAGAGAAAAGGACACTGAACAAATTGTTCAGATGTTTGTAGGCCTCCAGACGGTGATTAAGGCTTGAACTCAGTTGATCAATAGAGGCAATAAATGTCTCTATTTGAAACAGTTGCCTTCCCTCAAGCACAACATCTGGGGATGCTGATTCATCAGCAAACTTTTTACGTTTCCTCGTCCGTTCAGCCCTGTAAGATGGGGTGCCACCCAACATGTTTAAGGCTTTCTGCTCAAAATGATCAAATAGATCTCTTTGGGAGAGAACAAAGGTGCGCAGAGATTCCAGCAATCTAACTGCTGTACCAAGGTCCATGTCTGCTTTTTGAAGTTGCAGACTTGTGGCCTGAAATCTGGACAGAACAGTGTCCCAAAAGCCTGCCATGAAGGCCATCTCAAGTGAATCCAGCTTCCGCACTAGACTGTCAGCTTCAGTTCGTGTGTCTCGTTTCTCTGTGTCATCAGTGGAAATAACCTGTAGTGCTGCTTTTATTTTACTGTAGTTCTGCCACAGTGCTTTGGTAGATTCTGCACGGCAACTCCAACGCGTGTTGGATAAAGCTTTAAGTGTGAGATCTATGTTGGAATTGCCAAATACCCTGTCCCATCGGTGTGTGGATGCAGTTGTGAAGTTGTAAATAGACTGAATCAAGTCAAAATACTTAGAGACTTCATTTCCACATCTGTCAATGCTGTTGACTCCCACCAAATTCAAAGAGTGAGCTGCACATGGAATATAGTGTATTAATGGGTTGCTTTTCTTTAAGTGAGCCTGCAACCCATTATACCTCCCTGACATGTTGCTGGCATTATCATAAGCCTGCCCCCTGCAATTTGACAGCTCTAACCCTAGATTTTCCAACACAGACATGACACAGTTAGCCAAACTTTCACCTGTATGGCTAGTAATGGGCTCAAAACCCACAAAGCGTTCAACAACACTGCCCTCTTTGCTAACAAAACGGAATATGAATGTCAATTGGTCCACATGAGATAAATCTGGGGTTGAATCCACAATGATAGAGTAGTATTTGCTTGCTTGCAGTTCATCTGCTATAGCCTGTTTGGTTTTTGCACCCATCAATTCAATGAATTCCTCACAAATGGTGGAGGACAGATATGAGGTATTACCTCGACCCATCTGCCCAAACTTTCTGATGTGATCCTTTAGAAAGGGATCAAATTCAGCCAGGACCTCCAGAATACCAAGGTAGTTCCCATTGAGAGGAGACCCTAACGATTCATTTTTACCCCTAAATGCAAGGCCCCTTTCTGCAAGGAATTTAATGACTGCAACAACTCTTTGTAACACCTGCCTCCAATAGCTGCTCTCTGCCTGAAACTGTTTGAACAGGTCTGCATCAACTGTGGCACCTTTGGCGCGGTTCAAGACTGCTTGCATGCAGGTTATGTGCTCAGCACTTCGCTCATGTTCACCAAATCTTTCTGAGTGTTTCCAATCACAATAGCCTGTCACAAAAGAATGCGTTTTTGGGGAAAACAGTTTGCATGCAAAGCAGTAAACATTACCAGTAGAGGGAGAGTACATCAGCCACTCTCTTTGTACTCGTTGTCCATTGGGCAAGTGTGAAGTAAAATGTTCATTGTTTAGGCATCGGGTTTTGCCTCCTAGCCCACTGTTCCTCACAGAAGCTGGATAATGGCTGTGACGGTTGTGAAATGATTTTGCACCTCTTTGAATAAGAACTTCCTTCATTGACTCAGTGAGGGTCTCAGCCCATTTAGCGGGATCACTAGGTAGAGTTGTCACTGTAGATGGTGTTGAAGAAAGATTCAGCTCATTTTCTATGCTGTCCAGAGGTGCAGTGACCTCACATTCATCCGAGCAACTGGCTACTGCTGAATTGGTTGAATCATAAGCATCAGAAGCATTTGGTTCAGTGTCTACACTTGTAGTGGTCTCAGGATCTTGGGAGCTACATGCTAGCTCAGGTGCATTGCTAACCTTAGCTGAATTTGCAGTAGCATTTATAGAATTGCTTTCAGCAGATGTCTTTGTACTGAAGAAGCTGGAGATATTTGGAACACTCTCAAGTAAAACTGATTCCTTTTTTTTCTTTTCTTGCTGAATTTTTTTTCTAGCTCCTCCACTTAAACGTTTATGATCCATATTTCCCTTCTTTCTTTGCACATTGGCTCTTTGCCTATCACAACAGATAAACCAACAATGTGTGTGTGTGTGTGTGTGTGTGTGTGTGTGTGTGTGTGTGTGTGTGTGTGTGTGTGTGTGTGTGTGTGTGTGTGTGTGTGTGTGTGTGTGAGTTTGTTTGTGTGTTTATGATCGGTGCTGCTTCCTTCAAGTGTGTGAGGTGATTTAGAAAACTAGCAACCCAGCATCAACACTCCAAAGCAGAGAATAACAGCTTACTAGCATAGACAATTGAGAGCAGAGAATCAACTGATTCGTCTGATAGACAGCAGGAGAGCAGAGTGGTCAGTGATGATCGAATCAAGAAAATGTCTAAATGGCAAGGGAACAGACTGATTTGTACTGAGGAGAAAGAGAGAGAGAGCCAATTACAGTGAAATATATTCCAAAAGAGCCAAGTGACTAGCTGAAGGCAGGGACAAATGCCTTGGAGTGACCAACAAGAGTGCAAAGTACCAAATGGCAAAATGTGGAAAGACCAACAGGCAGATCTGCTTTTACCTCTTATCTTTACAACCAAAAAGTTGCTAAATGATGTTTTCAGTCGCTAGCCAGGTATGGCCAAAAGACGCGAAATCTAGCGGCAAAGTCGGTCAATCACACTGACAGTGAAACAAATATTTTGAAAAGATAATAATTGTACACCTTTGTGCACTTTAGTCTTCTATCTAAATATTTTCACAAAGGACACCAAGGCAGCTTGCTAGCTATGATGGGAGCAACAATGTCTGATAGACAGCAGGAGAGCAGAGTGGTCAGTGATGATCCAATCAAGAAAATGTCTAAATGGCAAGGGAACAGACTGATTTGTACTGAGGAGAAAGAGAGAGCCAAGTACAGTTAAATATATTCCAGAGCCAAGTGACTAACTGAAGGCAAAGACAACAGCCAGATACCTTAGCAGAGACCAACAAGAATTCAAAGTACCTAATAGCAAGATGGCGAGACCAACACAATAAATTGTATTAGGATTTAATTTATTAACGTTAATCTTAACAGCCAAAAAGTTGCTGAATAATGTTTGTAGTCGCTAGCCAGGTATGCCCAAAACAAGAGTCGCTAAACCTAGCAGCAAAGTTGCTTAATTGCAACACACTCTAGGATTCAGGGGAATTAAGGATAATAAAGATATTAATTGTACAACTTTTTGTACTTTTTTTCTAGTTTTTTGAGTCGCCAGCCATGTATGGCCAAAAGTCGCTAATTGAATGCCAACGTTGCTTAATCGCCAACACACTGGGACTCACTGAAGGACTGACTGAATAAAAAAGATAATTAAGATAATTGTGTACTTTTCTCTTCTGATATTTTCTCTAAGGACCCCAAGCTATCTGCAAGCAGCAATAATGTCTGACAGACAGGAGAGCAGAGTGGTCAGTGATGAATGGCAAGGGAACAGGCTGATTTGTACTGAGGAGAAAGAGAGAGAGAGAGCCAATTACAGTGAAATATATTCCAAAAGAGCCAAGTGACTAGCTGAAGGCAGGGACAAATGCCTTGGAGTGACCAAGAAGAGTGCAAAGTACCAAATGGCAAAATGTGGGAAGACCAACAGGAAGATCTGCTTTTACCACTTATCTTCACAACCAAAAAGTCGCTAAATGATGTTTTTAGTCGCTAGCCAGGTATGGCCAAAAGACGCGAAATCTAGCGGCAAAGTCGGTCAATCACACAGTGAAACAAATAATTTTAAAAAGATAGTAATCGTACAATGTCTTGTACTTTTGTCTTCTTTCTTAATATTTCTCAAAGGACACCAAAATGTCGCTATCTGCAGGCAGCTTGCTAGCTATGATGGCAGCAACAATGTACCTTAGAGTGACTGACCAACAAGAGCTCAAAGTACCTAATGGCAAAATGTGGAGAGACAGACACAATAAATTGCATTAAGATGAAGAGAACTGTTGCTATTATTAATCTTAACATCAACCAGAAAGTCGCTAAATGTCACCAGCCAGGTATGGCCAAAAGTCGCTTAATTGGCCACACACAGTAACAGAGAAACTAACAAAAAAAAGATCATAAAGATAATAGTTGTACAACTGTGTGTACTTTTGTCTTCTTTCTAAATATTTTCCCAAAGGACACCAAAATGTTGCTATCTGCAGGCGGGAGCGTGCCTATGTTCCCCGGGTCCTATGTTCCCCGGGTCCTATGTTCCCCGGTTGTTCCTGGGTCTTTGTATGCGACCGGGGAACTTAGGACCCTTTTTCTAAAAAAGGGTCCTATGTTCCCTGCATTGTATCTGGCGAAATTGCGAAATTGTGCCCTGACCAAAACCATCCCTAAACCTAACCTGTCACAGGGCGCTGTGGAGGACTTTTTTTTGGCGAAATTGTGCCCTGACCAAAACTATCCCTAAACCTAACCTGTCACAGGGCGTTGTGGAGCACTTTTTTGGCGAAATTGTGCCCTGACCAAAACCATCCCTAAACCTAACCTGTCACAGGGCGTGCGGCAGCAGATAGAGCAACTCAAACGCGAACTTCCTTCCTTCGACAACTTAAACGCGTCTCTGTCATGCGTGTCTGCGTGCGTCTTACTTAGTCGCGCATTGGAAGCAGCGGGGAACATAGAACCCTTTTCTGGAAAAAGTGTTGTACGTTCCCCGCAGCGGGGAACATAGAACCCTTTTTTTTAAAAAGGGTCCTTAGTTCCCCGGTAGAGGGGAACATAGGACCCGGGTAACATAGGGACGGGGAACATAGGGATGACCCGCTGCAGGCAGCTTGCTAGCTATGATGGCAGCAACGATGTCTGCCAGACAGGAGAGAGTGGTCAGTGACGATCGAATCGAGAAAATGACAAAATGGGTCAAAGACCAAAAAGTTATTAACTGACAGCAGTGACAAATGTCAGACTGTAAACTTTCTCGAAAGAAAAGGACAAAATGGGAAGATGCTGATAATAACAGCAAAATGGAAAATATAAGAATTTCCAAGTAATGCTCAACTCAAGTGTGTGTGTGTGTGTGTGTGCGCGCGTTAAACTTCTTGTTGAATGATTTCAAATTATCTCTGAGTCTGAACTGAGGGAAAGGAAACCAAATTTTGAGCAGTCTCTCACGAGTTCAAAATACCAAATGAGGAGATTCTAAAAGAACAGACCGGTTTATGAAAGACTTGATGGGGGAGGGGCACAGCTAAGAATACTTGAGTGAGATTCTGTGATCCAAATTCGAGATAGAGCTTTTTGATAATGATAATTTGTCAGAGTAAGGTTGTGTAATCAAAATTTGAGAATGAGCTTTGTCAATCAATCAAGAATATTTGCATTAAGTTCTGTGATCAAAATTCAGAAACAACCTTTAATAATTGATAAAGAATATGTGAGTGAGGTTGTGTGATCCATCCAATTTGAGAATTAGCTTTGATAATAATGATTGAGAGCCTCTGGCCCTCTGTGGATCATGGCCGCGGGGCCAATTTTGCCTGGCCCCTTGGGGCCTCTGTGGGTCGTGGCCGCGGGGCCAAGTTGGCCTGGCCCCTTGGGGCCTCTGACCCTCTATGGATCGGGGCCAAGTTGGCCTGACCCCTCGGGGCCTCTGGCCCTCTATGGATCATGGCCGCGGGGCCAAGTTGGCCTGACCCCTTAGGACCTCAGGCCCTCTGTGGGTCGCGGCCGCAGGGCCAAGTTGACCTGGCCCCTTGGGGCCTCTTACCCTCTATGGATCGTGGCCGCGGGGCCAAGTTGACCTGGCCCCTTGGGGCCTCTGGCCTTCTGTGGCTCGCGGCCGCGGGGCCAAGTTGGCCTGGCCCTTTGGGGCCTCTGGCCTTCTGTGGGTCGTGGCCGCGGGGCCAAGTTGACCTGGCCCCTTGGGGCCTCTGGCCTTCTGTGGCTCGCGGCCGCGGGGCCAAGTTGGCCTGGCCCTTTGGGGCCTCTGGCCTTCTGTGGGTCGTGGCCGCGGGGCCAAGTTGGCCTGGCCCCTTGGGGCCTCTGACCGTCTATGGATCGTGGCCGCGGGGCCAAGTTGACCTGGCCCCCTGGGGCCTCTGACCCTCTATGGATCGTGGCCGCGGGGCCAAGTTGGCCTGGCCCCTTGGGGCCTCTGACCGTCTATGGATCATGGCCGCGGGGCCATGTTGGCCTGGCCCCTTGGGGCCTCTGGCCCTCTGTGGGTCGCGGCCGCGGGGCCAAGTTGACCTGGCCCCTTGGGGCCTCTTACCCTCTATGGATCATGGCCGCGGGGCCAAGTTGGCCTGGCCCCTTGGGGCTTAAGATTATTATTTTTGCAAAAGTAGTTTTGCTTGGGTCGCGGCCGCGGGGCCAAGTTGGCCTGGCCCCTTGGGGCCTCTGGCCCCCTGGGCCTGGGCCCGGTAGGCCCGGTCATTAATCCACCTATGGCCAGGAGGATTTGGAAGCCAGCATGTCTCCATGCTGCTGTGTCTTCCAGGAGAATGTAGGATTGAAGCATCAATAATTGTCTCTCGGCTTTACAAGCTTGATCATTTGTATCCAGCTGTCTGCTGTACAGATAAATACTGTGCAGCTTTATTTAACCGCAAAGAGGACAAGGAAGAGGTGATACCACATCGTCATTTGATACCAAGTATATCTCTCAGCACAGACAATGTTGTAATGTTGATCAGGAACAAATTGCTTAGCCAGAATTATTACAAGTACTGGATTATTTTTTGGCTTGCATGTAAAATGTGCAATGTCATGTGTGATACAAGCAGCCCTGCAGCGTCTTTACTTGTGTGTGATATCATGTGCGATACAAGCAGCCCTGCAGCGTCTTTACTTGTGTGTGATATCATGTGCGATACAAGCAGCCGTGCAGCGTCTTTACTTGTGTGTGATATCATGTGCGGTACAAGCAGCCGTGCAGCATCTTTACTTGTGTGTGATGTCATGCGCGATACAAGCAGCCCTACAGCATCTTTACTTGTGTGTGATATCATGTGCGATACAAGCAGTCCTGCAGCGTCTTTACTTGTGTGTGATATCATGTGCGATACAAGCAGCCGTGCAGCATCTTTACTTGTGTGTGATGTCATGCGCGATACAAGCAGCCCTACAGCATCTTTACTTGTGTGTGATATCATGTGCGATACAAGCAGCCGTGCAGCGTCTTTACTTGTGTGTGATATCATGTGCGGTACAAGCAGCCGTGCAGCATCTTTACTTGTGTGTGATGTCATGCGCGATACAAGCAGCCCTACAGCATCTTTACTTGTGTGTGATATCATGTGCGATACAAGCAGCCCTGCAGCGTCCTTACTTGTGTGTGATATCATGTGCGTTACAAGCAGTCCTGCAGCGTGTTTACTTGTGTGTGATATCATGTGCGATACAAGCAGTCCTGCAGCGTCTTTACTTGGGTGTGATATCATGTGCGATACAAGCAGCCGTGCAGCGTCTTTACTTGTGTGTGATATCATGTGCGGTACAAGCAGCCGTGCAGCATCTTTACTTGTGTGTGATGTCATGCGCGATACAAGCAGCCCTACAGCATCTTTACTTGTGTGTGATATCATGTGCGATACAAGCAGCCCTGCAGCGTCTTTACTTGTGTGTGATATCATGTGCGGTACAAGCAGCCGCGCAGCATCTTTACTTGTGTGTGATATCATGTGCGGTACAAGCAGCCGTGCAGCATCTTTACTTGTGTGTGATGTCATGCGCGATACAAGCAGCCCTACAGCATCTTTACTTGTGTGTGATATCATGTGCGATACAAGCAGCCCTGCAGCGTCTTTACTTGTGTGTGATATCATGTGCGGTACAAGCAGCCGCGCAGCATCTTTACTTGTGTGTGATATCATGTGCGATACAAGCAGCCGTGCAGCGTCTTTACTTGTGTGTAATATCATGTGCGATACAAGCAGCCGTGCAGCGTCTTTACTTGTGTGTGATATCATGTGCGATACAAGCAGCCCTGCAGCGTCTTTACTTGTGTGTGATATCATGTGCGATACAAGCAGCCGTGCAGCGTCTTTACTTGTGTGTGATATCATGTGCGGTACAAGCAGCCGTGCAGCATCTTTACTTGTGTGTGATGTCATGCGCGATACAAGCAGCCCTACAGCATCTTTACTTGTGTGTGATATCATGTGCGATACAAGCAGCCGTGCAGCGTCTTTACTTGTGTGTGATATCATGTGCGGTACAAGCAGCCGTGCAGCATCTTTACTTGTGTGTGATGTCATGCGCGATACAAGCAGCCCTACAGCATCTTTACTTGTGTGTGATATCATGTGCGATACAAGCAGCCCTGCAGCGTCCTTACTTGTGTGTGATATCATGTGCGGTACAAGCAGCCGCGCAGCATCTTTACTTGTGTGTGATATCATGTGCGATACAAGCAGTCCTGCAGCGTGTTTACTTGTGTGTGATATCATGTGCGATACAAGCAGTACTGCAGCGTCTTTACTTGTGTGTGATATCATGTGCGATACAAGCAGCTGTGCAGCATCTTTACTTGTGTGTGATGTCATGCGCGATACAAGCAGCCCTACAGCATCTTTACTTGTGTGTGATATCATGTGCGATACAAGCAGCCGTGCAGCGTCTTTACTTGTGTGTGATATCATGTGCAGTACAAGCAGCCGTGCAGCATCTTTACTTGTGTGTGATGTCATGCGCGATACAAGCAGCCCTACAGCATCTTTACTTGTGTGTGATATCATGTGCGATACAAGCAGCCCTGCAGAGTCCTTACTTGTGTGTGATATCATGTGCGGTACAAGCAGCCGCGCAGCATCTTTACTTGTGTGTGATATCATGTGCGATACAAGCAGTCCTGCAGCGTCTTTACTTGTGTGTGATATCATGTGCGATACAAGCAGTCCTGCAGCGTCTTTACTTGTGTGTGATATCATGTGCGATACAAGCAGCCGTGCAGCGTCTTGTGTGTGATATCATGTGCGGTACAAGCAGCCGTGCAGCATCTTTACTTGTGTGTGATGTCATGCGCGATACAAGCAGCCCTACAGCATCTTTACTTGTGTGTGATATCATGTGCGATACAAGCAGCCCTGCAGCGTCTTTACTTGTGTGTGATATCATGTGCGGTACAAGCAGCCGCGCAGCATCTTTACTTGTGTGTGATATCATGTGCGGTACAAGCAGCCGTGCAGCATCTTTACTTGTGTGTGATGTCATGCGCGATACAAGCAGCCCTACAGCGTCTTTACTTGTGTGTGATATCATGTGCGGTACAAGCAGCCGCGCAGCATCTTTACTTGTGTGTGATATCATGTGCGATACAAGCAGCCGTGCAGCGTCTTTACTTGTGTGTAATATCATGTGCGATACAAGCAGCCGTGCAGCGTCTTTACTTGTGTGTGATATCATGTGCGATACAAGCAGCCGTGCAGCGTCTTTACTTGTGTGTAATATCATGTGCGATACAAGCAGCCGTGCAGCGTCTTTACTTGTGTGTGATATCATGTGCGATACAAGCAGCCCTGCAGCGTCTTTACTTGTGTGTGATATCATGTGCGATACAAGCAGCCCTGCAGCGTCTTTACTTGTGTGTGATGTCATGTGCGATACAAGCAGCCCTGCAGCGTCTTTACTTGTGTGTGATATCATGTGCGATACAAGCAGCCGTGCAGCGTCTTTACTTGTGTGTGATATCATGTGCGATACAAGCAGCCCTGCAGCATCTTTACTTGTGTGTGATATCATGTGCGATACAAGCAGTCCTGCAGCGTGTTTACTTGTGTGTGATATCATGTGCGATACAAGCAGTCCTGCAGTGTGTTTAGTTGTGCGTGATAACATTTGCGATACAAGCAGTCCTGCAGCGTGTTTAGTTGTGCGTGATAACATTTGCGATACAAGCAGTCCTGCAGCGTGTTTACTTGTGCGTGATAACATTTGCGATACAAGCAGTCCTGCAGCGTGTTTACTTGTGTGTGATATCATGTGCGATACAAGCAGTCCTGCAGCGTGTTTACTTGTGTGTGATATCATGTGCGATACAAGCAGCCCTGCAGCATCTTTACTTGTGTGTGATATCATGTGCGATACAAGCAGTCCTGCAGCGTGTTTACTTGTGTGTGATATCATGTGCGATACAAGCAGTCCTGCAGTGTGTTTAGTTGTGCGTGATAACATTTGCGATACAAGCAGTCCTGCAGCGTGTTTAGTTGTGCGTGATAACATTTGCGATACAAGCAGTCCTGCAGCGTGTTTACTTGTGCGTGATAACATTTGCGATACAAGCAGTCCTGCAGCATGTTTACTCGTGTGTGATATCATGTGCGATACAAGCAGCCCTGCAGCGTCTTTACTTGTGCGTGATAACATTTGCGATACAAGCAGTCCTGCAGCGTGTTTACTTGTGTGTGATATCATGTGCGATACAAGCAGTCCTGCAGCGTGTTTACTTGTGTGTGATATCATGTGCGATACAAGCAGTCCTGCAGCGTGTTTACTTGTGTATGATATCATGTGCGATACAAGCAGTCCTGCAGCGTGTTTACTTGTGTATGATATCATGTGCGATACAAGCAGTCCTGTGTTGCTTTTAATTTTTTGGGGCTCCAGCCAGTTTAGTTTTTTGGTCCAATATGGCTCTTTCAACGTTTTGGGTTGCCGACCCCTGTGCTAGGCTACAGGCTACTAGGAGCAATCAGCTACACAACAGCTAAGCACACGATAGCACACAAGCTAGACATACGTAATAATCATTTAGCAATAAAAAAACAGCACATTTGTCAATATAAACAAGTATTAAATAATTATAGTTGCATAATATTTACCCATACAAAGTCTCAAAGGCAGAAAGGTGTTAGAAAATATCCAGTAACAAATGTGTCTGCATCATTCAAATAACTGCGTCATGAGCTTGAGTTATTGTGACCTGTATACTGAAAAACAAATGACCTCTCCCCTTTAACTTAAAGACAGTTTATGTCCATTCCAGGCAGTTATGAATAAAAAGGGTAGTGCTTTTTCCTCACCTTGTTAGATTCACCTGATCAAACCTTTTCTAACATTCCACACCACAAAATAGTACAAGTATGTACTATGATTTGCGCTGATATCGTTTAATATTGGTAGGCTCCAAAATCGGTATGGGAACACTCCAAGTTCTGAACATTTCTCTTTGTCTTGTCGTGTTATTGACGGACTTTTGGCAAACACTGATGACGTCATCTTGTCATTGCGTAACATGAATGAAAGCAATAAAGGACACAAACAGGAAAATGTCACCCCGCATGACTCACCCTGTCTCCGTCCAATAGCAGGTGCACTTTGAAGACCACGCAGTCGTTCACCGTGATGTCCTCGTTTCTGTAGAGGATCTGAAATATCCGGCTGAACGCCGTGCCGTCGTAAACGCCCGGGGAGCTGAAGCTGCATCCGCCTCCTGTCGCCACAAACGCACAATTACTTGTACACTTTGCAGGTTAGATGCCAATATGGAGGATGGGAGAAGTTCATTACATGGATTAAACACACATTCCCTAGATCAGTGGTTCTCAAATGGGGGTACGCGTACCCCTGGGGGTACTTGAAGGTATGCCAAGGGGTACGTGAGATTTTTTTTAAATATTCTAAAAATAGCAACAATTCAAAAATCCTCTTTAAATATAAATAAAAACCTATCTTTTTTTCCAAATAGTTCAAGAAAGACCACTACAAATGAGCAATATTTTGCACTGTTATACAATTTAATACTTTAGAAACTGATTACATAGTGCTGTATTTTACTTCTTTATCTCTTTTTTTCAACCAAAAATGCTTTGCTCTGATTAGGGGGTACTTGAATTCAAACAATTTTCACAGGAAGTACATCACTGAAAAAAGGTTGAGAAGCACTGCCCTAGATGCTATAGTACATTCCAGAAGGTATTCTGGCCTGACAAGACCAAACATCACAACTGACTGCAGCTCGTAGTCTCTTTGGCAGCGTAACGTGGATTTGTTTGTTTGTGTCGATAAATACTCTCAACAGTCTAAGGAACCTGGGTGAAGATCTAAGAAGGAGACTCAAAGATCATTACTTCAAACAATTGAAGTGATGTTTCAAGTGAGTCAATTCAATGAGTTACAATACAGGACTTGCATTGAGAAGCTGTCTTTACGAAGGTAATCATTCATATTTTGCCATGAATTGATTCACGTGGACCCCCGACTTAAAAAAGTACTGTAATTTCCGGACTATAAGCCGCACCTGACTATAAGCCGCACCAGCTAAATTTAGGGGAAAATACAGATTGCTCCGTATATAAGCCGCACCCTTGTATAAGCCGCAGGGTTTTGATGTGTAATTAGCGTAGTATATAGGGGTTCCTGCTACCACGGAGGGGATTGTCGGGACAGAGATGACTGTTTGGGAACGCAAAGCGTCCCATTTATCAACAATAAATCTTTCAATCATTCAATCAAACTTTCACATCTTTGACATGGCGAACAGCATTCGTGCAGAGTACAAATAATACAACGCTGCAAAGTAATACAAAGTGCTCACCTGTACGTTATCAAAATAACCAGCCTACCGGTATATGAAAAGTCAGTCTTTAATCATTGTGTCATCGTCTTCCTCCTGCGTACTAAAACCACCCAAATCCTCTTCGTCTGTGTCGGAGAAGAACAGGCCGTAAATAAGCCGCACCCTTGTATAAGCCGCAGGGACCAGAACGGGAGGAAAAAGTAGCGGCTTATAGTCCGGAAATTACGGCAGTAAAACTTATTGGGGTGTTACCATTTAGTGGTCAATTGTACGAAATTTGTACTGTACTGTGCAATCTACCGTATTTTTCAAACTATAAGTCGCAGTTTTTTTCATAGTTTGGCCGGGGGTGCGACTTATACTCAGAAGCGACTTATGTGTGAAATGATTAACACATTAGCGTAAAATATCAAATAATATTATTCACGTAAGAGACTAGACGTATAAGATTTCATGGGATTTAGCGATTAGGAGTGACAGATTGTTTGGTAAACGTATAGCATGTTCTATATGTTATAGTTATTTGAATGACTCTTACCATAATATGTTACGTTAACATAGCAGTTGGTTATTTATGCCTCATATAACGTACACTTATTCAGCCTGTTGTTCACTATTCTTTACACATTTTAAATTGTCTATTCTTGCTGTTGGCTTTTATCAAATACATTTCCCCAAAAAATGCGACTTATACAGCAGTGCGACTTATATATGTTTTTTCTAGAGATGTCCGATAATATCGGTCTGCCGATATTATCGGCCGATAACTGCATTAAAATGTAATATCGGAAATTATCGGTATCGTTTTTTTTTTTTATCAGTATGTTGTTGTTTTTTTTTTTAATTAAATCCACATAAAAAACACAAGATACACTTACAATTAGTGCACCAAGCCAAAAAACCTCCCTCCCCCATTTACACTCATTCACACAAAAGGGTTGTTTCTTTCTGTTATTAATATTCTGCTTCCTACATTATATATCAATATATATCAATACAGTCTGCAAGGGATACAGTCCGTAAGCACACGCTGCTGCTCCACTAATAGTACTAACCTTTAACACTTCATTTTACTCATTTTCATTCATTACTAGTTTCTATGTAACTGTTTTTATATTGTTTTACTTTCTTTTTTATTCAAGAAAATGTTTTTAATTTATTTATCTTAACTTAGCTGCGGTTCACGGCCACAAGTGAGCAGAAATGGACAAAAGAAAGTCTAATAATATTGTGTAGATTCTTTAGTAACATGTTCTC
This sequence comes from Entelurus aequoreus, assembly GCF_033978785.1. NCBI lineage: Eukaryota > Metazoa > Chordata > Actinopteri > Syngnathiformes > Syngnathidae > Entelurus > Entelurus aequoreus. The sequence goes on along the minus strand of NC_084750.1, from coordinate 9,628,120 downwards.
AATTGCGCATGCTGAATGTTACATTTGATGAATTCAAACATTGTCGTGCAGCAATATGAAGCCATATTCATGTTGAAAAATGACACCACAATGACATTTTGGTTAACTATGGACAATGCGATTAATCACAATTACATTTTGGTTAACTATGGACAATGCGATTAATCACGATTACATTTTGGTTAACTATGGACAATGCGATTAATCACGATTACATTTTGGTTAACTATGGACAATGCGATTAATCACGATTACATTTTGGTTAACTATGGACAATGCGATTAATCACGATTACATTTTGGTTAACTATGGACAATGCGATTAATCACGATTACATTTTGGTTAACTATGGACAATGAGATTAATCACAATTACATTTTGGTTAACTATGGACAATGCGATTAATCACGATTACATTTTGGTTAACTATGGACAATGCGATTAATCACAATTACATTTTGGTTAACTATGGACAATGCGATTAATCACGATTACATTTTGGTTAACTATGGACAATGCGATTAATCACAATTACATTTTGGTTAACTATGGACAATGCGATTAATCACGATTACATTTTGGTTAACTATGGACAATGCGATTAATCACAATTACATTTTGGTTAACTATGGACAATGCGATTAATCACAATTACATTATGGTTAACTATGGACAATGCGATTAATCACGATTACATTTTGGTTAACTATGGACAATGCGATTAATCACGATTACATTTTGGTTAACTATGGACAATGCGATTAATCACGATTACATTTTGGTTAACTATGGACAATGCGATTAATCACGATTACATTTTGGTTAACTATGGACAATGCGATTAATCACGATTACATTTTGGTTAACTATGGACAATGCGATTAATCACGATTACATTAATATTTGAATTATTTGACACAATGCTAGAAAAAGAGTTCCTCGGTGTTGGCTCTTAAAAAAACAGCTTGCTCATTATCCAATGAAGTATTGTTGGCATTTGGAGGCAGAATTGACTTCCTTCTTGCACTCCTGATCAACACTTTTGCACTTCACAGTCAAACCACACAGCAGTTGCTTCCGTCACATTTTTGTTTCTTAACCTTTCGGAAACCTGGGACCTTTGTAGGTCTTCTTTGAAGGTGAGATCATGTAACAGAACCTCCATTTTAAAGGTTAGCGGGATGAAACATGGCCAAAGGAGTTGCAAAATAATTCATCTGAAAATTGTCACTCTCCGTTTTTTGCCAAGTTATTTTTAGCAGGAGCTATTGAGTACTTTGGAGTTCCCCAGGACCCTTTTGTCCCCCACTGGCTCCCTTTTAGAACGTCTATGTTTCCATAGACTGTAAACCTGCTATTTGTTCAGCCAAATGAATCCAAGCACTACCCTTTAACATTCTGAGGCTTTGAGTCTGCCAACAACTTACATGTTGTACAAAGCAGGTTGGTAGTGACATACCAGTTGTGTGGACGTGCTTACAAAGCAGGTTGGTAGTGACATACCAGTTGTGTGGACGTGCTTACAAAGCAGGTTGGTAGTGACATACCAGTTGTGTGGACGTGCTTACAAAGCAGGTTGGTAGTGACATACCAGTTGTGTGGACGTGCTTACAAAGATATTGTACTATTATTGCATAGTTTGTGTTTTTGCTATGAAAAAAATGTGATCTTTAAAAAAAAAAAATGTCCTAAAGACTTAAAAAAAAAACTATAAATGTTATATTGACGAATAGATCTGAAGTACACTATATTGCCAAAAGTATTTGGCCACCTGCCTTTACTCACATATGAACTTGAAGTGCCATCCCATGGAATTGTCCAAAATGTTTTGGTATCCTGGAGCATTCAAAGTTCCTTTCACTGGAACTAAGGGGCCAAGCCCAACTCCTGAAAAAAACCCCCACACCATAATTCCTCCTCCACTAAATGTCACACTCGGCACAATGCAGTCCGAAATGTAGCGTTCTCCTGGCAACCTCCAAACCCAGACTGCTCCATCAGATTGCCAGACGGAAAAGTGTGACTCATCAGTCCAGAGAAGGCGTCTCCACTGCTCTAGAGTCCAGTGGTGATGTCCTTTACACCACCGCATCCCACGCTTTGCATTGGCTTAGATGCAGCTGCTTGGCTATGGAAACCCATTCCATGAAGCTCTCTGCGTACTGTACGTGGGCTAATTGGAAGGTCATATGTGACCTGTGCTGGCAAAATGAGTCACAATGAGGACATTTTAAAAACGGAGTTATTGTTATTTCCACATTCTCCATCTAAAGACCTTCAAAATGATACATGGTTTGTTGGAATCGGACAGAAAATGACCGAGTTACATCCGATTGAAGTCGACCAAGTTTGAGGGTCCGTTTTGAGAAAAACCAGCTTAAAGTTGACTGTTCCAGAATAAGAATGTTCCAAAACAAAACTCCATAGCAAGCATACCTTAAAAGTCCTTGTAGCAACACCAAAATTGGTACAATTAAAGTCAAATCTCATGTCTAAAGGAAAAATATATATTCAACTCTATTGAAAACGGTTATGTACAAAAATGTCAACACTGTTATGTCACAGTTTTTTTGTTGACTGGTCAGTTTGTCAGCCGGTCAGCTGTCCGTAATATTCCTGACCAGCAGCACTTCGCCGACTGCAGTGAATTTAGCGCACTTGCAACCGCCTGTGTACCCTCTCCACCTTCTAAATCCATTACGGAATGTAAAACAGTCTAACTTATCCACAAAAATAATAATTCAATGTTCGAAAATCACCTTTTTTCACCAAATATTCCGCTGGAATTACTGTTGTTTTTCATCAGGGCGCTGCCATGATACCACAATGCACCGCGCTGGGTGATTCAACCAATGAGGGTACGACCGCTTAGCAACAAGACGGATTTGTTTACGTCGGGACAGCTTTAAAAACTCGAATTCTATTGGTTCAGAATGGCGTCATCGGGAATTCCATGCTCATTTTTAGAAAGTAGGTCAACTTGGCGTCACAATGATAGCAAATATGGCTAGGGGGATTCCCCCTTATTGCCGCGTTGAAAACACTGGATTTTCTCAAGGAATTTTAACACAGAGGACTAATTTCTGAAGACATACCTCGTACAAAACCTTCAAATAAAGGTGTTTTAAGATGTTTCCTTGCTATTTCCATGATTGGGATCGCTAGATTGTGGCTTTATGGACTCATTTTTGTGAAAATCTCAATTTCAACCAAGATAATTTGTTTTCACTTATTTGCCTGTAGCTCAAAATTAGCCTTTGTGTATTCCGACTCATTTTGCCAGCACGGGTCACATATGAAGTTTGGAGCTCTGCAGCAAGTGACTGTGCAGAAAGTCTTTGCACTATGCTGACCTCTCTGTCAGTTTACCTGGCCTACCACTTTGCACTATGCTGACCTCTCTGTCAGTTTACGTGGCCTACCACTTGCTGGCTGAGTTGCTGTTGTTCCCAAACTCTTCACTTTTCTAATAATAAAGTTGACTTTGGAATATTTAGGAGTGAGGAAACTTCACGACTGGATTTGTTGCAGAGGTGGCATCCTGTGACAGTTCCACGCCTGAAATCACTGAGAGCGGCCCATTCTTTCACAGAAACAGTCTCCATGCCTAAGTGCTTGATTTGATACACCAGGCCAAGTGATTAGGACACCTGATTCTCATCATTTGGATGGGTGGCCAAATACTTTTGGCAATATAGTGTATATCTAGAGATTTTAGCGTTTCTAAGTAAAAAAATACAATAAAATAAGACTTTTTTGTCGGCCATTGAGGGACACGGTATCACTGCTTGTGTTTCATGCTTCAGTTTCGTTGATCTCTAACTTGTCATGATGTGCTATTATGTTAGCATTCATTGTAAAAAGAGAAAACAGGCGTTCTCAAGCAGGAGAATGACAGAATCTGCATGTTTTAACAGCACATATAGTAAAAAGAAAGTATACCCTGCGGTCTTTTCACACACAAGCGTCCAGCTGCGAGGCCCCGAGAGGCTTCTCTAACTCCCCGCTGAGGCGCTGTGCCTGTCTGTCTAGTCGGCCCTTCTCCACGGGCTTCCTCCTGATATTGCAGCATCAAGCGGAACACCACGGCGGGGGTGAGAGCGTGACTGTTGGACGTGTGAAGGTGACTGCACAACCTTTGTGCAAGTGTGCTGACAAACCATCAGCGTTTGACTACTCTTAGACGTACGCGAGTAAAGTGCTGACACGCTCACAAAAAAGTGTTCAGCACTTTTGTCATGTGTGAAAATAGACTTTTAAACTAGATTTTCAGGGACGATACCGATACCGATTATTCGTATCAAGGAGGCCGATAAGCAATTCTTGTAATTGGAGCGGATATTAAAGGCCTACTGAAATGATTTTTTTTATTTAAACGGGAATAGCAGATCCATTCTATGTGTCATACTTGATCATTTCGCGATATTGCCATATTTTTGCTGAAAGGATTTAGTAGAGAAAATCGACGATAAAGTTCACAACTTTTGCTCGCTGATAAAAAAAAGCCTTGCGTGTATCGGAAGTAGCGTGACGTCACAGGAGCTAGTATTCCTCACAATTCCCCGTTGTTTACAATGCAGCGAGAGAGATTCGGACCGAGAAAGTGATGATTACCCCATTAATTTGAGCGAGGATGAAAGATTCGTAGATGAGGAACGTTACAGTGAAGGACTTGAGAGGCAGTGATGGACGTATCTTTTTTCACTCTGACCGTAACTTAGGTACAAGCTGGCTCATTGGATTCCACACTCTCCTTTTTCTATTGTAGATCACGGATTTGTATTTTAAACCACCTGGGATACTATATCCTCTTGAAAATGAGAGTCGAGAACGCGAAATGGACATTCAGTGCCTTTTATCTCCACGACAATACATCGGCGAAATGCTTTAGCTACGAGCTAACGTGATAGCATCGTGCTTTAACTGCATATAGAAACAAAATAAATAAACCCCTGACTGGAAGGATAGATAGAAAATCAACAATACTATTAAACCGTGGACATGTAAATACACGGTTAATGCTTTCCAGGCTGGCGAAGGTTAACAATGCTGTGCTAACGACGCCATTGAAGCTAACTTAGCAACTTAGCAACCGGACCGCACAGAGCTATGCTAAAAACATTAGCTCTCCACCTACGCCAGCCAGCCCTCATTTGCTCATCAACACCCGTGTTCACCTGCGTTCCAGCGATCGGCAGAAGGACGAAGGACTTCACCCGATGCGTTTGGCGGCCTGGAGACGTAGGAAGTCAAGGTGAGGTCGGCGGCTAGCGCAGCTAGCGCTCCAACAAAGTCCTCCTGGTTGTGTTGCTGTAGTCCGCTGCTAATACACCGATCCCACCTACAACTGTCTTCTTTGCAGCCTTCATTGTTCATTAAACAAATTGCAAAAGATGTCCAGAATACTGTGGAATTATGAAATGAAAACAGAGCTTTTTGTATAGGATTCTACGGGGTACCATAACTTCCGTTACTCGGACTTCGTCACGCGCATACATCATCATACCGCGACGTTTTAGCCGGATATTTCCCGGGAAATTTTAAATGTCACTTTATAAGTTAACCCGGCCGTATTGGCATGTGTTGCAATGTTAAGATTTCATCATTGATATATAAACTATCAGACTGCGTGGTCGCTAGTAGTGGCTTTCAGTAGGCCTTTAAACTAGATTTTCAGGGACGATACAGATACCGATTATTCGTATCAAGGAGGCCGATAAGCAATTCCTGTAATTGGAGCGGATATTAATTTGCAGTAAAACATGAATAGTTTATGTCAGTAAACAGCTGAACAAGACTTGAAGTGCTTTTTTGACATTATTTTTCAGGAAATGTGGGACAAGTAGCAGAACTAATGTGCTTCATTTACACCATGGGGATTTTACAAACACCTTTATTACACGTGTCTATGTCAAGAGGCGCATCAACATTTCCATTTCAAAATATGGGAAATCTCCTGGGAAAATTGGTCAAAAATAGGGGATGTTTCTACATCACAATAACTCGCCATCTTCTCAATTGTATACAATTATAAAGCCTGCATTGAAAAAACGAAACATTTCTCATGCAAGGCAAACAGGCTGATGAGCAGTGGTTATATCTACTTAACTAATTATTTTCATCTACTAAATAATGCTATTATGTGTATTGTATCTGCTAATGTAGTTCTGCTGTAGTTGTAAAAAAGAAAAAAAAGGCTGATACGAATTTTTTTAAAAAGCTGACACCGATATATTTCAAAATGCCAAATATTGGCTTCGATAATTAACACCTTGGTTTAACAACATCTTGAGGGTTTGAATGATTTTATTACAACTGAGGTCAAAAGTTTACCTGCACTCATAAAAGTAATTTTCATTTTGCATTCTCGATGATTTGAACAGTTTTCTTTCCAGGATGGAATATTAATACAAAGTACAAAGCAATGATTTTTAACAACCAGACGATTTTCTCAAAACAATCAACTTAAATCCTATAATAAATGGTAATAGTTCCAGAATGGCTTAACATTACAAGGGCAAGCCATGTTAGCAATCTTGATGATTTCACTTTGGCAGCATTTGTTAAGATTTGATATGTTTGATTGGATCGACCAACATTTTAGAACAATTGCAAAGTCCAAAGAACTTAGTTAAGATCAAAGAAAGATCATTCTTTTAGAGACATTTTTTAACAACTATCCAGATCATCATTCATAGATACTGCAAGATGAAACATGCAAAGTTTCTTACTTTTTGGAATATAATCCAAGTAAATAGTCAGGACAACATTCTGTAACGTTATTCTGAGACGTCCTTGACAAACCCTCTAAAAAAACCATGGTTGTGGTATTTGAAGTGAAAAAGATACAGGGTCTGATCTACTAAAGGTTTGCGTGTACTAAATATGTGCAAACTTCATAGCACGCAAAGTTGATCTACTAAAGGGGAACTGCACTTTTTTATTTTTCTTATCGTTCACAATCATTATGAAAGACATGACGGATGTACTTTTTTTAATGCATTCTAACTCGTAAATAAACGTAAATAAAACTCTGCTTATAGCGGAGACGTCCTCTTTGCTGCCCATAAAACCCAATAAATAAACATTCAAAAAGCGCCAACAATACTTCATTTACATTTGATGACTTGAGTATTAAGCAAGTATTAGTGATATTGTTATTATAAGTGCTAACGCAGACAAACTATTTAGCGCGGCACCTTGACCACCGGCTTGTGTGCCAATGTTGACTGCTTTCTCGTTTCCTTGCTCGTCAAACTTTATTGTACATCATAAATCCTGCCTCCCACCTGGATAGTAGAAGGATGAGGACACAGTCCAACATGTTGGTACACTTTGACAGCCAGTTTAGACCCCGAAATGGCGAGACCGACACAAAAAGACGCTTGGTTCCAGCCCCCTTTTCTTTGCGAGGATTATGAGTCATTCTTTATCTAAATGGGAATACATGAACATCCTTGCAGTCAGCATCCTAATGACAGCAGACATTGTACAGTAAGTGATGTTTTATGTTTGTTGGCTCTCATGAAGTCTGCAGTGAGTAGATATCAGCGATGCAGTTGAAACAAAGCGAACATCAATGATGCGTTTTTATATTTAATGCGCCACGTACACTTAAGATGATTAAAGTACATAAATATTAAATGTTATTATAAATGTGGCCATTAGTACATTACATATATATTTAAATCAGGGGGGGGGTGGGTCTGCAGATTGTGTGCTAAATGCTGTGAGCAAGGAGGCGATCACGCTGGAAGCTCTTCATTTATGCCTGGTTCACACCAACGGCGCTTGCCGCGCTTTCAATCGGCGAGCAAAGCGCCGTCATTATTGTCAATTTTTCCACGAATATCCCGATCTCCGAAGTAATGTTATGCTTTGATATGCTCTGATACGCTCTGATACCCTCTGATACGAATTAGTTGCCGCTTTGTTACCGTTCCTCACGCTTTGATAAGCTTTAAATCACGATTTGATACGTTTTATTACGCTTTATTGAACATTATTACGCTTTGATAAGATCCTGACGCTTTAAATCAGGCTCTGACACGATTATCAAGCTCTGTTGTGCATTGTTACACACAAAAAAAAAAAATGTGAAAAACTCAGTATACTGTTTTCCACACATTTTTATATTCATTTATTTTTCCACTTTCTCTTTTTTTTCCGTTATATTATGTTTTATATCTTCATTTGTATTATTTTTGTCATCATAATAAATATCTTTTATTTATTATGCTAGTTGAAAATAATCAAAGGCAATTATCCACACATTTTTTTATATTCATTTCTTTTTTCAATTTCTCTTTTTTTCCGTTATATTATGTTTTATATCTTCATTTCTATTATTTTTGTCATCTTAATAAATATCTATCTTTTATTTATTATGCTAGTTGAAAATATTCAAAGGCAATTATCCACACATTTCTTATATCCATTTCTTTTTTCAATTTCTCTTTTTTTTCCGTTATATTATGTTTTATATCTTCATTTCTTTTATTTTTGTCATCTTAATAAATATCTATCTTTCATGCTAGTTGAAAATATTAAAAGGCATTTGTTTTATCCACCCATTTTTTATATTCATTTATTTTTTCAATTTCTCTTTTTTTCCCGTTATATTATGTTTTATATCTTCATTTCTTTAATTTTTGTCATCTTAATAAATGTCTATCTTTCATTTCTTATGCTAGTTGAAATTAATTAAAGGCATTTCTTTTATAAAACGTAACATATTGTCTTTATTATTAACATTTTCATACAGTAATGTCAAACTGCAACATCAAACAGTAAACTCTAAAGAAGTACAGAAACAATGATCATCGTATAAAAAAGGCAATGATGCAAAAGAGAATGGATTTGTAATCCTGTGTTGGTTTTACATAAAAGTTTCAATGTCACTAGTCAATATCACAGTCACTTCCTATTTGTAGGGGTCCGCGCTTTGAACCAAGATCTGTTAAGATTTCCTACGCTTTTAGTCAAGTTTTGCTGAGCTTTGTCATGCTTTGATACGCTCTCTGCGTTTTATTCCATTCTTGACAGAGCGCAGAATTTTTTTAAACCGTTTAAAAATTTTTGGCGAACTTGCCACAAGCTTTCCCACCATCCATTAGGACCCTCACGCTTTAATCAGGCTTTGTTACGCTATAACGCCGCTTTGCGTGCCGCTTTAAAGCGCCGTCAAAGCGCCGTTGGTGTGAACCTAGCATTAGCTCTTTGAAAATCATTCCATTAAAAGTACCATTTCTATCTGCTCTAAAAAGAACAACATTATACAAACTACAATGTTGCTAAGAGTAAGATTCCAATATACTAGTTTTTGATTAAATAAAAGAAAAACTTGTTTTGAATTATCTCTGTCAAAATTGTCCAAAAATGGTAAATCGAATTTTGTGAAAAAAAACTGATATCTTATTTTTATTTGAACCCTATTTCAGGGTGCCCAAACTTTTTCCACTGAGGGCCACAGACGGACAAACTAAAGTATGTGGCGGCCATTTTGCTATATTACAGCATTATTTTATTTCCAAATAACGACAAAATGTAATTTCTGCAGAACTTTTGTGTGAACGCTGAAGAGCCAAAGTAGAACTAAAATGCTCACAGTGAGCACTCAATGTTGATGATCCCAATGTTAGAGACCATTTGCATGCAATGTGCAATACTACATTTTTGTTTACAGAAGTATTTATTCAAGCAGAAGTATTTAGTTCTTGGAAAATCCTTCCATTAAAAGTATAATTTATATCTGCTCTAAAAAGAACATCATAAAAATTAGAATTTTGCTAAGAGTAAGATTTTATTATACTAGTTTTTAATCAAATAAAAGAAAAACTTGTTTCGAATTATCTCCGTCATTTGTATTCAATGTTTTCTTTAAAAAGTAAAGAAAGAAAATTGTCCAAAAATCTAATTTTGTGAAAAAAACTTATATTTTATTTTTATTTGGACCCTATTTCAGTGTGGCCAAACTTTTTCCACTGAGGGCCACAGACGGACAAATTAAAGGATGTGGCGGCCATTTTGCTATATTACAGCATTATTTTATTTCCAAATAACGACAAAATGTAATTTCTGCAGAACTTTTGTGTGAACGCTGAAGAGCCAAAGTAGAACTAAAATGCTCACAGTTAGCACTCAATGTTGATGATCTCAATGTTAGAGACCATTTGCATGCAATGTGCCATACTACATTTTTGTTTACAGAAGTATTTATTCAATCATTCCATTAAAAGTATCATTTATATCTGCTCTAAAAAGAACAACATTATAAAAACTTGAATTTTGCTAAGAGTAAGATTTCAATATACCGTATTTTAGCGGATTATAAATTGCAGTTTTTTTTCATAGTTTGGCCGGGGGTGTGATTTATACTCCGGAGTGACTTATGTGTGAAATGATTAACACATTAGCGTAAAATATCAAATAATATTATTGATCTCATTCACGTAAGAGACGAGGCGAATGTCAGCAATCGTCACTCACACGTCAACCAATAAAAATTTGGCGGGGGCGGGTCATGGCAGAAGTGCATTGTGGGTCATGGGATGCTACCTGCTACTATGTCCGTAGCTATAAAAATGGATCATTTCAACATTTGCGGTAACTTATAAAAACTGAGAAGGGCTGAACTAAAATGGCAGCGAAAAGGAAATCATATACTGCAGATTACAAGCTGGACGTAGTGAAATATGCAGCAGAAAACGGCAAGAGGAAGCGACGCCAACTCTGCCAACTCCAAAGGTATACCTTTGGAGTTGGCAGAGTTGTTTAGAAGCGACACCGAGGAAGAAGATTTCATGGGATTTAGCGATTAGGAGTGACAGATTGTTTGGTAAACGTATAGCATGTTCTATATGTTATAGTTAATTGAATGACTCTTACCATAATATGTTACGTTAACATACCAGTTGGTTATTTATGCCTCATATAACGTACACTTATTCAGCCTGTTGTTCACTGTTCTTTAGACATTTTAAATTTACTTTCAAATGTCTATTCTTGGTGTTGGCTTTTATCAAATACATTTCCCCAAAAAATGCGACTTATACTCCAGTGCGACGTATATATACACTACCGTTCAAAAGTTTGGGGTCACATTAAAATGTCCTTATTTTTCAATGAAGATAACTTTAAACTAGTCTTAACTTTACAGAAATACACTCTATACATTGCTAATGTGGTAAATGACTATTCTAGCTGCAAATGTCTGCTTTTTGGTGCAATATCTACATAGGTGTATAGAGGCCCATTTCCAGAAACTATCACTCCAGTGTTCTAATGGTACAATGTGTTTGCTCATTGGCTCAGAAGGCTAATTGATGATTAGAAAACCCTTGTGCAATCATGTTCACACATCTGAAAACACTTTAGCTCGTTACAGAAGCTACAAAACTGACCTTCCTTTGAGCAGATTGAGTTTCTGGAGCATCACATTTGTGGGGTCAATTAAACGCTCAAAATGGCCAGAAAAAGAGAACTTTCATCTGAAACTCGACAGTCTATTCTTCTTCTTAGAAATGAAGGCTATTCCACTAAATTGTTTGCGTGACCCCAAACTTTTGAACGGTAGTGTATGTATGTTTTTTTCCTTCTTTATTATGCATTTTCGGCCGGTGCGACTTATACTCCGAAGCGATTTATCAATCCGAAAAATACGGTACTAGTTTTTGATCAAATAAAAGAAAAATGAGTTTCGAATTATCTCCATCATTTGTATTCAATGTTTTCTTTAAAAAGTAAAGGAAAAAAATTGTCCAAAAATGTAATTGAGTGAACAAATCTGAGATGTTATTGCCCAGGCCATGCAAATATAAATGTCACGGTCCGTGTAGAAGTTCATTTAAAAGTGCACGAGTGAAACTCAAATCTTGCTCTCCATTATTTTTAAAAGCCCCCTGGTGAGTGGTTGTGAGCAGGCCCGAGCACTAATGAACGCCCGAGGAGCTCTTAAACACATGTTGAAAGTAATGAAGACTATCATGACAGCATACTGTACAACTTGCTGATATTAATAGTATGCATGCTTGCAACACGTGCACACATCAAAAGATTATTGCATCATGGGACGCTTCCGTCTGTACGTGTTTTTTGGGGGCATTATCACATCCTGCACTTTAAAACTTGCTGAAATGCCCTTAAGCTTCAGTCCCAGCCATAATCTGCTTACAGCCGCTGGTACTCTACATGTGCTGTGTGTTCTCCTCTCCCTGTGCTAGCCCATCAATAAAACCCACTAAACTCGCAGCGTACAATTGCTCTTCATGAAAGTATGACATTCTGCCTTGAAAATCATTACGTTATTGCGAGTCAATGGCCATCGTTAAATGCTCGACTGGAGTGTTTGCCACAATCCGTCACGCACACACCGAGCCATTCGTCTGGGCCAAAGGAATAAAATGTCAAGCATGCACTTTGGTCGCAGTAAGGGATTATTTCCTGTTGCTGTGTACGCTAAATGTGCTTTTCTCCTCTCGCCGGCTGGCTGTCAGGATGCCTCGTGCACGACCTTGTGGAAGGAGCTGCATAGCGGGGGAGGGGCTTATGATCTGAATATGGATATGGATGTTTGATGCAGATTTCCTTTCGGCACTTTCCCAAATGAAACGCAGTGACTGAATGTATAACCCCTTTACATTATGGCTGATGTGAGGCATATTTCAAGCCTACTTCAGGGTGCCCAAACTTTTTTCCACTGAGGGCCACAGACGGACAAATTAAAGGATGTGGGGGCCATTTTGCTAGATTACACCTTCAAAACACGCAGAATATACAGATTGTTTTCCAAATAACTACAAAATGTAATTTCAGCAGAACTTTTGCGTGAATGCTGAAGAGCCAAAGTAGAACTCAAATGCTAACAGTTAGCACGCCGGCCAGATAGCGTCAAGTAACAAGAATTATGAGCACAATGAGCTAAAAAAAAGTTATCATGTTAAGAGTACTATGCTAACAATAGCATGCTTGCAGTGAGCATTACGGACTTACCAAAATGTATGACACTGCAGTGTACACCTGCTATATTAGCTACATGCTAAAGTGCTAATGTATGACACTGCAGTGTACACCTGCTATATTAGCTACATGCTAAAGTGCAAATGTATGACACTGCAGTGTACACCTGCTACATTAGCTACATGCTAAAGTGCTAATGTATGACACTGCAGTGTACACCTGCTATATTAGCTACATGCTAAAGTGCTAATGTATGACACTGCAGTGTACACCTGCTATATTAGCTACATGCTAAAGTGCAAATGTATGACACTGCAGTGTACACCTGTTATATTAGCTACATGCTAAAGTGCTAATGTATGACACTGCAGTGTACACCTGCTATATTAGCTACATGCTAAAGTGCTAATGTATGACACTGCAGTGTACACCTGCTATATTAGCTACATGCTAAAGTGCTAATGTATGACACTGCAGTGTACACCTGCTATATTAGCTACATGCTAAAGTGCTAATGTATGACACTGCAGTGTACACCTGCTATATTAGCTACATGCTAAAGTGCAAATGTATGACACTGCAGTGTACACCTGCTACATTAGCTACATGCTAAAGTGCTAATGTATGACACTGCAGTGTACACCTGCTATATTAGCTACATGCTAAAGTGCAAATGTATGACACTGCAGTGTACATCTGCTATATTAGCTACATGCTAAAGTGCTAATGTATGACACTGCAGTGTACACCTGCTATATTAGCTACATGCTAAAGTGCAAATGTATGACACTGCAGTGTACACCTGCTACATTAGCTACATGCTAAAGTGCAAATGTATGACACTGCAGTGTACACCTGCTATATTAGCTACATGCTAAAGTGCAAATGTATGACACTGCAGTGTACACCTGCTATATTAGCTACATGCAAAAGTGCTAATGTATGACACTGCAGTGTACACCTGTTATATTAGCTACATGCTAAAGTGCTAATGTATGACACTGCAGTGTACACCTGCTATATTAGCTACATGCTAAAGTGCAAATGTATGACACTGCAGTGTACACCTGCTATATTAGCTACATGCTAAAGTGCAAATGTATGACACTGCAGTGTACACCTGCTATATTAGCTACATGCAAAAGTGCTAATGTATGACACTGCAGTGTACACCTGCTATATTAGCTTCATGCTAAAGTGCTAACTGTAACATGCGTCAAGTACCAAAATATGACTGAGGTGTATACCTACAAAACTAGCCATAAAAAAACTATGCTAATAATAGAATGCTAACGATTGTGTCGCGGACCGTGCAAAAATAAGCTACAGGCTGCAAATGGACACGCCTACCTTAATCACACGTATGTTTTGTTGAACATTTTAGTCTTCTAGCACAGTGTTTTTCAACCACTGTGCCGCGGTGTGCCGTGAGATACAGTCTGGTGTGCCGTGGGAGATTATCTAATGTCACCTATTTGGGTTAAAAATATTTTTTGCAAAGCAGTAATTATAGTCTGCAAATGATGTGTTGTTGTTGAGTGTCGGTGCTGTCTAGAGCTCGGCAGAGTAACCGTGTAATACTCTTCCATATCAGTAGGTGGCAGCTTTGTAGATGTCGAAAACAGCGGGAGGCAGGGTGCAGGTAAAAAGGTATCTAATGCTTAAACCAAAAATAAACAAAAGGTGAGTGCCCCTAAGAAAAGGCATTAAAGCTTAGGGAAGGCTATGCAGAACTAAACTAAAACTGAACTGGCTACAAAGTAAACAAAAACACAATGCTGGACGACAGCAAAGACTTACTGTGGAGCAAAGACGGCGTCCACAAAGTACATCCCAACATGACATGACGATCAACAATGTCCCCACAAAGAAGGATAAAAACAACTGAAATATTCTGGATTGCTAAAACAAAGTAGATGCGGGAAATATCACTCAAAGGAAGACATGAAACTGCTACTGGAAAATACAAAAAAAATAGGTGCGCAAGACAAGAAGTAAAACACTACACGCAGGAAAACAGCAAAAAATACAAAATAGGTCAGGGTGTGATGTGACAGGTGGTGACAGTACACCTACTTTGAGACAAGACCTATATTGATGCATGCTTGGTTATGCTTTAAAGTCATATCCAACAATTGCGAAAACGACTTTTTACTGTCAACTGAGTTTCGTTTTTTAGTGATTTCTGTTGGGGGTGTGCCTCCGCAAAAATGTGCCTTGGCTCAAAAAAGATTGAAAAACACTGCTTTAAGCAACAACAACATCCTAAACTACAAATATAGCAATTTAAGACTAACTAAATTGTTCTGAGGGTGATATTTTCAGAAAGCAAAGGACCATAGATGTAGGCTACCTCCACATTTTTACTTCAAAACATGCTTATAACAATGATAAATAAAGCCATAAATTAAACACCACGCAAAGATCTGCTATGCTACAATATCTCTGCTGTTAACAGCTTTAGTCAAAGATCCTTTAGATTAGTGGTTCTTAACTGGTGGATTGGGACCCAAAGTGGGTCACAGACCCCTCCCTCCCTGGTGTTGTAAACGCATCAGGCCTGCATCTGAAGAATGTTCCAGTCTATCATGGTGGCAAGTAAATGACACTAGTCTTCATTTTTGGAGATGTGGTCACATTGTTGTGTCCTCTACTGTACATGTCGAGCATCCCAGCCAGAACTGACAGACTCAGGAACACTTTTTTCCTTCAATTTATTTGTTTTCATTTTTCCTAAACATATTTATTAGGTATGTCAAAGTTAATGGTTTAAGCCGAGGGTCTGCAACCCGTGGCTCTTTAGTGTCGCCCTCGTGGCTCCCTGGAGCTTTTTCAAAAATATATAAAAATGGTAAAGGGAGGTGGAAAAACAAATATTTTTTAAATGACACACACAAGTAATTTACTGCGAGTAATCACAGTTGTGTGATTAATCTGAAAAAAAATGTGTTTAATATACACTAGCGTTCAAAAGTTTGGGGTCACATGTAAATGTCCTTATTTTTGAAGGAAAAGCACTGTACTTTTCAATGAAGATAACTTTAAACTAGTCTTAACTTTACAGAAATACACTCTATACATTGCTAATGTGCTAAATGACTATTCTAGCTGCAAATGTCTGCTTTTTGGTGCAATATCTACATAGGTGTATAGAGGCCCATTTCCAGCAACTATCACTCCAGTGTTCTAATGGTACAATGTGTTTGCTCATTGGCTCAGAAGGCTAATTGATGATTAGAAAACCCTTGTGCAATCATGTTCACACATCTGAAAACACTTTAGCTCCTTACAGAAGCTACAAAACTGACCTTCCTTTGAGCAGATTGAGTTTCTGGAGCATCACATTTGTGGGCTCAATTAAACGCTCAAAATGGCCAGAAAAAGAGAACTTTCATCTGAAACTCCACAGTCTATTCTTGTTCTTAGAAATGAAGGCTATTCCACTAAATTGTTTGGGTGACCCCAAACTTTTGAACGGTAGTGTACAGCTAATTGCAACTTTTCCATATTTTGTCACAATAAAACCACAAAAATATATATTCTATTGGAATCTTACGTGAAGGACCAAAACAGTAATATACACTTGAATAAAAACATACATGATTCAAAACATTGTTTCCAAATAAAAAAAGCATTCTTAAAGTAATCTTACTTATCTCATCATATGAAATATGACTTACTTCACCAATTATTATTATTAAATTCTTACTATTATTTATTTATTTATTTTTATTGTGATTACTTATGGAGTTTATTGTGAAAAAATTGTGAACAGGAAGTGAACAAAAAGTTTTGCAACTGTTATGTAAAGAAAAGGGGTAGGATTAAATAAGCTCTGCTTCTTCCTACTCCTTTTCGAACATGTTGAAAAGAAACTGGAAATTGTGATGTATCATGTTGTATGCTTGCATGTCCGAAATAAACTCAAACTCAAACTCAAACTCAAAAAAAACTCAAAGTGCGGTGTGCAAAAGTGTTCAGTCCCCTTTCAGTGCAACCGATTGGCTGAAGATTGCTAGTAACCAAATACTGTCCACCCGTGTGTAATCTCATCTCAGGAACAATCCAGCTGTTCTGTAACACTGCCTCAGAGGTTGGTTAAGAAGTCAGGAACTCCAAGGAACACACCAGACAGGTTAAAGTTGTGGATCAGATTAAAGCAGACTTAGGCTATAAGATTTCCCAAGCTTTGAACATTTCACAAAAGCACTGTTCAATTAATTCATCATCCGGAGACAGAAAGTGTATGGAACAACTGTAAAACTATCAAAAAAGGCCGTCCATTGCAAAGTTACAAGGAGAGCACTGACCAGTGATGCAGCCAAAAGGCCAAAGGTGACTCTGGACCAACTGCAAAGATCCACAGCTCAGGTGGAGGAATCTGTCCACAGGACAACTATTAGTCGTGCTCTGCACAATTGTGGTCTTTATGGAATAGTGACAAGAAGAGAGCCATTGTTCAAAGAAAACCACAATAAGTTTGACATAAACCATGTTGACAACACTTGGAAAGGGGTTCTTTGTTCAGACCAGACCAAAACTGAGCTTTTTAGGCTAAATGCAAAACGCTATGTGAAGTAACGCTGCACACACTGTTCCCATGGTGGCAGCATCATGATCTGGGGGTGCTGCTCTTCAACAGGGATGGAGCCAAATACAGAACAATCCTGGAAGAAAAGCTGTTGGAGTCTGCCAAAGATGTATGACTGTGGCAGAGCTTCACCTTCCAGCAGGACAACAACATAAAGCCTGGGCTACGATGGAATGGTTTAAAACAAAACATATTCTTTTGTTATAATGGCCCAGTCAAAGTCCAGACCTAAATCCAATCGAAAAGATCTGAAAACGGCCTTTCACAAACGCTCCACACCTAATCTGACTGAGCTTGAGCTGTTTAGCAAAGAACATTTCAGTCACTAGTTGTGCAAAGCTGCTGGACACAAAAGGTGCTTCCACCAAGTATTGACTCAAAGTGGCTGAATACTTTTGCACAAGAAATCATGTAGCATTTCTTTTTACTTCACCGTTGTATACCACTTGGTGTTGGTCTTTCACATAACATGCAAATAAAATACATTTATGTTTGTGATGTGACAAAATGAATACAAAAGTTGAAGGGCTATAAATACTATTGTAGATATAGTTAGGGATGATACTCGAAACCGGTTTTCCCGGTTGTTCGATAAGAAAAGAACCGAGTCCTCGGACTCGAATCCCTTTTTGAGAACCGGTACCCGTTATCGAGACCACTATAGTAAAGAAAAAGAGTTGGTTCTTTATTCGAATCCCTCGGAACGAATCCCGTCCCGACCAGAAATGCCCCGCGAGACATCACAAGAAATGACGTCACGTAGCTCAGTCATTAGGCGCAGATAGCGAAAGCAGGAAAAAAATGGACGGGAAAAAGCGCTCCAAGGTGTAATAAAGTTCAAAACAAAAGCTATCATCCAATGAATAACTTTACTGAAAGATCTCAGCAGGGTACAAACACATGACCAACACTTTTACCACCCACCGGAAACATAGCAACCATGCTAGCAACGCACCTCCTTTACGGCAGCTGTCACAACCTTCTTAAAACAACCGCAGCACATACATATATATACAACACTGCAGCACATACATATATATACAACACCGCAGCACATACATATATATACAACATATATGACACCGCAGCACATACATATATATACAACATATATGACACCGCAGCACATACATATATATACAACACTGCAGCACATACATATATATACAACACCGCAGCACATACATATATATACAACATATATGACACCGCAGCACATACATATATATACAACATATATGACACCGCAGCACATACATATATATACAACATATATGACACCGCAGCACATACATATATATACAACACTGCAGCACATACATATATATACAACATATATGACACCGCAGCACATACATATATATACAACATATATGACACCGCAGCACATACATATATATACAACATATATGACACCGCAGCACATACATATATATACAACATATATGACACCGCAGCACATACATATATATATACAACATATATGACACCGCAGCACATACATATATATACAACACTGCAGCACATACATATATATACAACATATATGACACCGCAGCACATACATATATATACAACATATATGACACCGCAGCACATACATATATATACAACACTGCAGCACATACATATATATACAACATATATGACACCGCAGCACATACATATATATACAACATATATGACACCGCAGCACATACATATATATACAACATATATGACACTGCAGCACATACATATATATACAACACTGCAGCACATACATATATATACAACATATATGACACCGCAGCACATACATATATATACAACATATATGACACCGCAGCACATACATATATATACAACATATATGACACCGCAGCACATACATATATATACAACATATATGACATGATATCCCTTTTTTAACTTTTGTTTTTCTTTCCTTGTAAACGTTACAAAATCACACTTTATATGTGTTGTCTGTCTAATTATAAATAATGCAGACGAGGCGTGTTGGCTGAGTTCTTGACGTTTACTTTCACGGGTGACGACATGCAACAACACTTTTCGGGGCTACCGCGCATGCTCGTCACTCCCGTTGCATGCTGGGTAGTGTAGTTGTTATTTTCCCTAGCTCATAACATCTTTCCCCCTATAAAGAAATAATGTTTGTGTATTATAGTGTATTTCTTTTTTTAGCTTTGACTTTTCATTTTTTAGCATTGTATCCACATTTGCAAACAACTTTTCTCTTCATAGAATGTTCTTTCAATAAAGAAATAAAGTGCAAAAATGTCAAAGCATCATAACAAACAGTTATGTCAAATAGCAGCAGAATTGCACTTTTTGGAGAGCTGTATTATTTCCAGTTTTGTGCCCAAGGGACTGATTTTATTTAACACTATATTATTATTTATACACCTATAGTGATCACAGAGACAGCTTGTTTTTGTGTTACTGTATATATTTGTTTTGATGAAAAATCCCACTTAATATACTTTTGGTAACAACAGTCAATATTTATTTATTTTATTTTATTTTGTTAGGGGGGCTACAGTCAATATTTATTTATTTATTAGATTAAATTGTTTTCTTATATAATAAAAGTGAGTTTTTGTTCAACCAAATATTGTGTGTTTTTTTCCATATACAACAACCTATCTGGACTCCATAAGAGAATCCATAAGGAATCGGTTCGATAAGAGAATTCGATAACAGGCTCGAACTCGATAATTTCTTATCAAACATCATCCCTAGGTATAGTACCGTATTTTTCGGACAATAAGTCGCAGTTTTTTTCATAGTTTGGCCGGGGGTGCGACTTATACTCAGGAGTGACTTATGTGTGAAATGATTAACACATTACTGTAAAATATCCAATAATATTATTTAGCTCATTGACGTAAGAGACTAGACGTATAAGATTTCATGGGATTTAGCGATTAGGAGTGACAGATTGTTTGGTAAACGTATAGCATGTTCTATATGTTATAGTTATTTGAATGACTCTTACCATAATATGTTACGTTAACATACCAGTTGGTTATTTATGCCTCATATAACGTACACTTATTCAGCCTGTTGTTCACTATTCTTTACACATTTTAAATTGTCTATTCTTGCTGTTGGCTTTTATCAAATACATTTCACCAAAAAATGTGACTTATACTCCAGGGTGACTTATATATGTTTTTTTCCTTCTTTATCATGCATTTTTGGCCGGTGCGACTTATACTCCGGAGTGACTTATACTCCGAAAAATGCGGTACATGTTTGCTGTTAATAAGTGCCTCATCAGTCATGAACATGGACAAATCTTCTTAGACAACGGCATGTTTACATAATGGCCACAGTTTTTAAGGACCCTAATATTTGAACTAAACTGGTAGGCCAGGCTGGATAGTTTGAATAGTCCTGCCATAACCTAATGAGGTAGGGAAATAACTTGTCATCTCTCTAATGACGGCAGGCAGGAACCCCTACCAATTAAACATGTACTCACTTGGCCTGTGTCCACACACACACACACACACACACACACACACACACACACACACACACACACACACACACACACACACACACACACACACGGCCAAGCCACGGGTAGCTAAAAATAACTTATTTCTGTGAATCATGTTGTCAGTGAATTGACTTCCTGGGTTTCTGGAGAAGGAGACTGTAAAGCAGATTGCCATGAATATATAAATGATCAGCTCTCACCTGCATTATCTTGAGTGGTCACTATCACCCTGTGGGGCACCCGGGGGGAGACCTTTAATCCTGTTCGCACCTGGTAGAACCTGAAGAAGAGGAACATTTAGGCTGGTGCACATACACACTTGTAATGACATGTGTGGCGCCCCCTATTGGTTGCTTTGATAGACACGCTAGCATACATGTAATAGTGAGGATATTTCTATTAGACTTATGGACAATTAGGAAGATGACCGCCATGTTTTCCAAGCAATCTTGCTCAGATTTGACACACGTGTTCCTGTCAGTCCAATGAAGGCGTGTACCAAATTGTGTGATGATTGAGTTGAAAAACAACAGTATGGGCACATGTTTCCACAAACCTTCCCCCTTTAGTGTGCAGTGTTTCAGGAGCGGAAGTGCAAATACACACGGTCATGATTCTACACAGATGTCTTTTCACAGCGTTATAAGGATCATACCCCACCTTTGTCCGGCTTTTAGCACATAATGACTAGGGATGATCAGCCCCCGATACGTATCGGCTAATTTTTGTGAAAAAATACGTCATCACCATTGCAGATTAATGCCGATCACAAACACAGATCACTATTTATTTTTATTTCCCCGGCTGACAATACAGCAGCTCCTCCATACAGTGTGTCGCCGCTTCCCCAGGTTAATAATAATCACACCCTTTTACAGACTGCATTTGTTAGTACGAGGCTAAACATGTTACACACCGAGAGCGAGCCAGGAGCAGGCATTGCTAAGCTAATTAAAAATGATTTTCAAGGTAAAAGTTGATTTTCAAGGTAAAAGTTGATTTTCAAGACCAAAAAGGATTTTCAAGGTAAAAGTTGATTTTCATGACAAAAAATTATTTTCAAGGTAAAAGTTGATTTTTAAGACAAAAAATTATTTTTAAGGAAAAAAATTATTTTCAAGACTAAAAATGATTTCCAAGGTAAAAGTTGATTTTCAAGACAAAAAAGGATTTTCAAGGTAAAAGTTGATTTTCAAGACAAAAAAGGATTTTCAAGGTAAAAGTTGATTTTCAAGGAAAAATAATTATTTTAATGACAAAAAATTATTTTCAAGGTAAAAGTTGATTTTCAATGTAAAATTTGATTTTCAACACAAAAAATGATTCCAAGGTAAAAGTTGATTTTCATGACAAAAAATTATTTTCAAGGTAAAAGTTGATTTTTAAGACAAAAAATATTTTTAAGACAAAAAATTATTTTCAAAGTAAAAGTTGATTTTCAAGACAAAAAATTATTTTCTAAGAAAAAAATTATTTTCAAGGTAAAAGTTGATTTTCAAAGTAAAATTTGATTTTCAAGACAAACAATTATTTTCAAGGTAAAAGTTGATTTTTAAGACAAAAAAGGATTTTTAAGGAAAAAAATTATTTTCAAGACTAAAAATTATTTTTAAGGTAAAAGTTGATTTTCAAGACCAAAAATGCTTTTCAAGGTAAAAGTTGATTTTCAAGACAAAAAAGGATTTTCAAGGTAAAAGTTGATTTTTAAGGAAAAAAATTATTTTTATGACAAAAAATTATTTTCAAGGTAAAAGTTGATTTTCAATGTAAAATTTGATTTTCAACACAAAAAATTATTTCAAGGTAAAAGTTGATTTTCATGACAAAAAATTATTTTCAAGGTAAAAGTAGATTTTTAAGACAAAAAATGTTTTTTAAGGAAAAAAATGATTTTCAAGACTAAAAATGATTTTCAAGGTAAAAGTTTATTTTCATGACAAAAAATTATTTTCAAGGTAAAAGTTGATTTTTAAGACAAAAAATGTTTAAGGAAAAAAATGATTTTCAAGACAAAAAAATATTTCCAAGGTAAAAGTTGAACTTCATGACAAAAAATGATTTTCAAGACAAAAAATGATTTTCAAGACAAAAAATAATTTTCAAGCTAAAAGTTGATTTTCAAGACAAAAAAATATTTCCAAGGTAAAAGTTGAACTTCATGACAAAAAATGATTTTCAAGACAAAAAAATATTTCCAAGGTAAAAGTTGAACTTCATGACAAAAAATTATTTTCAAGACAAAAAATTATTTTCAAGCTAAAAGTTGATTTTCAAGACAAAAAATGATTTTTAAGGAAAAAAAATTATTTTCAAGACAAAAAATGATTTTCAAGGTAAAAGTTGAATTTCATGACAAAAAATGATTTTCAGCTACAATCGGGCGGAAGGCGGGGTACACCCTGGACAAGTCGCCACCTCATCACAGGGCCAACACAGATAGACAGACAACATTCACACTCACATTCACACACTAGGGACCATTTAGTGTTGCCAATCAACCTATCCCCAGGTGCATGTCTTTGGAGGTGGGAGGGGCCTATCCCCAGGTGCATGTCTTTGGAGGTGGGAGGGGCCTATCCCCAGGTGCATATCTTTGGAGGTGGGAGGGGCCTATCCCCTGATGCATGTCTTTGGAGGTGGGAGGGGCCTATCCCCAGGTGCATGTCTTTGGAGGTGGGAGGGGCCTATCCCCTGGTGCATGTCTTTGGAGGTGGGAGGGGCCTATCCCCAGGTGCATGTCTTTGGAGGTGGGAGGGGCCTATCCCCTGGTGCATGTCTTTGGAGGTGGGAGGGGCCTATCCCCAGGTGCATGTCTTTGGAGGTGGGAGGGGCCTATCCCCAGGTGCATATCTTTGGAGGTGGGAGGGGCCTATCCCCTGGTGCATGTCTTTGGAGGTGGGAGGGGCCTATCCCCAGGTGCATGTCTTTGGAGGTGGGAGGGGCCTATCCCCTGGTGCATGTCTTTGGAGGTGGGAGGGGCCTATCCCCAGGTGCATGTCTTTGGAGGTGGGAGGAAGCCGGAGTAGAAGCCACGCAGTCACGGGGAGAACATGCAAACTCCACACAGAAAGATCCCGAGCCCGGGATTGAACCCAGGACTGCTCAGGACCTTCGTATTGTGAGGCAGACGCACTAACCCCTCTGCCGCCGTGCTGACAAGTTGATTTTCAACACAAAATTTTTTTTTTTTTAAATTCAACTTTTACCTTGAAAATTATTTTTTGTCTTGAAGTTGATTTTCAAGACAAAAAATTATTTTCAAGGTAAAAGTTGATAAGTTAGCTTTCAACACCGGCAAGTAATAAGTACTTGGTAAAGTACAAGCGCAGTAGAAAGTATTGATACATATACTGTATGTACATCAATACTGTAGAAAGAAAGCAGATATTAACAGGAAATGAACAAGTCGATTCTTAAGTCACAGTCAGGAAACACATAAAAGGGGGGCACAACCATCCATAAACGGATACTAGCATGGGTCCAATTCAATCAATCAATGTTTACTTATATAGCCCTAAATCACGAGTGTCTCAAAGGGCTGCACAAGCCACAACGACATCCTGGGCTCAGATCCCACATCAGGGCAAGGAAAAACTCAACCCAATGGGACAATGAGAAACCTTGGAGGGGACCGAATTAGTATATGATCCAGACTAGAGTGATTAAGTCCATATGTTTATTTTTTCAAAATGTCATTTTTGTTGCTTTAGTTTACAAACTTAGGGAATAATTCCATGGACACGGGGAATTGAGGTGAAAAATCTAAATATTTAAAAGAGTAGTACTTTTTGCTTTGTATCATTTATTGTGTACTATTTCATTTGTTCTGCTCAAACAGTAGTATGTAGTAAGAGAGAATAATGAACAAGTTGAAACATTGTGCTGATAGTGTTAGGAAGCAAAAACCGGGTGTTTTATAGTTTGTGCTATGGCTGCATCTTTTGGACCAATTTTCTCACAGCGGGTGCTGCAGTGTTCTTTCATTTAACGGTAGTGCTTTTTCTTTCTTTTTTTTTTCAACCGGAGTACCATCCTTCTAGCAGGCCATAGCGTTTCTGCTCGTATGCATTCAATCATCACTCCAAGCAACATTTCTTAGTTTTACAATATAACTACAACAATTTATACTTACTAAACTGTCCCATGTGTGATGTCTGTAGGAGTGTTTTCATGTAAGTGCTATAGCTAATGTTAATGACATTAGCATTAGCTAATATACGAACACGTCAACGAGTGCCTGGGTTAGTTGTATTAACTTACAAAGGCATTCTTTTTGTATTGTTTCACTTTCACCAATTCCTCAGTAAATTCACCAAAAAGTCGGCGTGGAGTTATTGGGTGTGTTTAGCTGATTGGAGAGCTAGCTTGCACAGATCGTGGATCCCTGACCATGACTTCTTTTTTGTTTGATCAGCCGTTTTACAGACACCGATTGGAAACAAGGTCTGTAAATAAACATTTACAGAATCTTACGGTGTAAATAACTCATTTCACAACGTTATATATTTGAGGCTTATATTCGGGCTAATAGATGTAAAAAACATTTTTTCTTCTAAAATTTAGTGGGTGCTGCTTATATCTTGATGCGCTCTGTAGTCCAAAAAAGACAAGAACTTAATTTGTATCTCCTTTCATTTTCGTGTCATCAGTTGAAAAGATTTTCATTAGCATTTCATGTTTTTAATATCTTTTTATTGAATCTACACTACCGTTCAAAAGTTTGGGGTCACATGTAAATGTCCTTATTTTTGAAGGAAAAGCACTGTACTTTTCAATGAAGATAACTTTAAACTAGTCTTAACTTGAAAGAAATACACTCTATACATTGCTAATGTGGTAAATGACTATTCTAGCTGCACATGTGGTGGTTTTTGGTGCAATATCTACATAGGTGTATAGAGGCCCATTTCCAGCAACTATCACTCCAGTGTTCTAATGGTACAATGTGTTTGCTCATTGGCTCAGAAGGCTAATTGATGATTAGAAAACCCTTGTGCAATCATGTTCACACATCTGAAAACACTTTAGCTCGTTACAGAAGCTACAAAACTGACCTTCCTTTGAGCAGATTGAGTTTCTGGAGCATCACATTTGTGGGCTCAATTAAACGCTCCAAATGGCCAGAAAAAGAGAACTTTCATCTGAAACTCCACAGTCTATTCTTGTTCTTAGAAATGAAGGCTATTCCACTAAATTGTTTGGGTGACCCCAAACTTTTGAACGGTAGTGTATATTGTAACGGACTGGGTTCTATGTTATGTTCCACGTGTACTTTATTCAAAGTTCAACAGATGGTGTGGTTTCCCATGGCCTTGAAAGTGTCCTAGTTGCGTGCAGCTTTCTCTGCTAATGTTCGTCTTTCTTTACGTATGTTCTGCAAGCTGATTGGCTGGGTAAAGGAAAATGACGGTTCTGTCTTATTTATTTTGCCGTTGACTACGGCCTACAGTAGTCGGACTTCCATTAAAGGCTGATAACCCTGCGATAACGGCTGGAGTCACGTCAGTACATATTTCATGAAGTGATCCTTTGGTGTACCACCAGCGAGAATCACAGCAGTAGATTTAATCAGCACATTTCAGCTGCTGGCTACGGCTATCATGCAAATGTAACCTATATCATATTACTCCCACAAAATGTCCTACATAATACAACATGCACTGAGTGGAAGGTGTTGGTATTTTAATTGGCCAACAAATTGCCTCCTGTATTTCATTCCCTGTGTATGACCTGCAGGTCCAATCAATTAGTTGGGTGTGTAATGAGTACTGTAAAGATAATCATCACGATACATTTCATCTTTGATATTTTCTTACCCTCTTTGGAAAAGATCCACATTGTGAAACTTGTGCAACTCTACGGAAAACTCCAGCGTGCCCTGTACTTCAGACATGATGTGGTCCGACTCATCACCTGCAGGAAGACAACACAGGATTTGGCACACATTGATATTTCAGAGACCATATGCTGAGACACAAACACACAGTGTGTTTGTCTTCCATTTAACCAACAATGTCTAAATCCCTTTGGACAAAACACAGACGTGAATTTACATTTTCTATCCAGCAGAGTATGAAGGAAGGCCTTGAGAGATGAAATGACTACAAGTGAAAGTGAGGTATCAAATGACTGAAACACGATCCACTCAATGTACAGTTCGTGCACTTTAAAACAGACAACGTGCCTGCAATGTGAAATTGTGTTTGTTAAATACTTTTCATGGTTGTAATAATAAGCAATGTTGGCCATTATCCAAAACTCAATCAAAATCCCTAAAAAAAAACCACACTAAAAATGATGGCCTATTATGCAGCATTGCTAGTTTAAGGATGCACTAAGAGTAATGTGTCCCTACAGACATTTCTTCATTGCACATCTTAAAATAAAAATGTGAGCTCCGCCAGACATCCTTCAGTCAGATGTCATTTGGATCTTTTTTTTTCTTCGGCATATCGACCAAACGAGCACGATGTTGCTGGTAAAATGTGAACCTGTTATTTGCAATGTGACATTGTTGTATGTGACATCTATTACATTGCACAGGTCCAGAGTTAAAAAAGAGGCAAAAGTGCACAAGAGTGCTTTTTGGAGGCACACACTGTCAGATACAGACCTGGAAAAGCACAGTTCATTAGCATGAAAGCAACAGACACATAAATAAATCACTGCAGGGCTTTTCACTTTTAGACCGGCTAAATTACGATTGCACCAATTCACGTTTATTCACGGCCTTGCAACTTTGTCCAAAGCCCAACAATTCCTTGTACATTTCTATCAATCAAATTTGCACGCCAACTGTTTGATGAAAACTTATGTTTGCTTCTTGTGTTGACCAAGCAGGAACAACAACAAGTAACAATATAGCAACTATTTATTGATTCATTTACACAATTGTTGTCCTCCCGTTTAGCTCAGACCTACTTACTGTTCCTGTTTACAGCGCTAAGCCTTCTGGGTAATATAAACATTCACTTCTTCGTTGACATGCATTTATATAAATATACATGTATATACACTAGCGTTCAAAAGTTTGGGGTCACATGTAAATGTCCTTATTTTTGAAGGAAAAGCACTGTACTTTTCAATGAAGATAACTTTAAACTAGTCTTAACTTTACAGAAATACACTCTATACATTGCTAATGTGGTAAATGACTATTCTAGCTGCAAATGTCTGCTTTTTGGTGCAATATCTACATAAGTGTATAGAGGCCCATTTCCAGCAACTATCACTCCAGTGTTCTAATGGTGCAATGTGTTTGCTCATTGGCTCAGAAGGTTAATGGATGATTAGAAAACCCTTGTGCAATCATGTTCACACATTTGAAAACAGTTTAGCTCGTTACAGAAGCTACAAAACTGACCTTCCTTTGAGCAGATTGAGTTTCTGGAGCATCACATTTGTGGGGTCAATTAAACGCTCAAAATGGCCAGAAAAAGAGAACTTTCATCTGAAACTCCACAGTCTATTCTTCTTCTTAGAAATGAAGGCTATTCCACTAAATTGTTTGGGTGACCCCAAACTTTTGAACGGTAGTGTATATATATTTGACATTTATTTATTTAGGGTAAGACAATTAAGAACATATTTTCATTTGCAATGCTGACCGAGCAAAGAGGCAGCATTTACATGTTAGAGTTGTTGAAGCGTGATGATAACCTCTCAACAGTTCACAAATGCTCTTAACGTGCGGTGGTAAATGTGTCGGAACATAAATGAAGGTTTAAGATGGACTAACACATTTTAAGTGTAAAACATACACGGAGAATGTCTGCAACATGCGAACGAATAAGGAAGCCTTTGGTGGTGATTCTTTCTATAATCATAATTATTCATATCATTAGTTATAATTAGGGCTGCAACAAATTAAATCGATTAAAATCGATTATTAAAATAGTTGCCGATTAATTTAGTCATCGATTCGTTGGATCTATGCTATGCGCATGCGCAGAGTTTTTTTTTTTTTTTTTTTTTAAATAATTTTTTTTTTTAAATAAACCTTTATTTATAAACTGCAACATTTACAAACAGCTGAGAAACGATAATCAAAATAAGCATGGTGCCAGTATGCTGTTTTTTTTCCAACAAAATACTGGATAGGATAGAAATTTAGTTTGTCTCTTTTATCCGATTATTAATCGACTAATCGAAGTAATAATCGACAGATTAATCGATTATAAAATTAATCATTAGTTGCAGCCCTAGTTATAATGAATTAAAACAGTTCAATAATTTGACAATGAGTTTTGAGTATGTACTATTACTGCCATCGAGTGTGTACTTTTAAGTCTGTGTGCTATAAAACAAGTAAAACATCAATATAGTATTTGTTTTCCAAATAGTGTTCCACACCCGTTCTTTCTAGAGTTAAGGTTACAGTAGACATTTAAAACATTGATAACAAGTTCATAAAATAAGTTGATTTCAATCAATTGAAAACATTGCAACGTTGTAAAGTGCAACATTTTAGGCGGCAACAATCAGAACACAGAACGTGATGATCATATGATACAGTCTTTGCAGCACACCAATGAGTCAAAGTGGAAATGTACTGAGCACAATTGCGCTGACTCTGCATTTTTCTTCTGACGTACACTTGCCAAAGAAAAGAAGCTTGGTATTCGGGCAGACAAAGACCATGTTTGTGTCCTTTTTCAACAATCATTTGACTGATGAGCAGATTAAACCTTGTGTCTTCCCCCAAAACTAGCCATCTTTCCACTCTGCACATTACATAACACACGCGTCATCCGGCTTTATTATTAGACCTGGCCTGACAATGTATCAATAAGTTCATTATGCGCCAACGCTGACAATAACGCCACTGCCATATTTGGACTTGTTTGACGCGATGACTGCATGAGAAAACATCTGTCAGTATCTTCTGTTATTTGGGCCATAAATCATATGCAAATATGAAAAGTATCACTTCACAGACACCACAGATGTAGTAGGTATCCAATGGACACATATTGCAATATAAGAGGCAATACATAAAGATAAATATATACATGTAAACACTGTCATTTTGTAATAAAGTGGATTTGTATTTGTTTAGTGGGTGACTTTTAGTTGCAAATTACCGTATTTTTCGGATTATAGGTCGCTCCGGAGTTTAAATCGCACCGGCCGAAAATGCACAATAAAGAAGGAAAAAAACATATATAAGTCGCACTAGAGTATAAGTCGCATTTTTTGGGGAAATGTATTTGATAAAAGCCAACACCAACAATAGACATTTGAAAGGCAATTTAAAATAAATAAAGAATAGTGAACAACAGGCTGAATAAGTGTACGTTATATGAGCAGTGTTTCCCACACATTCATTTATTTGTGGCGGCCCGCCACGAAAGAATTACGTCCGCCACAAATAAATAAATAAAATATATATATATATTTTTTTTGTCCTGTCCAGCTTCTCAGACAAATCATATAGTTGATGTAGATGCCCATATCGGCTGTTCAGATTGATTTACTTGACAAAAGAGAAGTGTAGGATACTTCTCTTGTTGCCTTATTTGTATTTGACCACTACTGTTTTCTGTTTATTTGTTACTGACTGTGGCAGGACACCTCGGCCTCTGTTTCACTTTATGTTGCTGGTAAATAATATGGTTGCAGTAGTAGGCTAAAGTTAAAGTATTTAGTATGCACTAATTAAAGGGGCAGAGCTTTAAGAGACATTTCAGCTTTTATATTTTATAAGATATATTTTTTGTAAGAACCACAATTAATAAATATATTTCAGTGAATAACTTATTGTTCAAATCTGTGTATAAATATGTACATAAAGTGTTGTAATTATATTGTAAAATGGATGAATGGATGGACGTTTAAAACAAAACTGTTATTATTAATTAGTAAGTATAAATTTTTTGAGCCTTTTTAGAGAAAATCATATCATTGTAGTAAATTATGCAAATTACTCGATGATGTCATGGTGACCACGCCCATAGCCACGCCCCCACCGCCACAGGTATCTTGGCAGTTTATGGGAAACACTGATGAGGCATAAATAACCAAGTGAGAACGTGCTGATATACGCCTAATCTCTTACGTGAATGAGATAAATAATATTATTTGATATTTTAAGGTAATGTGTTAATAATTTCACACATAAGTCGCTCCAGAGAATAAGTCGCAAACTATGAAAAAACTGTGATTTATAATCCGAAGAATACGGTAGCTTGCTCAAGATAGATATCAGTGATGATGGTGCCTAAGAATGTTTCCTTGAGACAATATCATAATAAAAACAATTTACATTTTAACAGTAAATATTTTTTTTACATATTGATGCACAAAATGCAAAATATTAGGAATGTGAATAAGCATTGTCCTCTGCAGTGGACATTTATTTTGTCAGAAAGGAAAACCCCGAAGGGAATAAGCGGTAGAAAATGGATGGATGGAAAACCAATAACTCTCTCATGCAAAATACAAATGTCCACTGCAATGCTGACCCAGCAAGGAGGCAGCATTTACATGTTAGAGATGTTGAAGTGTGATGATAAGTGTGAAGATATACAGTAGTTTGAAAGACAAATACTTGAGCTAAACTATGCAATATCATACTTTGCAAATGCAGTTTTTATACAGAGCTTGCCAAGTGTACCTGAGGAAGTGTCCAGAACTTGTGGTCAAGGCTGGAATCACACCAGCTTTACTGAGGTCACCACAAGTTAAGCACTGACTGTGAAGAGAACTTGCTCAGAGTTTTCAAACTAAAAAATATAACAAGAACACCACCGGCTTGCTTATGTTACCATTAGCGGCTTAACAGAACAACATTTTTTGAAAAAAAAAAAGTCTCTATTTTTTTTCCAATGACTAATTTATATTGAATGAAAATGAGCTGTTGGCTTGAGGAATGAGTCTCACAATGTGTCGTACACACATGTAGCGTGCGCACGTACACACAAACAATGCAAAAGAACTAACTAACATGTTGTTATGACAGATTACCGTATTTTTCGGATTATAAATCCCAGTTTTTTTTCATAGTTTGGCCGGGGATGTGATTTATACTCCGGAGCGATTTATGTGTGAAATTATTAATACATTAGCATAAAATATCAAATAATATTATTTATCTCATTCTCGTAAGAGACGAGGCGAATGTCAGCAATCGTCACTCACACGTCAACCAATAAAAATTTGGCGGGGGCGGGCCATGGCAGAAGTGCATTGTGGGTCATGGCAGAAGTGCATTGTGGGTCATGGGATGCTACCTGCTACTATGTCCGTAGCTATAAAAATGGATCATTTCAACATTGGCGGTAACTTATAAAAACTAAAATGGCAGTGAAAAGGAAATCATATACTGCAGATTACAAGCTGGACGTAGTGAAATATGCGGCAGAGAACGGCAAGAGGAAGCGGTGCATACCTTTGGAGTTGGCAGAGTTGTTTAGAAGCGACACCGAGGAAGAAGATTTCATGGGATTTAGCGATTAGGAGTGACAGATTGTTTGGTAAATGTATAGCATGTTCTATATGTTATAGTTATTTGAATGACTCTTACCATAATATGTTACGTTAACATACCAGTTGGTTATTTATGCCTCATATAACGTACACTTATTCAGCCTGTTGTTCACTATTCTTTACACATTTTAAATTGCCTTTCAAATGTCTATTCTTGCTGTTGGCTTTTATCAAATACATTTCCCCCAAAAATGCGACTTATACTCCAGTGCGACTTATATATGTTTTTTTATCCTTCTTTATTATGCATTTTCGGCCGGTGCGACTTACACTCCGGAGCGACTTATACTCTGAAAAATACGGTAATAAGTCATGAAATCAATATTGAGGACTTTTGTCCTGTCATGAAATAATAATAATAATAATCATGCTTACTTTGTTAAATTACTGGCTGTTACAAGTCTGAAATAATCATAAAAAAGTAATATTAAAATAGATACTCATTTTACTTTATTAAACTGTCATAAAATATGTAATAGTACTTACCGTATTTTTCGGACTATAAGTCGCAGTTTTTTTCATAGTTTGGGCGGGGGTGCGACTTATACTCAGGAGCGACTTATGTGTGAAATTATTAACACATTAGCGTAAAATATCCAATAATATTATTGATCTCATTCACGTAAGAGACTAGACGTATAAGATTTCATGGGATTTAGGAGTGACAGATTGTTTGGTAAACGTATAGCATGTTCTATATGTTATAGTTATTTGAATGACTCTTACCATGATATGTTACGTTAACATACCAGTTGGTTATTTATGCCTCATATAACGTACACTTATTCAGCCTGTTGTTCACTATTCTTTACACATTTGAAATTGTCTATTCTTGCTGTTGGCTTTTATCAAATACATTTCCCCCAAAAATGCGACTTATACTCCAGTGCGACTTATATATGTTTTTTTATCCTTCTTTATTATGCATTTTCGGCCGGTGCGACTTACACTCCGGAGCGACTTATACTCTGAAAAATACGGTAATAAGTCATGAAATCAATATTGAGGACTTTTGTCCTGTCATGAAATAATAATAATAATAATAATCATGCTTACTTTGTTAAATTACTGGCTGTTACAAGTCTGAAATAATCATAAAAAAGCAATATTAAAATAGATACTCATTTTACTTTATTAAACTGTCATAAAATATGTAATAGTACTTACCGTATTTTTCGGACTATAAGTCGCAGTTTTTTTCATAGTTTGGGTGCAACTTATACTCAGGAGCGACTTATGTGTGAAATGATTAACACATTAGCGTAAAATATCAAATAATATTATTGATCTCATTCACGTAAGAGGCTAGACGTATAAGATTTCATGGGATTTAGGAGTGACAGATTGTTTGGTAAACGTATAGCATGTTCTATATGTTATAGTTATTTGAATGACTCTTACCATAATATGTTACGTTAACATAGCAGTTGGTTATTTATGCCTCATATAACGTACACTTATTCAGCCTGTTGTTCACTATTCTTTAGACATTTTAAATTGCCTTTCAAATGTCTATTCTTGCTGTTGGCTTTTATCAAATACATTTCCCCCAAAAATGCAACTTATACTCGAGTACGACGTATATATGATTTTTTTAAGGCTGCAGCTAACGATTATTTTTCTATCGATTAATCTATAGATTATTTTTTCGATTAATCGGTTAATCTATAGATTATTTTTTTCGATTAATCTATAGATTATTTTTCCTTTTACCGATTATTTTTTTATTCAAAATGAAGATGAAAAAATAAATGTAGGCCCGTTTTTTCAAAAGGCATGGCTTTTATTTACAAAAAAAAAGAAGTATGGCCACCCAGTCAACATTGACAACAACATGACTAAATATTCTGTAACAATGTAAACATTTAAAACTTTTAAAATTTAACAAAATTAAAAGTAGCTTATTTGCTTTTTAATGTGCAAATATAAGAGTCAACATCCAGTGCAAATCTTAATATTCTGCAATAGTATAAGCATTTCAAAAGTAAAAGTATTGCTTATTTTGCTTTAAAATGTGCAAAAATAAAGATAAACATCCAATACAAAAAAGTGCAAAACGAAATATTCTGTAACAACAGTGTAAACATTTCAACAAAAGTGAAAGTATTGCTTATTTGCTAAAATGTGCAAAAATAAAGATAAACATCCAATACAAAAAAGTGCCAATCTAAATATTCTGGAGCACTGTAAACATTAAGTATTGCTTTTAAAATGTGCAAAATAAACATCCAGTCCAACACAGTACACAATAACCAATTCTACTCATTCCAGTGAGTGTCTAACAGTTGTAATGAAGAAAGGTTAGCATGTCTACATGCTTTGCTTCTTTTCTTATTTACAATATTCCCAGCAGCTGAAAATAGGCGCTCAGAAGGGGTCGATGTGGCTGGAACTGAGAGCTAATTAGCCTTCACCTCAAGCCAGGATTGCGAGTGAGCTGAGCTGCAGTTTAAGTTTCTAGAAGGTCAACGGGCTCATAGTGATGTTACTAGTAGTTGACTGGCAGGTGTTTATTATCATTTGGGGAGAGTCCGCTGCCTGATGCTCACCTGCTAAACACCTATCTGCTCCACCCTGAAGCGCTGACTACATGCGCTCTGAATACGCACTGCTGATTGGCTGATAATGCTTCGTGTTTACCAATCAGATGGTTGTGTGGGTGGGACAATGCTGCGTGCTGAGACAGAGGCAGACGGAGCAAAGCAGCTTGCTAAGACTTTAGCTTAGAAACTCGTTCGGTACACCCCCGTACCGAACCGAAAGCCCCGTACCGAAACGGTTCAATACAAAACACGTACCGTTACACCCCTAGCAGATACAAATGACACATTCATGTTTTTGTGTAATGATGACAACGTATGCTCGCGCGGACGATTGACTAGTTGATGGTTTTCTTTCAAATGTTCGTTCATAGCCGTTGTGCTGCTATGATAGGCCATTTCCGCTCGACACAGTGTGCATACAACAACATTATTAGGCCGTTTATTGAAATACTCCCACACTTTTGACCACTTTTGGCATGCT
Source organism: Entelurus aequoreus (assembly GCF_033978785.1). NCBI lineage: Eukaryota > Metazoa > Chordata > Actinopteri > Syngnathiformes > Syngnathidae > Entelurus > Entelurus aequoreus. The sequence continues at coordinate 9,592,553 of NC_084750.1, read as the reverse complement.
TTTCCCCCCTCGCTCGCACCGCTCGCATCGTCTTCTTTGATCGTCTGCTTTGCGCTTCGCCATGACGGTAGTGTGACGTCATTATGCGACGCGTCGACGCACAAAAACGGCGTCGACGTATTTACGTAACCGATGACGTCGACTACGTCGACGCGTCGTTTCAGCCTTAGATTTTTTCCTTCTTTATTATGCATTTTCAGCCGGTGCGACTTATACTCCGGAGCGACTTATACTCCGAAAAATACGGTACTTGTGTTACGTAAAAAGACGTTTACGACATTACGTACTAAAAGCTGAAAGAAGGAAAAATGTGAGATATAATGCTTGCAACACAAGTGAGCACCATTTTTATTGTATGACATTTTCTGCAAGACCTGAAGTGAAAAGATGTTCCCAGAAAGGAGGAGGAAACAATGTGTGCTTGGCAGGAAAACACCAGAGTGTGATGTCATAATCTAGCACTGTTGGCTGGTGAATACACTGCCTGCTCCTCATCAGTCAAGTCAATCAAACACACCTGACTATCTATTTCAGCAAAATGATTTTGTCAAATGTAAAACCCCACAGCTCATAGTCTTGCATCATTGCAAGCTTGTGTGTGCACCATTCCATCTGTCCTGTGCCACACGATCTTGTTATATTGCCACATGGATGCAATACACAGCCTTGTCATGTGCAGCTCTACAATATCTACTAATAGACAACACTTGAATCACGTTCCACTGTCATGTGCAGCTCTACAATATACATTTTGATTATGGCTTCTAACGATCATACAAGTAATATAATAAACAAAAAAGAGTAATGGGTAGTGCAACGTGCATGCAAATTCCTGAGCTTGTGAAACAGATGAGTGAGCATATGAGTGGAAAAAAGACAAAAAACATCAACTACAAGTTTAAGATGCTTGCTACATTGCATTTGACACAGCACTAGTAAGCCTAACTAATCATCACTAAACTTAACAAAAAAAGTAAAGCCATATGAATTCCGTGCTAACGTAACCACAGAATTAGCCAATAAAACAAAATCCGCAGTTGAACAAAGAATATCAGGGAATAAATGAAATGTTGTAATTGTGAGAAGAAACATTTGTTTGGGAACACAATGTGTCCGGCACCGCTCATTCATCCCCCAAACATGTCCAAAACTAAATGTGGAGACGACCACTTGAAACAGCGACTAAACCGCCGTTCCCAGTCTGTGGAACGCTCTACCTGACCATCTGAGGGCACCACAGACTGTGGATGCTTTTAAAAAAGGCTTAAAAGCCCTTTTTTTAAAAAAAAGCCTTTTTTTTTTTAGATATGTGCATACTAGCTATAACTATTTGGCTGTTGTAGTTGTTATTTTTATTTATTTATTTATTATCTTTTATTATTTATTTTAATTTTTTGTTAATACACTGAAGCACTTTGAGATTGTTTACTCAATATAAAGTGCTTTATACAAATAAAATCTATTATTATTATTATTAAACAAAGAAGCTCAAGCTGGCAAGAACAATCCATCTCATCTGCTTGTGTTGTTGTGAACGACATCATGGGTCTAAGATCAATGTACAAACAATCATATACACACACACAACACATCTCATCTGCTTGTGTGGTTGTGAACGACATCATAGGTCTAAGATCAATGTACAAACAATCATACACACACACAACACATCTCATCTGCTTGTGTGGTTGTGAACGACATCATAGGTCTAAGATCAATGTACAAACAATCATACACACACACACAACACATCTCATCTCATCTGCTTGTGTGGTTGTGAACGGCATCATGGATCTAAGATCAATGTACAAACAATCATACACACACACACAACACATCTCATCTGCTTGTGTGGTTGTGAACGACAGCATGGGTCTAAGATCAATGTACAAACAATCATACACACACATAACACATCTCATCTGTTGTGTGGTTGTGAACGACATCATGGGTCTAAGATCAATGTACAAACAATCATACACACACAACAACACATCTCATCTGCTTGTGTTGTTGTGAACGACATCATGGATCTAAGATCAATGTACAAACTATCATACACACACACACACAACACATCTCATCTGCTTGTGTGGTTGTGAACGACATCATGGTTCTAAGATCAATGTACAAACAATCACACACACACACAACACATCTCATCTGCTTGTGTTGTTGTGAACGACATCATGGGTCTAAGATCAATGTACAAACAATCATACACACACACAACACATCTCATCTGTTGTGTGGTTGTGAACGACATCATGGATCTAAGATCAATGTACAAACAATCACACACACACACAACACATGTCATCTGCTTGTGTTGTTGTGAACGACATCATGGATCTAAGATCAATGTACAAACAATCATACACACACACACAACACATCTCATCTGCTTGTGTTGTTGTGAACGACATCATGGGTCTAAGATCAATGTACAAACAATCATACACACACACAACACATCTCATCTGTTGTGTGGTTGTGAACGACATCATGGATCTAAGATCAATGTACAAACAATCACACACACACACAACACATGTCATCTGCTTGTGTTGTTGTGAACGACATCATGGATCTAAGATCAATGTACAAACAATCATACACACACACAACACATCTCATCTGCTTGTGAACGACATCATGGGTCTAAGATCAATGTACAAACAATCATACACACACACACAACACATCTCATCTGCTTGTGTTGTTGTGAACGACATCATGGGTCTAAGATCAATGTACAAACAATCATACACACACACACACAACACATCTCATCTGCTTGTGTTGTTGTGAACGACATCATGGGTCTAAGATCAATGTACAAACTATCATACACACACACAACACATCTCATCTGCTTGTGTTGTTGTGAACGACATCATGGGTCTAAGATCAATGTACAAACTATCATACACACACACAACACATCGCATCTGCTTGTGTGGTTGTGAACGACATCATGGATCTAAGATCAATGTACAAACAATCATACACACACACACAACACATCTCATCTGCTTGTGTTGTTGTGAACGACATCATGGGTCTAAGATCAATGTACAAACAATCATACACACACACAACACATCTCATCTGCTTGTGTTGTTGTGAACGACATCATGGGTCTAAGATCAATGTACAAACAATCATACACACACACAACACATCTCATCTGCTTGTGTGGTTGTGAACGACATCATGGATCTAAGATCAATGTACAAACAATCATACACACGCACACAACACATCTCATCAGCTTGTGTGGTTGTGAACGACATCATGGATCTAAGATCAATGTACAAACAATCATACACACACAACACATATCATCTGCTTGTGTTGTTGTGAACGACATCATGGGTCTAAGATCAATGTACAAAGAGGACAACAGTCACAACTTGAGAGGCTCCCTTTTTTTTAACCGTCTCAAATCGTCTCTTTACTGGTCAAGCTCAGAACAACAGCACACCACCTCTGTCACAACAACAGCTTGGAGCGCAACATTGGGTCTGACTGCGCTAACAAGATAAAGGTTTCTAGAAAGTACCTTACACAATCATAATGTACCTTCTTACATTTACACAATCATACTTTGACTTCAAATACTGGTCAGAATTGTCCAAAGATGTATTGCACCAATAAATGTGAGGATTAGTTTTTCAATGTTATTAATGACACAAGAAGCACACACTCTGGGTGGTAAAGTAAGTGCAAAAGGTAAAAAAAAGGAGTCCAAAACAAAACCGAAAAACTGACTTTTATGAGTTTTTTTTCAAATTGCTATAGTTATTTTAATTCATTTTATATCATATTATCCTTGGTTTATTTGTTACTATTTATAGCCCTTCTTTTGAATATATTTCAAGTTGAGTTTTGGTGGCACATTAAATACTCATGTTATCAAATTAGTAAATAATCATGTTATTAATCGTGATTTCAAAATCAATCAGAGTAATGATGACTATTATGTTTGCCTTAATCGTCCAGCCCTAACCACCAGGCTGAGCAGCAATTAAAACAAAACTTTAAAGAGGCCATTATGGTGCAGATCTGGATAAAGATTGCTGAAGCATACTACACCAATACACAACTTCATCAATGGATTCCAATGCTTAGGTTTCCTGATCCAAATGAGATTTGGGTGCCATTCTGCAATTACGCTAAACTACTTAGCCAAGTCCCTAATGTACCAAGACTAGTCTTACATTTCAGTGCCTCTGGGGTCTCTTTTGCCCCACTTTTGTCAATGAAATGAATCATCTTTTGCATGACTTTTACAGAAACGCAGGCATGTAAGCGCTGAATATGTACAATTAGCATCACTCTACAGCCATGGCTGTTCTCCGCTCCACAATTTGACTTCTTGTTCACGCGACAGGAAGAAAGATGGCTAAAGTTGGACGTATTCAACATGCTTAAATGCTATCAGCTTGTACTGAAAACATCCTCTGCAATCATTGTCTGTAATAAGAGCATCGTTTGCAGCCTTGTCTCTTCTGTACACACACACACACACACACACAACAGACACCACCAATGCAAAGTCCGACATCCTTACCTCCCTTAGCAGTGATCCAGGAAGTGAGATGATCCAGTGAGTAGATGCAGATGGATGTGCTCCTGTGCAATGTTTATATGTCCGCTTGCACTGTCGCCGCCACTGCTGCTGCTGCTGCTGCTGTTGCCATGGTTATTCATCCAGACCCTGCTTGTACTGCAGTCCCCCCACTTTCCTTCTCTGGCGCGTGCTTTATCGCTCCTCATCAATCCATCCCAGAGGAAAAGGACGAGGAGGGGGTATGTTAAATTTGGGCGTTTAATCCGCCTTTGTCCTCCAGCGTCCAGTTCATGCAGAGAGAGAGCAGTGCGTGGCTGCAGTATTAATAGTGAAGCGTGCAGACATGGTGTGTGTGTGTGTGTGTGTGTGTGTGTGTCCTGCTGCTGCACTGTCCGCTGGTCCAGCAGCCAACCAGCCGGCTGACATCAGGGCCGGCCCACTAAAACTGAAGCGAGCCTTCAGTCCAAGGAATTATTATGCAAAGAAATAATGCTCACCTGGAAAAGATCAACATTTATAAAGAGCAGGTATTTACCACCACAAACTGACTTCAATAAAGTTCCACACTCTAGTTTTAGCACCAGTCATGAGGCGATACTAAAAGTCACTTTCAATGGGATGTAATCAAAAAGAGGTCAGCATGGAAAGTATGTTCTTAAAAGCCTGTGACGCACAACCTTAGATCTTCTTTTTAGCTTCCATCTTCACCTTCCTCTAAAAAAGCCAAAGTCAATTGCAGCTTTTCTCTCATGGCATCCTGCCATAAGCTCGCAGCACTTTTGATTAAGGAAGGAGCCGCATAGATTTGTTTTCTCTCTTCTGTTTCTCACAGAAACCTGGCACCATTTTCTGAAGGGTTACACCACAAGGACGCCACTTCTCATTTTATACAGAAGTATGTGTGGTAGACGATAACACTGCCGGCCTCAATTCCCCATATATTTTCTAAATTATTATATGATGAATTGTATTTAATATTATTTTTAAATTCCATTCTTCATTTAACTACTAATTCGTAATAGTTATATTATTTTAAACAATAAAAAAATGGTTTAAACACATTTATATAACAAATGTTTATTGCTTCCAACAATATACACACACACACACAGGTATAACATATATTAATTAATTAATATTTTTATAAAAATAAATTGTAATAATATATTAATATTTTATGCATAATTTGTTATGCATAATACACGCAACCCTAACTCAAAATGCCGGACGTTCGAGGCATTTAAGAAACTCCGCCCTGATTTTCTAAATTATTATATAATGAATTGTATTTAATATTATTTTTAAATTCCATTCTTCATTTAACTACTAATTCGTAATATTTATATTATTTAAAACAACAAAAAATGGTTTAAACACATTTATATAACAAATGTTTATTTATTTTGCTATTCTTTTATAATATATATATTTTCTTTTGTGTATATACTGTATAAATGTATATATATATATATATATACTGCATATATATATATATATATATATATATATATATATACAGTATATTAATATATATATATATATATATATATATATATATATATATATATATATATACACATATACACACACACACACACACACACACAGGTATAATATATATTAATTAATTAACATTTTTATAAAAATAAATTGTAATAATATATTAATATTTTATGCATAATTTGTTATGCATAATACATGCGACCCTAACTCAAAATGCCGGACATTTGAGGCATTTAAGAAAGTCCGCCCTGACAGCTCCGCAAAAGAGGACATGTCCGGTGAAAAGAGGACGTATGGTCAGTCTATCGTAGCCCGTTAGCTGCTAGCATGCCGTGTGTTGTGCCTCGGTGTGCATTGTTTACACAACGTGCGTCACGCTACTTAATATGTCCGTGTGGAAACTCGTTCGGTACACCTCCGAACCGAACCGGAACCCCCGTACCGAAATGCTTCAATACAAATACACGTACCGTTACACCCCTATAATTTACCGAATTACTTGTATGGTTTTATTATCTAAAAGATCACAATCTACTTTTACTCATTTTATGAAATTAAAACACACTGTATACATAAATGGACCGCATTGTGAAAATCGTGTATAATGATAAATTCATTTTAGTTCTATCAATACTAAACTACATGGATTTGGTGGTCCAACTTTCATTTTCACATCTATCTATCCATCGTCTTCCACTAGTCTGATGTAGGGTCGCGGGTGCAGCAGCCTAAGCAGAGAAGCCCAGGCTTCCCTCCCTCCACCTATTTGGTCAAGCTCTTCCTGGGGCATCCCGAGGCGTTCCCAGGCCAGCTGGGAGATATAGTCTCTCCAACATGTCCTGGGTCTTCCCCATGGCCTCCTCCTGGTCGGTCGGACGCACCCTGAACACCTCCCCAGGGAGGCGTCCGGGGGTCAAGCTGACCAGATGACTAAACCACCTCAACGGGCTCCTCTCTCATTTTCACATCAAAAAGTTAGTTTGTTATTAAAACTGTCATAATGGAGTGTTTTTCTTTGTTTCTACCCGGGCTAGCTTGTTTCTAGCATCATGTTGTAATGTTGGAAGGTGTTAAAAAAAACAATATTCAATTGCTTAACATCTACGCTCAAACATTGAGACGCATAGAAAAAACTGATAGACTAAAACATTTTTGTGGATATGAGAGCCTACAAATGGTCCAAAGGTGACACAAATATACACCATTCATATTTGCACCTGAAAGTTGAGTACTCATGATGTGGAATAATGGGAACATGAATTTAAAAGTTTTTTGTTATCGTCAAACAAGTAACATTTAGACAAAAAAGGGTTCCTATGTCCTACTTACCATAGCACGACTGAAGAGCATCCTAGTCCCAAGTCCTGTAGGTGGCAGTCGTGCAGCTTTTCAACTGTCAGGCAAAGAAGAAAATGTTTCAGGCATGTGTGGATGTAGAATGCTAAAAACAAAGCTACTTCCAAATTGTAACATCCAGTGAATAAGTCTTGACATTTCCAACAAGAGCATCCAGTGTGGAGCTGTTTGTGTCTGTGGGTCATGAGTGTGCGAGTCATGGGGCCTTGGGAGAAAAAAACTCAGCTTTTTCTTCTGCCTTCTGGAACTGCCACTGATTTTAGTCTGCTGGGGCCGTACTTATCAAGCTTCTTAGAGTGCCATTTTACACTTAAGTCCTGAGAATTTGCGAAATTTAGTCCTACTCTCAAACTTAAGAATAAAAGCTTTTTATCAACGTTCTTAAGTCTAAGAATCACTCCTACTCTCCGCGATATTTAAGAGACCTTCAGAGGTGTCTTAAGTGGTTAGGAGTTGCCAGCAGGGGGTGGCACTGAGGCGAGAGAGACGTGCGCCAACGTTCAGGGAACGGAACAATGTTTTTTTTTTTTTTTGATGACGAGCAGCTGATCAAACGGTATCGTTTAGACAGAGCGGATATTATTTTTGTCACAGATTTAATACTTTTCGATTCCTTGTTGATTTCTGCATGTGTCTGCAGTGGGCTAGTATATATAGAGCCACCCACACCAGTTTCAAATTAGTTGCCTAATTAATGAATTGGAAAGAAAATGTTATGACAGTAGCGTATGTGTGTGGCCGTGAGGTGAGTGACGTCAGTGAGTTTGTGGGCGAGAGAAGAGAGGGAGCGGTAGCGTGAGTGCCGGCGGGGACTAGTTTGTTTTGTATTATTTTGTAGTTTTTTGTCAAAATATACACTCCCATTGTCCACTTAAATATTTCCAAAATATTTCTTTATTCTTAGACAACGGATTCCCTTCCGTGATTGGTCATTTCTATGGACACAGAAATGACGTCACCTAAAATTGCGTTTACGGCACATAGTAATGTCGTAATTCAGCTCTGAGTGTGACACTTAAGATTCAGTCCTACACTTCGCTGAAAGTGTGAGTAAGACGCTTGATAACTAACTTTTAAGTGCAGCTTTCAGCCAAGAATTTATTTACTCTTAAGTCAACTCTTAGCAGACTTCTTAGGAGTCATTCTAAGAAGCTTGATAAGTACGGCCCCTGGAATTTAGACAGTCTCAAAGTACTTTTAGTAACATTGTCTTGGGTGACTGTAGCTTTAATGCTAATGAGCTGTGTTAGTCCACGCCCATCTTTAACATATTGTGCATGTAATCCACTTTCTACAAATACACGAAGGATGGAACAGTTTATAAAAAAGTCTGACCTGACCTGTGCAGAGTGTGTGTTGTTTGGATCCTGTTTTTTCTTTGTGTGTGTTAATAACAGGCATGTGATTTGACCACAATGAAAAAGACTGGAAAAATTTCCGGGGACGAAGGCCCACAGCCAGGTCTAGGTGGGGGGACGAAGGCCCCCAGCCAGGTCCTGGTGGGGGGGCAACGCCCCCCGAAGCTCCTGGTTTTTCACCAATTTAACATGCTAAAATTAACAAAGACAGCACCATTTGAAGAAAATATTTGAGTGTTTAAAGACATGAAAACATCATTAATAGAACATACATAACCCAATGATCCTAATGAATCACTGTATATGGTTCAGTCCCAACAGTATTTAGTCACTAATATTTACATCTTGTGTTCATTTCACATCCACAGGTGTCACATTGATCAGTGTTATTATCTACAGTTTATTTACAATATTACCACATTACTTCAGTTCATGTAATGTAATGTAAACATTTCATTCTTTTCGCCAAAATAGGATATACATTTATGAAAATAATTAAACAAGTTTAGTATTGTTTACTCATATTTGAAAATAGGAAATAATAATAATGTGAGGACACTGACATATTGCATGAAACAAGTGTGAAAATATTTACCTCCAAGATTGTTACACCACTGACAATAGTTTCAACAGACTACATAAGAACTTAATATTACAAAATAGTATTATATGCAAATTTATTTCAAATAAATTGTTAACTGGAATCAATAATGCGACTCTTTGAATTTCTGTAATTTCATAATATATTTTCACGTGGCTTTTTATTTTTTAGAAAAACCCATTTATATTTCGCAAAGCAATAATTGGTTAATATTTAAAACAAACATGCGTATTTCGCAAGCAAATATCTTTTAGCTTACCTCATTATTAACAACTCTGTCTGCAACTGAAGTGGGTTGTGGGTGGATCTTTCCTCTCCATGTCTACGGCAGTTTAAACAAAAGATGAAGTCCGTAAGGTTTGCTCACTTTCGGTTGACATCCAAAAGTAGCAGCTAGTGAAAAGTTTGTTTTCCTTGCTTCAAGTTGTTTCATATGTTTTTGGCGTTTCGCATGTACTTCCAAAGCCTTGAAACCTCGTGATCCATAGTCAATATTATCATGACACCGCGTGCACAAAACCTTTCCGGGACGATCGATTTTCCGAATAAAATCACCGAACAAAGTCGTAACTTTCTTCTTCCCAACAGTATCAGTGATTTCCCTTTCCATCCAGTCCCATCCAAACTTATTTTTGACATGTTTATCAATTTCTTTTACTCGTAAAGCGTCCTTTCTCTCGAGAACCGACATCGTTTACATATGGAAAATGGCGCTAATAACCATTATGAATGATGACGTTATTAACGTCATCATTCATAACAGATGTCCTGATTGGTCACAAGGAACATATCGACCAATCAACTACGGCGTAATATAAACTACGTCTCGAATCTTGATTTAGGGTCGGAAAAAAAAAGGAAAAACGGGAGATTATTTTTTTTTTTTCCCGAGATTAAAAAAGACGGAATTCCGACTTTAGACGGAAAAATCCCATGGCTGTAATAATCAGTTTGGAGCAGAAGGCTCTTTGATTTCCACATTAATGGAACGACGGACTGATTCACGGAATTGGCCAATCAAAAGGGAATCTGTTATCAAACAGGAAAATTGCCTTAACGTGAGTAAACCGGGAGGAGAAAGAAGTTTTAGTGAGGACGTGTGCACCTCCAACCCTCAAGTGCTCTCACCACAACTCACACACTTTTCACTCACCTTAATGGAGCGGCGTCAGCACTTTAGCCGCCCTGCACCCTTCTTGGGCGTCTGCCCCCGGGACTCAACTCAGACCTCAAACAAGTGGGAGGGAGAAAAAAGAACAGAACTCATCTCTTATTCCAAAGAGCCAAACACTTCCCAAATGACTTCTTCTGTTCGTGCCAAGAGATTTTTATTTTACTAATTTTTCTCAACACGATTTTCGGTACGATGCGATTCTCAGAATATATTATTTGGTATACACTTTACAATAAAACCTTTTTGCATGTTACAAAAGGTCTTCTTGGCTGCTGACGTGTGACATCTACAAACCCCGTTTCCATATGAGTTGGGAAATGGTGTTAGATGTAAATATAAACGGAATACAATGATTTGCAAATCCTTTTCAAGCCATATTCAGTTGAATATGCTACAAAGACAACATATTTCATGTTCAAACTCATAAACGTTTTTTTTTGTGCAATTAATCATGAACTTTATAATTTGATGGCAGCAACACGTGACAAAGAAGTTGGGAAAGGTGGCAATAAATACTGATAAAGTTGAGGAATGCTCATCAAACACTTATTTGGAACATCCCACAGGTGAACAGGCTAATTGGGAACAGGTGGGTGCCATGATTGGGTATAAAAGTAGATTCCATGAAATGCTCAGTCATTCACAAACAAGGATGGGGCGAGGGTCACCACTTTGTCAACAAATGCCTGAGCAAATTGTTGAACAGTTTAAGAACAACCTTTCTCAAGCAGCTATTGCAAGGAATTGAGGGATTTCACCATCTACGCTCCGTAATATCATCAAAGGGTTGAGAGAATGTGGAGAAATCACTGCAGGTAAGCAGCTAAGCCTGTGACCTTCCATCCCTCAGGCTGTACTGCATCAACAAGTGACATCAGTGTGTAAAGGATATCACCACATGGAACACTTCAGAAACCCACTGTCAGTAACTACAGTTGGTCGCTACATCTGTAAGTGCAAGTTAAAACTCTCCTATGCAAGGCGAAAACCGTTTATCAACAACACCCAGAAATGCCGAGCTCATCTAAGATGGACTGATACAAAGTGGAAAAGTGTTCTGTGGTCTGACGAGTCCACATTTCAAATTGTTTTTGGAAACTGCGGACGTCGTGTCCTCCGGACCAAAGAGGAAAAGAACCATCCGGATTGTTCTAGGCGCAAAGTGTAAAAGGCAGCATGTGTGATGGTATGGGGGTGTATTAGTGGCCAAGACATGGGTAACTTACACATCTGTGAAGGCACCATTAATGCTGAAAGGTACATACAGCTTTTGGAGCAACATATGTTGCCATCCAAGCAACGTTACCATGGACGCCCCTGCTTATTTCAGCAAGACAATGCCAAGCCAGGTGTTACATCAACGTGGCTTCATAGTAAAAGAGTGCGGGTACTAGACTGGCCTGCCTGTAGTCCAGACATTGAAAATGTGTGGCACCTAAAATAGCAGAAGGGAGACCCCCGGACTGTTGAACAACTTAAGCTGTACATCAAGCAAGAATGGGAAAGAATTCCACTTCAAAAATGTGTCTCCTCACTTCCCAAACCAAAACGGAGTGTTGTTCAAAGGAAAGGCCATGTAACACAGTGGTGAACATGCCCTTTCCCAACTACTTTGGCACGTGTTGCAGCCATGACATTCTAAGTTCATTATTATTTGCAAAAAAAACCTAAAGTTTATGAGTTTGAACATGAAATATGTTGTCTTTGTAGCATATTCAACTGAATATGGCTTGAAAAGGATTTGCAAATCATTGTATTCCGTTTATATTTACATCTAACACCATTTCCCAACTCATATGGAAACGGGGTTTGTACATGCAGTGACTACGTTTTATTTCATTTCTGTAAGAATAAACAGTAAAGGTGGATTATTTGGACATATGGTATTCTGGGGTGATAAAAGAACAATGTACACCAAACCAAACTGGCAACCCTCATATAATCCCAAATGTGGATTTTGTGAACTATTCCAGCCCTAATATACACTGTAAATCTGCACATATATCCCATTCAACAAGTGTTAGCAACATTAGCATACAATGCTAACAGTCACATTTGAACAGCAACATCATGCTGGGTCAGGGGTCACCAACCTTTTTGAAAGCAAGAGCTACTTCTTGGGTAGTGATTAATGCGAAGGGCTACCAGTTTGATACACACTTAAATAAATTGCCAGAAATAGCCAATTTGCTCAATTTACCTTTAACTCTATGTTATTATTAATAATTAATGATATTTTCACTTAATTGAACGGTTTAAAAGAGGAGAAAACACACAAAAAAAAGACAATTAAATTTTGAAACCGTTTATCTTCAATTTCGACTCTTTAAAATTCAAAATTCAACCGAAAAAAAGAAGAGAAAAACTAGCTAATTCGAATCTTTTTGAAAAAATTAAAAAAATAATTTATGGAACATCTTTAGTAATTTTTCCTGATTAAGATTCATTTTAGGATTTTGATGACATGTTTTAAATAGGTTAAAATCCAATCTACACTTTGTTAGAATATATAACAAATTGGACCAAGCTATATTTCTAACAAAGACAAATCATTATTTCTTCTAGATTTTACAAAACAAAAATTTTAAAAGAAATTCAAAATACTTTGAAATAAGATTTAAATGTGATTCTACAGATTTTCTAGATTTGCCAGAATAATTTTTTTTGAATTTTAATCATAAGTTTGAAAAAATATTTCACAAATATTCTTCGTCGAAAAAACAGAAGCTAAAATGAAGAATTAAATTAAAATTTATTGATTATTCTTTACAATAAAAAAATTAATTTACTTGAACATTGATTTAACTTGTCAGGAAAGAAGAGGAAGGAATTTAAAAGGTAAAAAGGTATATGTGTTTAAAAATCCTAAAATCATTTTTAAGGTTGTATTTTTTCTCTAAAATTGTCTTTCTGAAAGTTATAAGAAGCAAAGTAAAAAAATTAATGAATTTATTTAAACAAGTGAAGACCAAGTCTTTAAAATATTTTCTTGGATTTTCAAATTCTATTTGAGTTTTGTCTCTCTTAGAATTAAAAATGTCGGGCAAAGCGAGACCAGCTTGCTAGTAAATAAATAAAATTTAAAAAATAGAGGCAGCTCACTGGTAAGTGCTGCTATTTGAGCTTTTTTTAGAACAGGCCAGCGGGCTACTCATCTGGGGCCGTACTTATCAAGCTTCTTAGAATTACTCCTAAGTGGTCTGCTAAGAGTTGACTTAAGAGTAAATAAATTCTTGGCTGAAAGCTGCACTTAAAAGTTAGTTATCAAGCGTCTTACTCACACTTTCAGCGAAGTGTAGGACTGAATCTTAAGTGTCACACTCAGAGCTGAATTACGACATTACTATGTGCCGTAAACGCAATTTTAGGTGACGTCATTTCTGTGTCCATAGAAATGACCAATCATGGAAGGGAATCCGTTGTCTAAGAAAAAAGAAATATCTTGGAAATATTTAAGTGGACAATGGGAGTGTATATTTTGACAATAAACTACAAAATAATACAAAACAAACTAGTCCCCGCCGGCACTCACGCTACCGCTCCCTCTCTTCTCTCGCCCACACACTCACTGACGTCACTCACCTCACGGCCACACACATACGCTACTGTCATAACATTTTCTTTCCAATTCATTAATTAGGCAACTAATTTGAAACTGGTGTGGGTGGCTCTATGTATACTAGCCCACTGCAGACACATGCAGAAATCAACAAGGAATCGAAAAGTATTAAATCTGTGACAAAAATAATATCCGCTCTGTCCAAACGATACCGTTTGATCAGCTGCTCGTCATCAAAAAAACAAAACATTGTTCCGTTCCCTGAACGTTCGCGCACGTCTCTCTCGCCTCAGTGCCATCCCCTGCTGGCAACTCCTAACCACTTAAGACACCTCTGAAGGTCTCTTAAATATGGTGGAGAGTAGGAGTGATTCTTAGACTTAAGAACGTTGATAAAAAGCTTTTATTCTTAAGTTTGAGAGTAGGACTAAATTTCGCAAATTCTCAGGACTTAAGTGTAAAATGGCACTCTAAGAAGCTTGATAAGTACGGCCCCTGGTCCTTACGGGCTACCTGGTGCCCGCGGGCACCGCGTTGGTGACCCCTGTGCTAGGTTATCTTATTTGCCAAATAAAAAGAAAATGATCAAACGTACGGCTCCAACATCTGCCGCTGACTGATTACAAATGATGATGTGTAGCAAAGCCTTCTTATTCACCAACTTGCGGGCCTAGCTAGGGGTGTGTCAAAGTCAGTTCAAGTCCATAAAAATGAATGACGTCATAAAACTTGGAACTTCAAAAGCGACCTTTTCCTCTCACAAGCACGGGAGATTTGAGGTGTTTGGTGCTCATCTAGAACACCATTTAAAAATGTGCAAACTTGTGTTATTGTTGCGGTCGTAGTAGCGTACAACTACAAAACTACGTTCTGTGCCCTGGCATCCGTCAGAGGTGCTCATTATTCGCCCGGACAGTTTAAAGAAAAAAAAATCAGAACAGCCTTTTCCTGTGAAGCAGGTGTTGCAACCCGAAATACGCTTTTAAAGGGCAAAATGGCATTCGCTTAGACATTTTATAGCGACTGCAACTCCTGCTGGTCTTTTTTTTGGGTTGGCGCTATCCTGTAATTCAGCTGATGTTCTCTGCAAGGCATGTGTCAACATCAAGCATTCTTCAGACAATCTGATGCACCGAGCGGCCTTATGGGGCTGGTTATTACAAGAATTACACACAAGGCGCACATGTCATTAGGGGGCACCCGAGAGAAGCCCTGCTTTACACACATGGGCCCCTGCGGCTCCAGCAGCTTTTGAAGTGTGGCTAATAAAATGCTGACACCACCTCCACAAAAACTCTCGTCCAATGAGAGGCCATTAAGCAAACTTTTATTTGGCCTTAGAAAATGCTTGAACATGCTCCTCGCCCTCACTCCTCAACATGCACAGGTAAAGGGAGGGGATTGTACATTTGACTTTTTACTCCAGCATCACAGTGAAACATGGCCGCCCTCTCTTCTGCTCTGACCAGGTAAATAACCTCATCACTTGGCTGTATTATGACCCAATATTTATTTGTACTTTTTTTCTACATTGTTGCAACTTAAAGACGCCTGAGTTGGCGGCAGCTTTTTCAGAAATCTGCGGCAAAAGTTGCAATGTTTTGATGTTGATTTTTTTTAGGGTGCACAAAGAAAATCGATTCACATCCAAATCGCGATTCTTATTCATTCCGATTCTAAATAAATTAATAATTTTCTTAAATGTATTTTTAAAAAAATAAAAAAATTGAGTTTTTAGGCCATCTCCATGCATCTAAAAATAACTTTTATAATCTGTAATGAAAAAGTTTCATTATAGTCATACCAAATATATTGCGAGAACCGGTTTGAATGGAAAATCAAGTTGAATGGAGATTAAATTCTAAATTGAATCAGATCCAATTGTCATCTGCCCAAAGATGCACACCATTGAATCAACGTGTGATTGTATAAATGTATCGAATGTTTTAAGTCTTCTTTGTTCTTTAACCTTGACCTCAAAAAGCACAGGATTTAAACAAAAGATGGAAAACAAATACTGTATTGATGTTTTACTTGTTTTATAGCACACAAACTGAAATATAAACACCATATGGCAGATAAAAGCACATACTAATTGTCAAATGACTGCACTGTTTTAATTCATTATAACTTAGCAAAGTGATAACTAGTTATAAATACAGCTAAATGTTTATGTAGTACATTATCCATTATCCGCTCTCGACAGGAACAGGAAGTAGCTCTGGGGCCGTACTTATCAAGCTTCTTAGAGTGCCATTTTACACTTAAGTCCTGAGAATTTGCGAAATTTAGTCCTACTCTCAAACTTAAGAATAAAAGTTTTTTATCAACGTTCTTAAGTCTAAGAATCACTCCTACTCTCCACCATATTTAAGAGACCTTCAGAGGTGGTTAGGAGTTGCCAGCAGGGGATGGCACTGAGGCGAGAGAGACGTGCGCCAACGTTCAGGGAGCAGAACGATGTCCTGGATTTGTTTGATGACGAGCAGCTGATCAAACGGTATCGTTTAGACAGAGCGGGTATTATTTTTGTCACAGATTTAATACTTTTTGATTCCTTGTTGATTTCTGCATGTGGCTGCAGTGGGCTAGTATATATAGAGCCACCCACACCAGTTTCAAATTAGTTGCCTAATTAATGAATTGGAAAGAAAATGTTATGAGAGTAGCGTATGTGTGTGGCCGTGAGGTGAGTGACGTCAGTGAGTGTGTGGGCGAGAGAAGAGAGGGAGCGGTAGTGTGAGTGCCGGCGGGGACTAGTTTGTTTTGTATTATTTTGTAGTTTATTGTCAAAATATACACTCCCATTGTCCACTTAAATATTTCCAAGATATTTCTTTATTCTTAGACAACGGATTCCCTTCCGTGATTGGTCATTTCTATGGACACAGAAATGACGTCACCTAAAATTGCGTTTAGGGCACATAGTAATGTCGTAATTCAGCTCTGAGTGTGACACTTAAGATTCAGTCCAACACTTCGCTGAAAGTGTGAGTAAGACGCTTGATAACTAACTTTGAAGTGCAGCTTTCAGCCAAGAATTTATTTACTCTTAAGTCAACTCTTAGCAGACTTCTTAGGAGTCATTCTAAGAAGCTTGATAAGTACGGCCCCTGAGCTACGTGAGAGGACAACCATTGTGAAATTGGAGCAATAAATAGCAGATCCAGATCTTTATGCTTTAATATTAAATCTCACATCAAAATATTGATACTTAAGTTAATTGAGATCATGAACATTAATAACAGGAACACGATGTAAAGTTTCTAAATCATTGTGATCTTGTCTAAATAAAATGAGACTGGTGGGAAGTGGGAAGTACTTTTTCTTCCGTCGGGGTAAGTACGTCATGCACATTGTGCTGTGTTCACTTATTCAGTCTATTTGTTTAAGAAAATGATTGGCAATTAAAATGATCACTCGGTATTATAAAATAGCAAGTGTATGTCTAATTTGAGAGACTACATAGAGAATTAGATCTAAATAACATTCAGTGCAGAAAAAGGCCATCATTTGTTTCACTTTCTGATTTTATATCCTTTAAAGATGATTCCCCAAGAGCAGCAACACTTGAAATACACTACTTTTGACCTCACACATGAGGTATATTTGTACCAAGTATCAAGTCGGTTTTGCCGATACCAGCCTGAATTTTACTCGGTATCTGAAGGTAAATAAAATCTGTGGTATGGCACATCACTTGTTGATGAGCTGTTACACGTTGTTCCTGCTTGCTCTGCCTACACAAGGAACAAACCTGTTTGAGACAAAGTCTATTGGCAAAAATGACGCAGATTGTGTAAAATATGCAGGGAAGTTGCAGGCGTTGGACAAAGTTATGAGGCTGTACATATTTCGAGGTCGGTACCGAAAATCCTGGACTATAAGTTGCTACTTTTTTCTTAGGCTTTGAATCCTGCTGCTTATAAAACGGTGCAGCTACCGTATTTTCCGCACTATAAGGCGCACCGGAGTATAAGGCATACTTGCCAACCTTGAGACCTCTGATACCGGGAGGTGGGGGGTGGGAGCGTGGTCGGGGGCGTGGTTAAGATGGGAATATATTTAAGCTGGAATTTACCAACTCAAGTATTTCATATATATATATAAATATATATATATAAATATATATAAATATATATATATAAATATATATATATATATATATATATATATATATATATATATATATATATATATATATATATATATATATATATGTATGAAATACTTGACTTTCAGTGAATTCTAGCTATATATATATATTTATTTTATTATACATATAAATAAAATAAATACTTGAATTTCAGTGTTCTGGAGGCTATCCAGTAGATGGCAGTATTGTCCTGTTTAAGAGTGTCACAACGTTGCTGTTTACGGCAGATGAACTGCTTTACGGTAGACTAAACGTGACTGCTGTTGTGGTGTGTTGTTACCGCGCTGGGAGGACGTTTATGAAACTGCCTAACAATAAACCCACATAAGAAACCAAGAACTCGCCCTCGATCATTCTACAGTTATGACGTCATTGGGCAAGCAAGCTGTTTATATTGTGGGAAAGCGGACGTGAGAACAGGCTGTCCCCACTCAGGTCCGCATTGAGCTGGAGGGGGAGTGGCCTCCAGCTCCGGCTGAATACCGGGAGTTTGTCGGGAGAAAATTTCTGCCGGGAGGTTATCGGGAGAGGCGCTGAATACCGGGAGTCTCCCGCTAAAAACGGGAGGGTTGGCAAGTATGGTATAAGGCGCACCTTCAATGAATGGCCTATTTTAAAACGTTGTTCATATATAAGGCGCACCGCATTAGAAGGCGCATAGAATAGACGCTACAGTAGAGGCGGGGTTACGTTATGCATCCCGTAGTTGCGAGACCTGTTGTGGCTCAATATTGGTCCATATATAAGGCGCACAGAATTATAAGGCGCACTGTCAGCTCTTGAGAAAATTGGAGGTTTTTAGGTGCGCCTTATAGTGCGGAAAATACGGTAATTCATTGATTTTTATTCGCTGACAGACGACTTTCAATCAATCAAAGTTTACTTATATAGCCCTAAATCACGAGTGTCTCAAAGGGATGCACAACGACATCCGCCCTGAGATGGGTAGGTTGGAGTTCAAATCCCAGCCGAGTCATACCAAAGACTATAAAAATGGGACCCATTACCTCCCTGCTTGGCACTCAGCATCAAGGGTTGGAGTTGGGGGTTAAATCACCAAAATGATTCCCGGGCGCGGCGCCGCTGCTGCCCACTGCTCCCCAAGGGGATGGGTCAAATGCAGAGGACAAATTTCACCACATCTAGTGTGTGTGTGACAATCATTGGTACTTTAATCTTTAAACTTTAATCCTCTGACTTTAAAATAGTTTTTAAAAAAGCAAACACACTAAATAGTTGTGTTATTGTTTGTGCTATGGCGCCGCCTTTTGGACGAGTTCACTCACTGCAGTGCTGCATTGACCTTCTGTTTAGACTTTTTTTTTTAAAACCTAGCGGAAGTACAGTTGCCATTCGGTCTTCTAGCATTCCATAGCACTTCCACTCGTGTGGATTCTTCATTCATAAATCTAAGTCACATTTGTAGGTTTTACAGCATAACTAAAACCATTTTTACTTACTAAACTGTCCCATGTGTGATGTCTGTAGGCTTTATTCCCGGTGCGCGCGACCGTCCAGAAATGACGGTAGTTGAATTGACCTTGACATTGCTAATTCCTGGAGAGACTAACATGAAGTCCAGTCTTTCTTTACGTGTCATCAATTAAAGGTGCAATGTAGTAGACGGGTGCACTTGTAGAGTGAAAGGAGAGTAATAGAGAATGGCATGATATTGATTAGATGTTTGAAGTAGTTACACAACAAGATGCAAGCTATTAGAGTTTAGCCTGACAGGTGAAGGGCTCAGGCATCTACATAAATGTGGATGCAACCTTATTAAAGGTCAAGCCTGGTGACTCTGCAAAAGTCATGCATTTACTAGCGGCTGCCAATCAGTTACATTAAGTTAGTCAGTATTTGAAGGTAATGTTAAGATTGTGTCTTTTGTTCTAAAAATACTAAAGAGATCTCCTCTAAACTGTCTTGGATTGACATTTGGACCTCTATATGCTCCTGAGAACCGGCGTCATCTACAGTGGACATTTGTGGGCTTGCACAACAGGCCAAAGAAGTGGCCCACAGACAAATATCCACTGGAGAGCAGAGGTTGGCAAACTTTTTCACCTCGGGGCCACTCAAATATTAATGCTAAATTAGTCATCTTACTCTTGATTTTAATCCTATTCAATAATTATATCTAACCTACTTACAGTTTACAACTTTGTCAAATGATACAAAAGCATGTTTTAATAAAACATTGTTAATTGAACAAACAAACTGTGGTTGTGCTGATTAGAAGAATAAGTACTAATCCCTGGGACTTATCCCCGCCTTATGTTTGCATGCAGCTGAGATAGGCTCCAGCCACCACCGTGACCGCGAGAGGGACAAGTGGTAGAAAATGGATGGATGGATGTACCAATCAAATATACTGCATAAGAAGGGACTCATAAATAACTGATTAAAATACATTTACACACAACTATGTTGTGTTAAAATAAATAAACAATACCAAACATGCTTTCTGACTAAACAATCCATGAAAATTGAAGTACAAATTAAAATACAGCTTCACTACTTTAGTCAAAGTTTTTGTGCTTAAGAAACTTCTCTGACTTCTTCTGTTTGTTTGATATTGTCATCACTGCCACACGTGGTGGAAAAGTGTATTACAACTGAACACATACGAATCGCAGCTGAGAAACACATTTTTAGACGGGCCTGTAGAGGGCGCTCACGGTCCAACAATGTGCCTCAGCCCTATGGTTAAGAAACAGTGCTGTAGAGGACGCTGGCTTTGAAGAGGTTACTTGCCTGCTAAACACCAAACTTCCTTGGTATAGAAATGCTAATATCGTATATGCTCTAAAATAACTGTCCTTTCATTTTTTTAGGCTGAAAATTCAACACATTTCTGCCACTCATTGAAATGGAAATCACCACAAACTATTACAATAAGAATTTTAGCAATATTGTCTGTTTTGGAAATGAGAATATTTTAAATCAAATATATCAAAAGGCTTGATCATTTTATTTCATTAAAAAAACAACTAAGCAATACATACAATTTTGTGAAATATATACTTATTTGCTCTTTATTTAGGTCATACTCTTTTCCATTACAAAAATAATGTGATTTGACCTAAATACAGGTGAATATGGTAAAAAACTTCATTCATTTCAGCAGTTTACCTCCCAATGTGAAACAAGTATGTGATATCATTACATACAAATTGAAATATGTCAAGCTTTTGTTATCATTTTGATGATCATGGCTTACAGTTTTTGAAAAAAAACAAATTTTCTGAAATGCTCAATTTATAGTTTTCAAAAGCTGTAAACCACATCAAAATGATATCAAAAGAAGGCTTGAAATACCGAGTGTCATTTACTAGTTTCACCTTGTGAATCTAATTGCTGCTGTAAACAAACTGTTGCACAATCTTCTACTTTTTTGAGTTTCACCTGCAGTGCTTCTCAAGATACCCAACGACGCCTATTTTTTCTTCATATTTTTTTCTTATTATATTTCCTCAACGCATTGAAAGCATTTGATTTCTTTAACCATGTTTTTTTAATCAATAAAATAAATATCACTTTCAAGACACCTGTGACACTATTTAACATATTATTCAGAACATCATTAAAGCTACCCAATGCATTATCTGATGTATTTATTACAAACCTCAGTTGTGAAGTCCATTTATTGCCATAATTCATAAGTCTTTGGAATATGAATTTGCACACTTTTCATGGCCAAATGACGTGATAATAATGTCAGATGATTATTATTCCTAAAAACAGCCCGCATGTATGCAAATGCTATTTAAAAAGGTGCAGTATGGAGCCGTGATAGCGGGCTTGTACCTTTGAGATGGGTTGATGTAGGAAAAAAGGAGTCAGCGAGACCCTGAGGGACCTCTGAAGACGTCTTTTAAAGGCGTAACGTTGGAGGCCGACGTCTGCCCTTGCTGCTGACCGAGCCATCAGTCACCTATTTGACGTCCCGCTCGCTCAGGAAGCTAACGTGCATCTGCAAGGGAGTTTACACAGAGAAATAACCTCCAGTGCAGCCATTTCTCAGATGCATGAGACATAACCTTTTATAAAGAATCCTGTCTCTTCCGCAGGGACAGAAAGTCTTCTTGCTCCACATGCTTGAGTCCCATCTTTGAACCAGGAAGTAGCCTGCTAGCTAACAAACAGATGGACAAATACCAACATGACAGTTTTTTTTTACCACTATTGCCATATTTTATCCTCTTTTTCTAACCATTTAACAAACATTTTGGCCTGTCTCTGAATCAAAATTGTATGCTAGATGATCCACACTCCACAAACCATGAAGTACAGTAGTCTGCTAGCTAACAAATATACTGACAACAATGGTACGGTCTAAAACCTGTCATTTGTCATCCTTCATGAACCAGGAAGTAGTCTGCTAGCTAACAAATATACTGACAACAATGGTACGGTCTAAAACCTGTCATTTGTCATCCTCCATGAACCAGGAAGTAGTCTGCTAGCTAACAAATATACTGACAACAATGGTACGGTCTAAAACCTGTCATTTGTCATCCTCCATGAACCAGGAAGTAGTCTGCTAGCTAACAAATATACTGACAACAATGGTACGGTCTAAAACCTGTCATTTGTCATCCTCCATGAACCAGGAAGTAGTCTGCTAGCTAACAAATATACTGACAACAATGGTACGGTCTAAAACCTGTCATTTGTCATCCTCCATGAACCAGGAAGTAGTCTGCTAGCTAACAAATATACTGACAACAATGGTACGGTCTAAAACCTGTCATTTGCCATCCTTCCGTGAACCAGGAAGTAGTCTGCTAGCTAACAAATATACTGACAACAATGGTACGGTCTAAAACCTGTCATTTGTCATCCTCCGTGAACCAGGAAGTAGTCTGCTAGCTAACAAATATACTGACAACAATGGTACGGTCTAAAACCTGTCATTTGTCATCCTCCGTGAACCAGGAAGTAGTCTGCTAGCTAACAAATATACTGA
The DNA here is from genome assembly GCF_033978785.1 of Entelurus aequoreus. Lineage (NCBI taxonomy): Eukaryota > Metazoa > Chordata > Actinopteri > Syngnathiformes > Syngnathidae > Entelurus > Entelurus aequoreus. The sequence continues at coordinate 9,569,301 of NC_084750.1, read as the reverse complement.
CAACAATGGTACGGTCTAAAACCTGTCATTTGTCATCCTCCATGAACCAGGAAGTAGTCTGCTAGCTAACAAATATACTGACAACAATGGTACGGTCTAAAACCTGTCATTTGTCATCCTCCATGAACCAGGAAGTAGTCTGCTAGCTAACAAATATACTGACAACAATGGTACGGTCTAAAACCTGTCATTTGCCATCCTCCGTGAACCAGGAAGTAGTCTGCTAGCTAACAAATATACTGACAACAATGGTACGGTCTAAAACCTGTCATTTGTCATCCTCCGTGAACCAGGAAGTAGTCTGCTAGCTAACAAATATACTGACAACAATGGTACGGTCTAAAACCTGTCATTTGTCATCCTCCATGAACCAGGAAGTAGTCTGCTAGCTAACAAATATACTGACAACAATGGTACGGTCTAAAACCTGTCATTTGTCATCCTTCATGAACCAGGAAGTAGTCTGCTAGCTAACAAATATACTGACAACAATAATACGGTCTAAAACCTGTCATTTGTCATCCTCCATGAACCAGGAAGTATTATTAGTGGAGCAGCAGCACGCACAATCATGTGTGCTTACGGACTGTATCCCTTGCAGACTGTATTGATATATATATTGATATATAATGTAGGAAGCAGAATATTAATAACAGAAAGAAACAACCCTTTTGTGTGAATGAGTGTAAATGGGGGAGGGAGGTTTTTTGGGTTGGTGCACTAATTGTAAGTGTATCTTGTGTTTTTTATGTGGATTTAATTAAAAAAAAACAAACAAAAAAAAAAAACGATACTGATGATAAAAAAACCGATACCGATAATTTCCGATAGTACATTTTAACGCATTTATCGTCCGATAATATCGGCAGACCGATATTATCGGACATATCTAACCATAATATTACGTTAACATACCAGTTGGTTATTTATGCCTCATACACTTATTCAGCCTGTTGTTGGGGGCGGTACAGCTCGGTTGGTAGAGTGGCCGTGCCATAGAGATGCGCGGATAGGCAATTATTTAATCCGCAACCGCATCACAAAAGTCGTCATCCACCCGCCATCCACCCGAACCAACATTTTATCAAAACCCCACCCACCCGCCACCGGCCCGTTGTTATATATCTAATATAGACGATGCAAGGCATTAGTGAGGTTAAAGAATATATGTATGTCATCCCTATTTAAACAAAAATAGATTAAATAAATAATAATAATAGAATTATAATGAAAATGGACGGTCGCGACAAACAAAGCAGGCTAAATAGCCTTACATTGTAGCCAATCGGAGATGCGCTTCACTTGAAAGCGAGGCCAAATAATGAACACACAGTAGTATATCTCCAATAGAAAAAAAAACACAATAAACAACGCAATTGCCTTAATTCCTTTGCATTGTAGTGCGCCCAAACAACACGTAACCATCAAAATTATTCAGCTGACCCAACTCAATATAGGTTAGACATGGGCTTATTTGGTATAGCCTAGGTAACGTAGACTAATTTGTTGAACATATCCAACCGTGTGTCTACTTACTTTTTTTTTTTAGCACTATGCAGGAGTAAAATGGCATCTACAGTGCCAGGATTCAGGTGAGAGCGCCTGGCCTCTAAAATGCGCCCTGCTGCGCTGAAGGAGCGCTCACTTGCGGCACTTGTTGCTGGGATGCATAGGAAGGATTCTCTCTATACATTTAACTATGTATATATATTTCCCAATTGGTTCAACCGCCACCCGCCCGAATATATTTAAAATCTATTTTTTTCGTCATTCATCCGCCCGACCCGCGGATTACCCGCGGACTCCGCGGGTGTGTCCGCAGACCGCGCATCTCTACCGTGCCAGCAACTTGAGGGTTGCAGGTTCGATCCCCGCTTCTGCCATCCTAGTCACTGCCGTTGTGTCCTTGGGCAAGACACTTTACCCACCTGCTCCCAGTGCCACCCACACTGGTTTAAATGTAACTTAGATATTGGCTTTCACTATGTAAAGCGCTTTGAGTCACTAGAGAAAAAGCGCTATATAAATATAACTCACTTCACTTCACTATTCTTTATTTATTTTAAATTGCCTTTCAAATGTCTATTCTTGGTGTTGGCTTTTATCAAATACATTTCCCCAAAAAATGCGACTTAAATATGTTTTTTTCCTTCTTTATTATGCATTTTCGTCCGGTGCCACTTATACTCCGGAGCGACTTATACTCCGAAAAATACGGTAATTATGTTTTTTAAATCTACCCCTTGTTCATTTTTTTTTATTCTAACTCATTTTAATACTAGGTCAGCTATTCTTTTTATATAAAAACTTTGAAAAAACATTGAAATATCACAGCATGTGACGTCACAGAAGCTACGTCGTAAAATATTTCTAGAAAGAAAGTGTTGTATTCTTTGTGCATGTGTGCACCAATCAGGTAGTAAAACAACACTCAAATATCAACATTTTAAGTCAAAACGGAATGTTCCTATCACCCTCCAGTCAAAGGAAGTAGCCTGCTAGCTAACAAACAGATGACAGTTTTTACTAATATTGCAGTATTGTATCCTCTTTTTTGATCAATGCATCATAAATTTATATTTTGACCTGTCTGTCCTGTAATCAAATGTGCAAAGTCATCAATCCTCCATGAACCAGGAAGCAGCGTGTTACCTAACAAACACATATAAGTGACATTTAGTATTTTTTTGTAGAATTTGTTTTAAAATGATTGACATTACTATTAAACCACATATAAACAGTAGTGTTGTAGTTTGCAGTGTCCTCTTTTGTAGTCTAACGAGTCTTATGTGTATCATTCAGGGTCTCTGCAGGTCTCAACCAGTCAAACTTAAGACTTTTAAGACCATAATGAACATAATTGATGACCATTTCATATCAATACTGACAAAAAGTACAAAGACATAAATGAAAATCAGAGGGCCAGAATGAATTGTAATGATATGAATGAATTCACTCTTTCACAATGGAAAACTAACTGGTTAAACTAAGTAAATACACCAGAAGCGTGTCTATTGTAAACAAATACTAGCAAACATTTTTCAGCTTTGCCATAGAAGTGCAGTGTGCTTCATGTCATGTAGCAACAACCAGAATGTCAGCAATGGCAGAGGAAAGCGCAACGATATGTTATCTGTAAAAAGGACTGTTAGCATCTCTGCTAAAGTTAAATGGTTAACTTTTGCAGTGTTTTTGCGGCTTTCAAAATTGAGCATTCAGATAAAAACCTGTACAGTACTACTGTACCTGCACAAAGTAGTGAAAAAATAGTGATTGTCTAAAAAGAAGGAAGGCCATTATGGCTTGCAGGCCTCAAACAGAATTTACCGTTATTTCCGGACTATAAGCCGCACCTGACTATAAGCCGCACCAGCTAAATGTAGGGGAAAATACAGATTGCTCCATAAATAAGCCGCACCCGACTATAAGCCGCAGGGTTTTGATGTGTAATTAGCGTAGTATATAGGGGTTCCTGCTACCACGGAGGGGATTGTCGGGACAGAGATGACTGTTTGGGAACGCAAAGCGTCCCATTTATTAACAATAAATCTTTCAATCATTCAATCAAACTTTCACATCTTTGACATGGCGAACAGCATTCGTGCAGAGTACAAATAATACAACGCTGCAAAGTAATACAAAGTGCTCGCCTGTACGTTATCAAAATAAGCAGCCTACCGGTATATGAAAAGTCAGTCTTTAATCATTGTGTCATCGTCTTCCTCCTGCGTACTAAAACCACCAAAATCCTCTTCGTCGGTGTCGGAGAAGAACAGGCCGTAAATAAGCCGCACCCTTGTATAAGCCGCAGGGACCAGAACCAGGGGAAAAAGTAGCGGCTTATAGTCCGGAAATTACGGTAGATGTGAATTATGTGGATAACATTCACATTTTCTCAATATGTCTCTGGATACATTACACCTGTTTTTGTGATGCTAATAAACAAGGACTAGTTTTATTGAAGCATAAAGTTAAAGTTAAAGTTAAAGTACCAATGATTGTCACACTAAGTGCAAACACTAAACAGACAACCTGTTTAGATTTTTAGTGTCCCTTGCTGTATAAAAGTTGGAAAAAAGATTAGGCATGAGAAGCTGACCTGAAAACATTGGAATAAATAATACATGAGAATTGTTTTTGAATAGTTTTACTGCTGTGAGTACACTATTAGCACAGGCAAATGAGCAGGTATGTAATAGTATGATTTTACTAGTAAACATATCACATTGATCTCACTCACATCACACTCCTTTAGGGGGTGAAGTTGACCGTGTATGGGTGTGCAAGGTGTGCAAGTGTTTGCAGCATTTCAGCAGCTTTTGACACAGACTTATCCAGATTTTTGACTTTTACATGATCATTTCATTGACTTTCACCGCAATATTTACATCCTCAATAAGTCCACAAATATCTGCTTGACTTGCATATCAATCTGTATTATTCATGTTAATAATGTAATGTTGGTTACATTTGTATGAATTTAAGTTGGAAAATAATTACAATCTGTAATAATAATGAACTTTTAGTTCCACTTTTCCTAATAATGTAACAAATAAATTACCATATAGGTGTGTGAATATTTGGGCACTTAACAATTCTATCCGATTCCTAGGGTGATGATTTGATTCCAGTGTTTCCCATAAACTGCCAAGATACCTGTGGCGGTGGGGGTGTGGTCACCATGACATCATCGAGTAATTTGCATGATTTACTACAATGATATGATTTTCTCTAAAAAGGCTCAAAAAATGTATACTTACTAATTAATAATAACAGTTTTGTTTTAAACGTCCATCCATCCATCCATTTTACAATATAATTACAACACTTTATGTACATATTTATATACAGATTTGAACAATAATTTATTCACTGAAATATATTTATTAATTGTGGTTCTAACAAAAAATATATCTTATAAAAATATAAAAGCTAAAATGTCTCTTAAAGCTCTGCCCCTTTAATTAGTGCATACTAAATAATTTAACTTTAGCCTACTACTACAACCATATTATTTACCAGCAACATAAAGTGAAACAGAGGCAGAGGTGTCCTGCCACAGTCAGTAACAAATAAACAGAAAACAGTAGTGGTGGTAGATAGACACAGAGCTTCATCAAACATCTGATCCACTGAACAAAGAGCTCCAAAAATCTTGATCCTACACTTCTCTTTTGTAAAGTAAATCTGAAAAGCCGATATGTACATCTACATCAACTATATGATTTGCCTGAGAAGCTGGACAGGACAAAAAAATTTAAAAAAAATTAAAAATTAAAAAAATGCCGAAAAATCTATTTGTCGCGGCCTTAATTCTTTCGTGGCGGCCCGCCACATATAAATGAATGTGTGGGAAACACTGGATTCAGAATCGATTCTCGATTTAAACCGATTTTCGCAATGTTTTATTTGGTATAATAATTATAATAAAACTTTTTCAAAATAGGTTACATGCTAGCTCTTTCTGGTTTTATGGAGATGGACTAAAACAGCTTTAAAAACAAAACAAAAAAAATTTGTGTGTATATAGATTTATATACATACATACATACATACACACATACATACATATATATACACATACATACATACATATACTGTACTTACATACATAAGGGTTAGGTGGTAGCCCTAACCCATACATATACAGTATATATATACACAGTATATATGTATATACACACACACACACATATACATATATATATATATATATATATACTTTACGCATGCTGCGGTGTGGCCGTGACATACATACAGAGTGCATGATGTGGAGTGTGTCAGCTCGCACACACAGAGCCGAAAGAGCATACAAGAATAAACAGCGTGAACAGGAAGAATAGCAAAAAAAACCCGGCAATTCTACTGATTAATAGAGAGCGTTCAAGGATGGTGGAATTTTTGGGTTTCAAGACTATCAATAAAGATGACGCTTAGCTGTTTTAAAACATGCCTCGCCAAAGGTAGAGTATTACAATTTTTGCTTCAAACGTATCAGAACATTTCAATAACAAGCACGACAGGATGGACAGGTAATATAGTTAACTAGCTCACCCGCTGTGCACATATAAATATGTAGCTGGTTGGCTTGTTGCCACTTATTAGTGCTGTCAAAACCGCCCACGTAGCGGCAAGTGAAATTACTGAATTGTGTTACATATTCCTACAATATGTGTTACATATTTCTACAATATGTGTTACATATTCCTACAATATGTGTTTGAGCTGCTACATATCTGTGTACTTTTAGCCATAGTTTTATTGTTTAGTATTTACTAATTATGTTATTTGTCTGAAAGCACAGATCCAAATTGGCAACTATAAATCATGAAGCATTTAATACAATGTCAATAAAGCTTTCTATTCTAACCCTAGATTATGGCAGACTATATACACTTGTAAAGTGTTCTTTTGAGAACAGCCCAATGTGTTTGATGCCTTTTACTTCTAACCTTCTACATTTGTCTTTGAGTGCACTAAGAAACATGTTTAATGTATGGTAAGATTTTGTGTTAAAATAAAGCTTGGCATATATTTGTGGTTCCCTTTATTTCATCATCATCATCATCATTTATTTGTATTCCTTTCATAAAAATGCATGTATACAAGCCACGTACAGTTGACACTTTCATTGTTCTTTGTTTCTTATACATTTCCATGATCAGAAAGGAGCAGATGGAAGAATAATATTCTTATATTTATCTGCCCCCTTTTTAACACAAATTATTTGAGATTCCATGCTTTCACAGCAGCAACAGACAAGCACATTTCTTTCAAATGTGTTGGCACTCTTGGATGTTTAAAGTCATACTTCTGTGCTTCTCATCTTCACACGTGAACACAAATAACTTTTGTAAGTCCTTCGGAAGAACTTTATTTCTAGCTTTGAACATCACTAATAGAGTATGCAATTCTACAATGTCTTTGAGTTGAATAATCCTGCCCTAATGAAGAGTGGATTTGTGTGCTCTCTGTATCCTACTGTAAAAATGATACCAATTACTCTTTTCTGTGAAAGAAATAAAGGCATTATGTTGCTGGGATATGTATTTCCCCATATTTCTGCACAATAATTGAAATAAGGCAGAATAATTGAGCAATATAACGTTCTCATTGTGTTATACGGGAAACTGTATTTAACCTTGTTCAAAATAAATAAACTTATTTTTCACATGCAATATATGAGCTTTCCATGTCAACTTTTCATCTAAGATGACCCCAAGAAATCTGATTTCAGACACCTTCTCAATTTTTACGTTGTTTATGGATAAACTAACTTCGATCTTTCTGTTATTACTGAATACCATACATTTAGTCTTTTCCAAATTTAAAGATAATTTATTTACATCAAACCACAATTTTAGTTGAACCATTTCCTCTTCAATATTATCGGCTAAGATTTTCAAGTCATCTGCTGAACAGTATAACTTTGTATCGTCTGCCAATAATACCTACTGTAAAATTGTCGAAACCTCACAAATATCATTTATATATAAAATAAAAAAATTGGGTCCTAAAATTTTGAAAGTATGAAAAAGTACACATCACATATATATATATGTATGTTTTTATAATTTACGATTTGTAAAAGTTATGAATTGATTTAGAATCAGGATGAATACGAATCGAGATTTGGATGAGAATAAAAAAATGTTGTGCACGCCTATTATTAGACATTACAAATTTAGTTCAAATAAAAATAAATATCTGACTGAGTTATAATTTCAAAGCAAGTTATTCGTTAAACTGTAAAATTGACAATAGATTTTAAGTACAAAAAATGGCTGATCAATCAGCATAAACTTACCATAAAAAAAAACAGTTGTACTATTTTTCTATTGACAGTAATACATCGCATAGATTTTACAGTAAGAAATTGACTGCTCTGTCGCCGGAATTTTGCCGTAAAAAAACAGTGGAAGCATTTTTCCAGTTACAATAATATGCTGTCAAAAAAACTAGGGCTGCAACACCTAATCGATTACAATCGATTATAAAAATAGTTGGCGATTAATTTAGTTATCGTTTTGTTGGATCTATGCTATCCGCATGCGCAGAGGCAATTTCGACAGATTAATCGATTATCAAATTAGTTGTTAGTTGCAGCCCTAAAAAAAACTATCAATTCTATGAAAACATTCTGGCAACAGAGCTGCCGTTCTACAGAGTCTGTCAAATAATATATAATGATCAAATGTATGATATTAATATGAGATATATTCATTTATTACTCAGTGAGAAGGACTAAGTCGTGTGTGTGATGTTTTCTCTCCTTCTTCCACAGAAAGCCAGCATGTGTTGTCTTCCTGGCCCTTGTGGCCCTCCTGCTGGCTCCAGCACTTGGACGTGAGCACATTGCTTCTTTTTTTTTTTAAATTGCAGTTTTATCCTTCTTCTAAACATTTTGGATGCCTTTTTTGAGGCCTTGAACATGCATGAAAGACGTGCCAGGAAAAATCAAACTTCAAAATGTGCTCTCTAGTGCCACCTCTAAAATTAAAATATTTTAGCCCCTCCAAGCAGTTCCACGTATCGACAGGAAAATGACGTCTATCATGTGGGGACGCACATAAAAGTCTCAGGAACCTATATCTGAAAATGAGCAGGAAGTCGGCCATTTTTGGTTTTTGTCTTCGTTACAATGACAGAAACTACACTTATAGGTGATGACAAATGAAGAACACATTTTTCCTACGCCATAAGATGTGGGCGTGGTATAGCGCCAGACTTTGCATCAGTGGTTTATGGCTATTTTCTGGCGAAGAAAAAGGGATTGTACTTTAACAAACTTCCACTCGGGACTTGGTTCAAATGAGTCACGGTTAAAATGACAGAAACTACACTTATAGGTAGGGATGTCTGATAATGGCTTTTTGCCGATATCCGATATTGTCCAACTCTTTAATTACCGATACCGATATCAACCGATACCGATATCAACCGATATATGCAGTCGTGGAATTAACACATTATTATGCCTAATTTGGACAACCAGGTATGGTGAAGATAAGGTACTTTTAAAAAAAATTAGTAAAATAAGATAAATAACTTAAAAACATTTTCTTGAATAAAAAAGAAAGTACAACAATATAAAAACAGTTACATAGAAACTAGTAATGAATGAAAATGAGTCAAATGAAGTGTTAAAGGTTAGTACTATTAGTGGAGCAGCAGCACGCACAATCATGTGTGCTTACGGACTGTATCCCTTGCAGACTGTATTGATATATATTGATATATAATGTAGGAAGCAGAATATTAATAACAGAAAGAAACAACCCTTTTGTGTGAATGAGTGTAAATGGGGGAGGGAGGTTTTTTGGATATGATTTATGCGCGTGACGTCACAAAAGCAACGGAAGTGGTTGGACCCCATCTGACCCGATAGAAAAACCTCTTGTTTTCTTCGACAAAATTCCACAGTATTCTGGACATCTGTGTTGGTGAATCTTTTGCAATTTGTTTAATGAACAATGGAGGCTGCAAAGAAGAACGTTGTAGGTGGGATCGATCGGTGTCTTAGCGGCTAAGTACAATACTTACAGCAACACAACAAGGACTACTTACTACGCCTAGCCGATGCTTGCCGCCAAACCCACGGATGAAGTCCTTCGTCGCGCCGTCGATCGCTGGAACGCAGGTGAGCACGGGTGTTGATGGGAAGATGAGGGCTGGCTGGCGTAGGTGGAGCGCTAATGTTTTTATCATAGTTCTGTGAGGTCCGGTTGCTAAGTTGCTAAATTAGCCTTAGCGTCGTTAGCAACAGCATTTTTAAGCCTTACCAGGCTGAGAATTTTTAACCGTGTAGTTACATGTACATGGTTTAATAGTATTGTTGATCTTCTGTCTATCCTTCCAGTCAGGGGTTTATTTAGTTTGTTTCTATCTTCATTTGAGAACGATGCTATCACGTTAGCTCAGTAGCTAAGTGTGTCACCGATGTATTGTCATGGAGATAAAAGTCACTTTAAATGTCCATTTCGCGTTCTCGACTCTCATTTTCAAGAGGATATAGTATCCCAGGTGGTTTGAAATACAAATCCGTGATCCACAATAGAAAAAGGAGAGAGTGTGGAATCCAATGAGCCAGCTTGTACCTAAGTTACGGTCAGAGCGAAAAAAGATATGTCCTGCACTGCCTCTCAAGTCCTTCACTGTAACGTTCCTCATCTACGAATCTTTCATCCTCGCTCAAATTAATGGGGTAATCATCACTTTCTCGGTCCGAATCTCTCTCGCTCCATTGTAAACAACGGGGAATTGTGAGGAATACTAGCTCCTGTGACGTCACGCTACTTCCGCTACAGGCAAGGCTTTTTTTTTATCAGCGAGCAAAAGTTGCGAACTTTATCGTCGATTTTCTCTACTAAATCCTTTCAGCAAAAATATGGCAATATCGCGAAATGATCAAGTATGACACATAGAATGGATCTGCTATTCCCGTTTAAATTTAAAAAAATCATTTCAGTAGGCCTTTAAGGGAAGATGAATTGCAAAAAATGTTTTGCAAAAGACAGGATGTGGACGCAGCACGGCGCCAAACTCCGATCTGATAGTTCGCCACCAGACGTTAACTTGGTTTCACACGTTCAGGTCTTGATCCTAATGGCTACAAATGATTACAGTGTGAAGTGGCTTCATTTAGTTTGACATGCATTGAATTTTTTTGATCTTATTTTGTTTTAATATTTCATTTCATTTTAGTGAAGTGTGAAGTGAATTCATATTTATATAGCATTTTTCTCTAGTGACTCAAAGCGCTTTACATAGTGAAAGCCAATATCTACCGTAATTTCCGGACTATAAGCCGCACCTGACTATAAGCCGCACCAGCTAAACTTAGGGGAAAATACAGATTGCTCCATGTATAAGCCGCACCCGACTATAAGCCGCAGGGTTTTGATGTGTAATTAGCGTAGTATATAGGGGTTCCTGCTACCACGGAGGGGATTGTCGGGACAGAGATGACTCAGAGATGATTCAATCAAACTTTCACATCTTTGACATGGCGAACAGCATTCGTGCAGAGTACAAATAATACAACGCTGCAAAGTAATACAAAGTGCTCGCATGTACGTTATCAAAATAACCAGCCTACCGGTATATGAAAAGTCAGTCTTTAATCATTGTGTCATCGTCTTCCTCCTGCGTACTAAAACCACCCAAATCCTCTTTGTCGGTGTCGGAGAAGAACAGGCCGTATATAAGCCGCACCCTTGTATAAGCCGCAGGGACCAGAACCAGGGGGAAAAGTAGCGGCTTATAGTCCGGAAATTACGGTAAGTTAGATTTAAAGCAGTGTGGGTGGCACTAGGAGCAGGTGGGTAAAGTGTCTTGCCCAAGGACACAACAGCAGTGACTCGGTTGGCAGAAGCGGGGATCGAACCCAGAACCCTCAAGTTGCTGGCACGGCCACTCTACACTATACCGCCCCAATTTTAGTATTTTTCATTTTATTAGGGCCCTATTAAAATTGCTGTTTTTCCCTCAATACATTTAGACACCTTTTAGAGGTCCCTACCATGCAGGAAAAGTCCCCATATTTTCAGGCACATCAGGTGTGACAAAAAAAGGAGTTATATTTTGGGTGTCCATCAGGGCAGATGTTACTGCAAGCGGGGCGGCGAGGGCTGTTGAACGCTGCTTGCAGCTGGAATTATTATTATTACATGAGTACCTAATGAAGTGGCCATTGTCTTGATCATCCAGGAAACCAAAATAGCAGACATGCAGAGGATTAAATGAGATTAAATGTCCCTCCTGACAATCACAACCAGCTCCATTGTCTGCGCTGGTCAATCTAATATGAAGCGGCAGATAAAGTAGGAGTGCAGCTTTAAAATTGGAACGCACGCGGAGACGCCATGTGACATCTTCATTGTGGTCCCCCTCGTGCTCGTTACACTAATGACTGACTTTGCGGCGGCAGACTAACGTTTTAACAGCTTGAGTGTGCAGTCTGATAAGTGTTTAGTGGGGGATTTTAAATACCTTCTCGCCACTTGATCTCATTTCTCAGCATTTATGTGAGCCGCTTCCAGATGTGTCGCCTCCACGCGGTCCTGGAGCTCAGTCGTCACGGCGACTGTGGGATAATAGAAACACGCAAGTGTTAATATATACTGGAAAATGTACATTGAGGGATGTGAGCACTCTGAGAACAAAAAAGGAAGTGCTGCCACGCAGACCCCGAAAGAAAATGTTAAACATGAAGACTACATTTCACCTTTACATGTATTCTCATCTACAGGAGGAAGGAGTCACATGGCACCATTCATCACGGTTTACCTAACACATGAAACATGACAAATACAGGGCGTGCACTATCCTCTTCAGTGGCCAGATGGCAGTAGAGTGTTGAATAGCTAAAAATGCTTTGTGACATTTCCAACTTTGACCACAGCGTCAAGTGGTACAAGTCCTCAAATGTTTGATATCATACGGTAGTTCCTAAATGTAATACTGCATTGCTTCTAAGTGGTACAAGTCCTCAAATGTTTGATATCATACGGTAGTTCCTAAATGTAATACTTCATTGCTTCTAAGTGGTACAAGTCCTCAAATGTTTGATATCATACGGTAGTTCCTAAATGTAATACTTCATTGCTTCTAAGTGGTACAAGTCCTCAAATGTTTGATATCATACGGTAGTTCCTAAATGTAATACTTCATTGCTTCTAAGTGGTACCAGTCCTCAAATGTTTGATATCATACGGTAGTTCCTAAATGTAATACTTCATTGCTTCTAAGTGGTACAAGTCCTCAAATGTTTGATACCATACGGTAGTTCCTAAATGTAATACTTCATTGCTTCTAAGTGGTACAAGTCCTCAAATGTTTGATATCATACGGTAGTTCCTAAATGTAATACTGCATTGCTTCTAAGTGGTACAAGTCCTCAAATGTTTGATATCATACGGTAGTTCCTAAATGTAATACTTCATTGCTTCTAAGTGGTACAAGTCCTCAAATGTTTGATACCATACGGTAGTTCCTAAATGTAATACTTCATTGCTTCTAAGTGGTACAAGTCCTCAAATGTTTGATACCATACAGTAGTTCCTAAATGTAATACTTCATTACTTCTAAGTGGTACAAGTCCTCAAATGTTTGATACCATACGGTAGTTCCTAAATGTAATACTTCATTGCTTCTAAGTGGTACAAGTCCTCAAATGTTTGATATCATACGGTAGTTCCTAAATGTAATACTTCATTGCTTGTAAGTGGTACAAGTCCTCAAATGTTTGATACCATACGGTAGTTCCTAAATGTAATACTTCATTGCTTCTAAGTGGTACAAGTCCTCAAATGTTTGATATCATACGGTAGTTCCTAAATGTAATACTTCATTGCTTCTAAGTGGTACAAGTCCTCAAATGTTTGATATCATACAGTAGTTCCTAAATGTAATACTTCATTGCTTCTAAGTGGTAGAAGTCCTCAAATGTTTGATATCATACGGTAGTTCCTAAATGTAATACTTCATTGCTTCTAAGTGGTACAAGTCCTCAAATGTTTGATATCATACGGTAATTCCTAAATGTAATACTGCATTGCTTCTAAGTGGTACAAGTCCTCAAATGTTTGATATCATACGGTAGTTCCTAAATGTAATACTTCATTGCTTCTAAGTGGTACAAGTCCTCAAATGTTTGATACCATACGGTAGTTCCTAAATGTAATACTTCATTGCTTCTAAGTGGTACAAGTCCTCAAATGTTTGATATCATACGGTAGTTCCTAAATGTAATACTTCATTGCTTCTAAGTGGTACAAGTCCTCAAATGTTTGATATCATACGGTAGTTCCTAAATGTAATACTTCATTGCTTTTAAGTGGTACAAGTCCTCAAATGTTTGATACCATACGGTAGTTCCTAAATGTAATACTTCATTGCTTCTAAGTGGTACAAGTCCTCAAATGTTTGATATCATACGGTAGTTCCTAAATGTAATACTTCATTGCTTCTAAGTGGTACAAGTCCTCAAATGTTTGATATCATACGGTAGTTCCTAAATGTAATACTTCATTGCTTCTAAGTGGTACAAGTCCTCAAATGTTTGATACCATACGGTAGTTCCTAAATGTAATACTTCATTGCTTCTAAGTGGTACAAGTCCTCAAATGTTTGATATCATACGGAAGTTCCTAAATGTAATACTTCATTGCTTCTAAGTGGTACAAGTCCTCAAATGTTTGATATCATACAGTAGTTCCTAAATGTAATACTTCATTGCTTCTAAGACTACGTTTACACGGCAGGCCAACGTGGACAACATCTGATCTTTTCAAAATCTGCTTCGTTCACAAGTTAAATGTGATCTTGATCAGACTCCATTAAAAATGCACAGAGGCCTCAAAGAAGCCCTAATGTGGCCTGACATCATTGACCAGATTCCATAAATGAACAAGGGAGTCGCTACTATTACTTTGCAAAATAAAAGCCGCCACTACTTCAAAATGAGTGTTTTTTTAACATGAAAAAAAATGAAAATATATATATATATATACGTATAGTGTACTATATTTGGTACTTTTTTATTTGAGAGCTTTATTTTTCATCTCACTTACATAAAAAACGTACGTAACATGCAAGCAAATAAGCCACAGCGTACATGTCATTTCCAGTCCTTCAACAATGTCTATGTCTTGGGAATCAAAGTATGTAAATATCTCCATATAGCCTTTTAAATGTGCACTGAAAAGTTCATTTTGATCCCTGAAACGTGCTGCCGAAAGCACATGTTGTGATGTGTTCTCCTGCACGCGCACACAAATGACGTGGATGTACCAAAGATGACGTAAAAGTGGCAAACAAGTCATATTAGGCTGGAGTCACATTTAAAAAGATCAGACTCAATTCAGACTCTCTCCTGGTGTGGCCTGATTTTTTTTTTTCATAAAGAAATACAATCATGTCTGCTTACGGACTGTATCCCTGCAGACTGTATTGATCTATACCAGGGGTCACCAACCTTTTTGAAAGCAAGAGCTACTTCTTGGGTAGTGATTAATGCGAAGGGCTACCAGTTTGATACACACTTCAATAAATTGCCAGAAATAGCCAATTTGCTCAATTTACCTTTAACTATGTTATTATTAATAATTAATGATATTTACACTTAATTGAACGGTTTAAAAGAGGAGGAAACACGAAAAAAATGAAAATTCAATTTTGAAACATAGATTATCTTCAATTTCGACTCTTTAAAATTCAAAATTCAACCGAAAAAAAGAAGAGAAAAACTAGCTAATTCAAATCTTTTTGAAAAAATTAAAAAAATAATTTATGGAACATCATTAGTAATTTTTCCTGATTAAGATTAATTTTAGAATTTTGATGACATGTTTTAAATAGGTTAAAATCCAATCTGCACTTTGTTAGAATATATAACAAATTGGACCAAGCTATATTTCTAACAAAGACAAATCATTATTTCTTCTAGATTTTACAAAACAAAACAAAAAATAAAACAAAAAATTAAAAATACTTTGAAATAAGATTTAAATTTGATTCTACAGATTTTCTAGATTTGCCAGAATAATTTTTTGGAATTTTAATCATAATAAGTTTGAAGAAATATTTCACAAATATTCTTCCGTCGAAAAAACAGAAGCTAAAATGAAGAATCAAATTAAAATGTATTTATTATTCTTTACAATAAAAAATAAAACATTTACTTGAACATTGATTTAAATTGTCAGGAAAGAAGAGGAAGGAATTTAAAAGGTAAAAAGGTATATGTGTTTAAAAATCCTAAAATCATTTTTAAGGTTGTATTTTTTCTCTAAAATTGTCTTTCTGAAAGTTATAAGAAGCAAAGTAAAAAATTAATGAATATATTTAAACAAGTGAAGACCAAGTCTTTAAAATATTTTCTTGGATTTTCAAATTGTATTTGAGTTTTGTGTCTCTTAGAATTAAAAATGTCAGGCAAAGCGAGACCAGCTTGCTAGTAAATAAATACAATTTAAAAAATAGAGGCAGCTCACTGGTAAGTGCTGCTATTTTTAGAACAGGCCAGCGGGCTACTCATCTGGTCCTTACGGGCTACCTGGTGCCCGCGGGCACCGCGTTGGTGACCCCTGGTCTATATTGATATATAATGTATATATTGTGTTTTTTGTTGATTTACTAATTTTTTTTTTTTAATTTCTTGTGCGGCCCGGTGGTTGGGGACCACTGACCTAGAGGACATTTAAAAAAGACTCAAAGTCAGTATTGTTTGTGTTTTCAACAATAAACAGAGTGGAAATTGACAGAGTTAAATAAATGAAATTTTGGGGGTTTAGTAATAGATAAAATGAATTGGAAATCATGTAAATATAAACAAGAAATATTTCTATAGTGAACAAAGCAAAATTCACTACTGCTTGTCAGTGTTACCATGTCTGAGTTATTGTTTAAAAATAATTAAAAAAGTTCACTACATTCACTAAACCGTGTTACAAAACAGATCAGTTATGATAATAAATAATGTTGGATAAAGAAAACGCAAAAACCTTTTTTTATTGAATCAAAATTATTGTAATTCAATGATTTGGTTACAGCTAAAATTATGTACAAAGACAATTATAACCTGATACCCAAACAATTATTTTCAACAAAAGAGAAATATAACCTTAAGAGGGGACAATGTATTTAAATGATTTGTATGCATGTACAACACTTAAGACCTTTAGTATATGAATGAAATGATGGAATGGATTAATAAACAATGAACGCCAAGAAACTGTTCAAACAAGTGTTTACAAAGTACAAGTAAGATTTATGATAAACGTCTTGAATTGATTAATAATTACATATTATTCATCTCATTATGTAAATCATAACAGACGTAATTATTTATGAAGATAACTGCTGTATTTATGATAATAACTGTTGTATTTATGAAGATAACTGTTGTATCTATGTAGATAACTGTTGTATCTATGATGATAACTGTTGTATTTATGAAGATAACTGTTGTATCTATGATAATAACTGTTGTATTTATGAAGATAACTGTTGTATCTATGATGATAACTGTTGTATTTATTGATTGATTGATTGAGACTTTTATTAGTAGATTGCACAGTACAGTACATATTCTGTACAATTGACCACTAAATGGTAACACCCCAACAAGTTTTTCAACTTGTTTAAGTCAGGGTCCACTTAAATCAATTCATGGTAAATGACAACAACTGTTGTATTTATGACAACAACTGTTGTATTTATGACAACAACTGTTGTATTTATGACAACTGTTGTATTTATGACAACAACTGTTGTATTTATGACAATAACTGTTGTATTTATGACAACTGTTGTATTTATGACAACAACTGTTATATTTATGACAACAACTGTTGTATTTATGACAACTGTTATATTTATGACAATAACTGTTGTATTTATGACAACTGTTATATTTATGACAATAACTGTTGTATTTATGACAACAACTGTTGTATTTATGACAACAACTGTTGTATTTATGACAACTGTTGTATTTATGACAACAACTGTTGTATTTATGACAATAACTGTTGTATTTATGACAACTGTTGTATTTATGACAACAACTGTTATATTTATGACAACAACTGTTGTATTTATGACAACTGTTATATTTATGACAATAACTGTTGTATTTATGACAACTGTTATATTTATGACAATAACTGTTGTATTTATGACAACAACTGTTGTATTTATGACAACTGTTATATTTATGACAACAACTGTTATATTTATGACAACTGTTGTATTTATGAAAATAACTGTTATATTTATGACAATAACTGTTGTATTTATGACAACAACTGTTATATTTATGACAATAACTGTTATATTTATGACAACTGTTATATTTATGACAATAACTGTTGTATTTATGACAACAACTGTTATATTTATGACAATAACTGTTGTATTTATGACAATAACTGTTATATTTATGACAATAACTGTTGTATTTATGACAACTGTTGTATTTATGACAACTGTTATATTTATGACAACTGTTGTATTTATGACAACAACTGTTATATTTATGACAACTGTTGTATTTATGAAAATAACTGTTATATTTATGACAATAACTGTTGTATTTATGACAACAACTGTTATATTTATGACAATAACTGTTGTATTTATGACAATAGCTGTTATATTTATGACAATAACTGCTGTATTTATGACAACAACTGTTATATTTATGACAACTGTTGTATTTATGAAAATAACTGTTGTATTTATGACAATAGCTGTTATATTTATGACAATAACTGTTGTATTTATGACAACAACTGTTATATTTATGATAACTGTTATATTTATGACAATAACTGTTGTATTTATGACAATAACTGTTATATTTATGACAATAACTGTTGTATTTATGACAACTGTTATATTTATGACAACAACTGTTATATTTATGACAATAACTGTTGTATTTATGACAACTGTTATATTTATGACAATAACTGTTGTATTTATGACAACTGTTGTATTTATGACAACTGTTATATTTATGACAACAACTGTTGTATTTATGACAACTGTTGTATTCATGACAACAACTGTTGTATTTATGACAACTGTTATATTTATGACAATAACTGTTATATTTATGACAATAACTGTTGTATTTATGACAACAACTGTTATATTTATGACAATAACTGTTATATTTATGACAATAACTGTTGTATTTATGACAACAACTGTTATATTTATGACAACTGTTGTATTTATGAAAATAACTGTTATATTTATGACAATAACTGTTGTATTTATGACAACAACTGTTATATTTATGACAATAACTGTTGTATTTATGACAATAGCTGTTATATTTATGACAATAACTGTTGTATTTATGACAACTGTTATATTTATGACAATAACTGTTGTATTTATGACAATAACTGTTGTATTTATGACAACAACTGTTATATTTATGACAATAACTGTTGTATTTATGACAATAACTGTTATATTTATGACAATAACTGTTGTATTTATGACAACTGTTATATTTATGACAATAACTGTTGTATTTATGACAATAACTGTTGTATTTATGACAATAACTGTTATATTTATGACAATAACTGTTGTATTTATGACAACTGTTATATTTATGACAACTGTTGTATTTATGACAACTGTTATATTTATGACAATAACTGTTATATTTATGACAATAACTGTTGTATTTATGACAACTGTTGTATTTATGACAACTGTTGTATTTATGACAACTGTTATATTTATGACAACAACTGTTGTATTTATGACAACTGTTGTATTTATGACAATAACTGTTATATTTATGACAATAACTGTTGTATTTATGACAACTGTTGTATTTATGACAACAACTGTTGTATTTATGACAACAACTGTTATATTTATGACAATAACTGTTGTATTTATGACAATAACTGTTGTATTTATGACAACTGTTGTATTTATGACAACAACTGTTATATTTATGACAACAACTGTTGTATTTATGACAATAACTGTTGTATTTATGACAACAACTGTTGTATTTATGACAACAACTGTTATATTTATGACAATAACTGTTGTATTTATGAAGATAACTGTTGTATTTATGACAACTGTTATATTTATGACAATAACTGTTGTATTTATGACAATAACTGTTGTATTTATGACAACAACTGTTATATTTATGACAATAACTGTTGTATTTATGACAACTGTTGTATTTATGACAACAACTGTTATATTTATGACAACTGTTGTATTTATGAAAATAACTGTTATATTTATGACAATAACTGTTGTATTTATGACAACAACTGTTATATTTATGACAATAACTGTTGTATTTATGACAATAGCTGTTATATTTATGACAATAACTGTTGTATTTATGACAACTGTTATATTTATGACAATAACTGTTGTATTTATGACAATAACTGTTGTATTTATGACAACAACTGTTATATTTATGACAATAACTGTTGTATTTATGACAATAACTGTTATATTTATGACAATAACTGTTGTATTTATGACAACTGTTATATTTATGACAATAACTGTTGTATTTATGACAATAACTGTTGTATTTATGACAATAACTGTTATATTTATGACAATAACTGTTGTATTTATGACAACTGTTATATTTATGACAACTGTTGTATTTATGACAACTGTTATATTTATGACAATAACTGTTATATTTATGACAATAACTGTTGTATTTATGACAACTGTTGTATTTATGACAACTGTTGTATTTATGACAACTGTTATATTTATGACAACAACTGTTGTATTTATGACAACTGTTGTATTTATGACAATAACTGTTATATTTATGACAATAACTGTTGTATTTATGACAACTGTTGTATTTATGACAACAACTGTTGTATTTATGACAACAACTGTTATATTTATGACAATAACTGTTGTATTTATGACAACTGTTGTATTTATGACAATAACTGTTGTATTTATGACAATAACTGTTGTATTTATGACAACTGTTGTATTTATGACAACAACTGTTATATTTATGACAACAACTGTTGTATTTATGACAATAACTGTTGTATTTATGACAACAACTGTTGTATTTATGACAACAACTGTTATATTTATGACAATAACTGTTGTATTTATGAAGATAACTGTTGTATTTATGACAACTGTTATATTTATGACAATAACTGTTGTATTTATGACAATAACTGTTGTATTTATGACAACAACTGTTATATTTATGACAATAACTGTTATATTTATGACAATAACTGTTGTATTTAGCATTCATTACGTAAATTGTCTTACAAACTGACAACAGGAAGCAAACGTGTTAGCATTTGCTAAGAAGTGGACAAGGGTTAGGATGAAATAATTTCTGCTTCTTCCTACTTCACATGACGTGAAGACAAATTAAATGGTGTACAATATATGTGATGTTATCATATTGTAACTGTATATATCTTCTAAATTAACTTAACCAACCACAAACAGTATTTGCTGCTAAGGGTTTCCAATGGTTGCACAATCAAAGCTAATGCCAGCGAGTAAGATCAGATCTTACTGTAAATAGCAGAGGGGAGGCTCGTAACTCAAATGTAATTAGCAGTGGGGAGCCTCGTAACTCAAATGTAGGAGTGCAAGCATTACTAAACCAAAACACTTGAGTCCATGCACATATACTGTATGTCATTTATATTTGATGTATACATATTTTATTGATTGTGTCACAAAGTTTGTAGCGTTAACGGAGGGTGGGGGAAATACTAGCTGGTTCAAACTAATTATGTTATTGTGCCGAAGAAGAGCTAGCAAACAAGCTAGCGACTCAAAGACCATGCAAGTTAAAAGTCCCAAAATAAAAGTGCTGCGGAGACAATGCTCACCCAAATGCCGCAAAGAGAATGTTGGTGGAAAAGACCCAGGAAACACCGAGGAAAAGACATCAAAACATAAACCAGCTCGCAGCGCGCTAATTGCAGACAAACAGGTGAGCCGCCAGCAAGTTCAACTCGCGGCATCCGGTGCCAAAACAGGAAACACCTACAAAATAAGAGTCTCAAACGGGAACGGATGAACAGGTGAAACAATTCTAAAACCGATAACATCACTCTGCAAGAAACCGTTTACTTAAAATCACTGTAGTAATCATTCCAAATGCATTGATATTTTTTTAAATGTACAAGTGCCTGCCGAGTACATCAATGTTGACAGTCGCATAGCCCCGCCCCCACCGAGTGACGACACAAATAAACACAATTGTAATTCAATCAATATGAGAGCTTACATCACTTACACATCTATATTTTTACACCCTGATATTTTATTCGGGCTGTGTGCAATGCAATTTATTTGTTTTTAATTCATTTTATTTTTTAAAGTAATGACCTGTTTTAACTCTTCTTTCATGACCTTGATGTTACAGTCTGTGATCCTGGCTTTTCTGTTTTTAATGTTAATGTTTTTATTTCATTGCATTTTACCTGGGGGTTTCAGGCTAAAACCTGACATGTTTATTACTATGTGCTGTCCCTATTTTCAATAAAGAATTGAAAACAAAGTGGAACCAAAACCGAAGTCAGCCCTGTCAAGTGCAACATGAGGGAATTAAGCAATGAAACATATTAATGCAATTAAAAACATACATTTTAAAGACAAATGCTAGGCTAGTTGACTGACATGCTATCAGTGATACTCATGTGCGATTGTCTGAAGGACTCAACTTCTGCCAAAAGTAGTTTTTATTAACTACAAATAATCTATTTTTCTGCATTTTCAGCGATGTAAAGCAGCATGCAGAACATGGACACATCAGACTGATACAAATCCTGAGTAGTGAATTGGATTAAAGTGACAAAAACATTTTAATATTCAATTTCCAATGTGAAGCCTCTGTGAGCTCGGATTTTCCCAATGTTGATATCAGTATTAGTCTGATACCAGTGGAAAAACACAAGTATCAGATATGTGCTTGTATATGAAATGTGTGATATCATGTGCGATACAAGCAGTCCTGCAGCATCTTTACTTGTGTGTGAGATATCATGTGCGATACAAGCAGTCCTGCAGCATCTTTACTTGTGTGTGATATCATGTGCGATACAAGCAGTCCTGCAGCGCTTTTACTTTTATTCACAAACATAGTTTTGGATTTCATCGTTTCTTTTGTTAATATAACTTGTGTGATATCACGTGCAATACGAGCAGTCCTGCAGCGTCTTTACTTGTGTGTGACATCATGTCAAATACGAGCAGTCCTAGTTCAAATTCAGCTACCGCAACCCTCGTCACTGCCGTTGTGTCCTTGGGCAAGACAATGCACCCGCCTTGCCCCTAAGCATATAAACAAACAGTATAGCAGTGTAACGTGTCAATATAAATAATAACTGTAGTTGCATATTACTTACACATAAAAAGTATCCAAAGCAGAAGTGTTAGAAAGTATCCAGTAACAAGCGTGTCCGCATCATTGATTTTGCTGCATCGTGAGCTTATCTTAATTATAAAGACCACTAGGTGTCACTGAAAAACCAATGACCACTCCAATTCAACTTAAAGACAGCAAAAATGTAATGAATTGGTTAGTGTTTTTCAAACCTACCATTGATCTTATTTCACTTCACCAAACAATTTTTAACATTCCACAATACTAAATAATAAATGTATGTATGATTAAATCATATCAAATCAATATTGGTATTGGTATCAGCCAATAGTCAAGACTCCAATATTGGAAGTGGACACCCCAGTTGTCATGTATGTTGATATCAAATACTAAAATGGCTACAATATACGACAATATCGATATAAAATGTGGTGTTTGACTTGTGTCCTACCAGAACTGGATTTTAACCGACTAGATGGCGACACCGTCTGCCCCCCCATGAGAAGGGGACAGGATGATCTTCCAGGTGATGTCTCACATCAAGGTGTTACCATGGCAACTTGCACTCATCCTCTCATGACTCCAGCAGGTTTTGATCTGATCACACAGTTCCAGCTGGACGTCATCCCCCTGAAGGGTGTGAGGAAGGTGGACGGCTCCACCCCTCTGCAGGTGGCGTACCGCCTGGACCGCGAGGCCAACTTCCAGATCCCCACCATGTGAGTGGCTGCACATCATCGTTGGGGGCGGGAACAATACCTGTCTGAACATATTTGCCATACACACAGGTGATGCATTCAAGGACTTGGAGAAAACAAACACTTTGTAGGGCTTATGTGGCTGAACATGCTACTTTTACTTGTTGTTTCAAAGCAGCTCGGTTTAAAAAGGAAGAGGCATTCTGGGAAGGCGCAGCTGCCTGAGAAAAATAGAGAAAAACCTGCTGAGCTACCTTTCTCCATACGACCTAGTTCAGTATCCCGATCCCATTTCGATATCGGCTATCATTCCCATATTAGCAAAAGACCAAGTATGGGATGATATCGGCTTGCATTTAAACTGTGTGACATTATGTGCGATACAAGCAGCCCTGCAGCGTATCTACTTGTTTGTGATATCATGTGTGATACAAGCAGTCCTGCAGCACGTATACTTGTGTGTGATATCATGTGCGATACAAGCAGTCCTGCAGCACGTATACTTGTGTGTGATATCATGTGTGGTGCAAGCAGTCTTGCAGCGTGTTTACTTGTGAGTGATATCATATGTGATACAAGCAGTCCTGCAGTGTGTTCACTTGTGTGCGATACAAGCAGTTCTGCAATGCGTTTACTTGTGTGTGATATCATGTGCGATACAATCAGTCCTGCAGCGTGTTTACTTGTTTGGGATGTCATGTGCGATACAAGTCATTCTGCAGCATGTATCCTTCAGTGTGATATCATGTGCGATACAAGCAGTCCTGAAGTGTGTTTACTTGTGAGTGATACCATGTGCGATACAAGTCGTCCTGCAGCGAGTTTACTTGTGTGTGATATCATGTGCGATACAAGCAGTCCAGCAATGCGTTTACTTGTGTGATATCCTGTGCGATACAATCCGTCCTGCAGCGTGTTTACTTGTTTGTGATGTCATGTGCGATACAAGTCATTCTGCAGTGCATATCCTTGAGTGTGGTATCATGTGCGATACAAGCAGTCCTGAAGCGTGTTTACTTGTGAATGATATCATGTGCGATACAAGCCATCCTGCAGCGTGTTTAGTTGTGTGTGATATCATGTGCGATACAAGCAGAGTGATTACTTGTGCAAAGCTGGACAGACAGTTAACATTTCAATGTCCTCCAATGAGCACACAATTTCTTCTATTTTGCTAAAGTCATTTACAAAAGGTAAACATGCTAGGCTGTAGGCTACTAGCAGCTACACAACAGCTAAGCACACAAGCTAGACATACGTAATAATCATTGAACTAAAACAGCATGAGTCAATATAAACAAGTATTAATTATATTTGCACATTACTTACACATACAAAGTCTCCAAGGCAGAAGTGTATTTGAAAGTATCCAGTAACAAACGTGTCCGCATCATTCAACTTACTGTGTCATGAGCTTAACTTAATGAATTATTGTGATCACTGGGTGTCACCAAAAAAACAGTTAGGACCTGACTTCAACTTAAAGACAGTAGTAGATTGCAATGTAGGTGTTAATGTGGGAAAAATGCCAAGTTGAGTGTGAGAAATTCCAAATGTTCTTCATGAAATAATTACTCATGACACGTCAAGAAGGTTTTCTACCAGTAAGAATTGGTAGAAAACACTACGATAGTCAAGTTCCTGCAGACCAATGTTGAACATGTCTGGTTCTCCTCTGCTACGTGTCTCCTTCCAAGCTGTGAAACAAAAGTCAAATAGTAAATGCTGACAGCGTCAGAGGTTTCCTGTAAAAAATTGAGGAGTGGGTAATTAAAGGTTGTGGGCTTGGCAGCGTGTCCAGTTTAACTCCTTTGTGCCTCGGGGCTTAAACAAATAAAACATCAGCCCAATACTAAGACCCATTAGAAAAACTGGAATTTTTAATTCAATATAACTTGTGTGATATCATGTGCGTTTTTTTTTCTTCAAAAGCGAGACATTTATGCGCGCTAGCTTGTTCTGAGCAGAATTTAGTAGGATTTTTTTAAATTTAAGGATTAAATGTAATTAGCAGAAATTAACACAATTTAGGGTTGGATTTTAATTAATCATTCTAAAAGGTGGGCAGCACTGCCTCACCTTTCGATCCTGCGCTCGGGATCTTTCTGTGTGGAGTTTGCATGTTCTCCCCGTGACTGCGTGGGTTCCCTCCTGGTTCTCCGGCTTCCTCCCACCTCCAAAGACATGCACCTGGGGATAGGCCCCTCCCACCTCCAAAGACATGCACCTGGGGATAGGCTCCTCCCACCTCCAAAGACATGCACCTGGGGATAGGTTGATTGGCAACACTAAATGGTCCCTAGTGTGTGAATGTGAGTGTGAATGTTGTCTGTCTATCTGTGTTGGCCCTGTGATGAGATGGTGACATGTCCAGGGTGTACCCCGCCTTCCGCCCGAATGCAGCTGAGATAGGCTCCAGCGACCCCGAAAGGGACAAGCTGTAGAAAATGGATGGATGGATGGCATTCTAAAGGTAATAATTAGGGCTGTCGCAATTCAGCTCTTTCAACTTTTATACAATGCTGATAATGGAACTGTGAGTATTGGACGATACCGATATTGATCCGATACATCAGCATTTAGTATTTTCAATCAATCAAAGTTTATTTATGTAGCCCTTAATCACAAGTGTCTAAAAGGGCTGCACAAGCCACAATGACATCCTCGGCTCAGATCCCACATCAGGTCAAGAAAAAAAAGTGTGAAATAATAGACAATATTTGATCAAGTGAAATGAGTCAAACAGAACAATGGCAGGTATGAAAAACACTAACCTATTTTCATATATATATATATATATATATATATATATATATATATATATATATATATATATATATATATATATATATATATATATATATATATATATATGGAGATTTAAGAAAATATGTTCTTTCTTGGGGGGGCGTAAGAGAACATATTTGGTGTAGGTGATTGCACTTTACATCATCAAAGGCCATCCTGGTCAGAAGTTATGTAACGCCTGAATGCTAATACTGTTTTTTGAAAGTGGCCAAGGTGCTTCTGCTGCTTCTTCACCTTTTCTTGCTGCAGGGCAAAGGCAGCACATACTTTGTAACCCGGGGCCTCAGCTAGAAAGGCCTCCGCTTGTTTTAGTGGCTTACAGGAAAGTCTTTTATTGCCTCCCCTCTGTTGTTTACAAGACGATAAAAAATACACAAAAAGGGGCCACAGCGCCCATCTGTGAATTCATCGCCTAGCGCGAATCTGGCTCGTTAAAAACACACCGAGTCGCTGCTGGCGTAATTGAAAGATTGAATTACACAAAGGAAGGCAACATCTTTCCCATGACCTGAATAATAAAATAATAGTATAATACCTGCAGGTACACCTAAACTAGATGGTGATCTCAATTACAAGAGCCTTTAATTTAGTTGGCTAGATCAAGCAAATAATGGAAATGTGACGGATGGGTGACATTAGAACAAAACAAGTCCTTTAAAAGTCATTCAAAAGACTCGATTTGTTTGCAATGAGAAACGATTCCCAGTTGTGAGCAGTTTGTTTGGGAGCAGTTTTTTAAGAACATGTAAATTTAGCGTGGGCAATTTCCCACTAACATGCTGCAACCTGACTGGCAACAGCAGGAGAACATGAGTTCATGGAAACTTAGCAGCATATGTATGTGTGTGTATATATACATATATATAATTTTTCTATTCAAAATTAAAAAAAAAAAACTTTTGTTTACCACTTTTTGGGTTCATTATTCTAAAGTGTAGTAGTTCTACTGTACACACATCAGGTATGGTAATAGAATTTCGTACTCACATTTTATTATTTCCAAATTTTTATTGTAGTTTTATTTATATTTTTATATCCATTAAAGCATTGTTTTATTTTTATTTGTGTTTTTTTTTTTTCTATATTGTTACACAGTTTTGAAGGGAGGGAATATTCAAAGGAGTGCACTGTTAATGCATGGAAATATGGCACTTATGTTTATAATGAAAACACAACCAAAAATTCCTGATTACCAATATTTCATAATAATTTCCACCAATACAGTATTATTTGTGTGAATTAAATTATTCTGACCTGCACCTTATGGTACGATTGCTACAGTTAAAAAATAACTATAATAACGGTAATGATCTGTGTAACTCCTATTTAGGACTGAAAATTATCTGTAATTAATCGCAATTAATTAGGTGTTAACTATGGAAAATATGCAATTAATGGCAATTACATATTTTATTCATTGGACAGTCCGAGTAGCAAATAAGATGGGTTTTATCTTTGAAGGGAGTCAGCTCTTTAGGAGCCTTTCCTTTCAAAGAGCTCTTCAAAAAACGGCCTCATTATTATTGTTCTTTTGGTCAATAAAACAATCAAAGGTAGCAGTTATAGGACAAGATGTGGATCTGAATTTTTTGCATTTACTGAAATACCACGTTATTGGTGTGCTGAAATATTGAATGTAATTTTTTCGGGGTTTTTTTGTGTAAACATTCCACAAGATGATGTCGTATCATATACTGACATCACTATTTGGAATTTTCCCTCACCTAAAAAAATACAAGAGCATTTCAGCAATTGAAAAAAGACACAAATAATTAGTAAGAATACTTTTTGT
Source organism: Entelurus aequoreus (assembly GCF_033978785.1). Taxonomy (NCBI): domain Eukaryota; kingdom Metazoa; phylum Chordata; class Actinopteri; order Syngnathiformes; family Syngnathidae; genus Entelurus; species Entelurus aequoreus. The sequence goes on along the minus strand of NC_084750.1, from coordinate 9,541,094 downwards.
ATGTATATAAAAAGTATAAAATACAAGTGGAATAAAAAAGTGTGCACGCTTGAACTACTTTACGTATCAGAACAATCAATTGGAAAAGTGAATCAAAATAAAACAAATACAAGTAAACCAATAGAGAAATTATATATTTATAAATGCTTTTTAAATGAAAAAAAAAAGGAAATCCAAGTCTACAGTTTCCTTTGACTGATCTTCTAGTCCAGTCGCCAGTCGGGTGGGCAATAGAGGGCTTCGGGTTTGTTCTACATTTCCCACAATGCATTAGTGTTGTCCACATTAGCAGATCATTCTTACTCATTGTCAAGTGGGAGAGGTGTTAACAGCTTTTATTGAACTCTAGCGGCTGAAAAGAAGGGTGAACAGCCAACGCACAAAAAACGACTTCCAAACTAAGAATCGGGACTTAAAAGAGCCGTTCAAAATACTTGATTGGTCGGCAAAGGTCACATGTGAGCTAATATGACTCCAGCTAATTCTCTGATCCTTTAGGCTGAACTTTCCCCGTGGCTTCCCAGACGAGTACTCCTTCATGGTGACTTTCCGCATGATCAAGAACACGGTGAGCAAGGTGTGGAACGTCTGGCAGATCGTGGACGAGAATGGCGGCAAACAAGCCGGCATGAGGCTGAACGGCGACCAGCAGGCCCTGGAGTACTTCCTGACGGGGCCCGACGGCAGCCTGCAGACCGTCACCTTCGCCGGCCTGTCCGTGCTCTTCAACACCAGGTGGCACAAGGTGATGATCGGCGTGGAGCGAGACATGGTCACGCTCTACGTGGACTGCCAGCCTGTGGACCAGAAGCCCATCAAGGGCAAAGGTGCCATCAACACGGAGGGAGACACTCTGATTGGACGGCTGGATGCTGATCCGGAAGCGTCCGTGGTGGTAAGCGGCGCAGACCGAGTGTGGAACTGGTGGCGAGTCTTTGGATAACCTGGTCTTTTGTCAGTTTGAGCTGCAGTGGATGCTGATTCACTGCGACCCCAAGAGAGCCCAGAGAGAGAGCTGCAACGAGCTGCCTGCCACCGAGGTACAGTGCATGTCTGCTGCACGGTGAGACTGTTGCATGCTGGGTGGACAAGTCTAACTCTCACAGGGAGAAGATAGAACAGACTTGCTTCATCCCACAATGTTGACATATTGTGCTCGCAGTGCTGACACCAAAAGAAATAAGCTAGCATGAACAAGAACACAAAGAACATAAACAACATTAAAAAGGCACACAGCTGATGCAACCAGCTGCCACTTCAGCGGCGTTTCATACAGCTAAAAAAATAAAACATTGAAAAACTAAAAACTTAGCAATACAAGCAGATTGCGTACATACGATCGCAGCGTGCATAGACATCAAAAACACCATTTCAACCCCTACGTACACATGTGACATCGTCTGCTGGGGTTCCAGAGACAGGAACAGGACCCAACAAAGCAACCAAGAGAGACAACTTCATCCTAGGCTGCCCACTGGCTCTCAGCAAATATTCAGTTTGCGTGGATCAACGACAATGTGTCCAGGTAGACCGAAGTGTCCGATGAGTGAAGCGCGTCCATCCCGAAGCTCGCTCCGCATTGTCTCCAGTCTCTCCACGTGGAGGAAACCAGCAGCTGGTGCAAACGTGGCCAAAAGGCTCCCCTGGAGTGCATCCAAAAGTTGACAATAAAGCACCGAGAGGCAGCGCAAGCAAAGGCCATGAAAACAAGAAGGAAACATCCAGAACACAAAGGAGGAAAGCACAGAGCTCCTGCAACCAGCAGCCGCTGCAGCCAGCAGCCACTGCAACCAGCAGCCGCTACAACCAGCAGCCACTACAACCAGCAGCCACTGCAGCCAGCAGCCACAACAACCAGCAGCCACTACAACCAGCAGCCACAACAACCAGCAGCCACTACAACCAGCAGCCACTACAACCAGCAGCCACAACAACCAGCAGCCACTACAACCAGCAGCCACTACAACCAGCAGCCACTACAACCAGCAGCCACTACAACCAGCAGCCACAACAACCAGCAGCCACTACAACCAGCAGCCACTACAACCAGCAGCCACTACAACCAGCAGCCACTACAACCAGCAGCCACAACAACCAGCAGCCACTACAACCAGCAGCCACTACAACCAGCAGCCACTACAACCAGCAGCCGCTACAACCAGCAGCCACAACAACCAGCAGTTGCTACAACCAGCAGTTGCTACAACCAGCAGCCACAACAACCAGCAGCCACTACAACCAGCAGCCACAACAACCAGCAGCCACTACAACCAGCAGCCACTACAACCAGCAGCCACTACAACCAGCAGTTGCTACAACCAGCAGTTGCTACAACCAGCAGTTGCTACAACCAGCAGCCACTGCAGCCACTACAACCAGCAGCCACTGCAGCCAGCAGCCACTACAACCAGCAGCCACTACAACCAGCAGCCACAACAACCAGCAGCCACTACAACCAGCAGCCACTACAACCAGCAGCCACTACAACCAGCAGCCACTACAACCAGCAGCCACAACAACCAGCAGCCACTACAACCAGCAGCCACTGCAGCCAGCAGCTACTTAAAGTTAAAGTACCAATGATTGTCACACACACGAGGTGTGGCGAAATTATTCTCTGCATTTGACCCATCACCCTTGATCACCCCCTGGGAGGTGAGGGGAGCAGTGAGCAGCAGCGGTGGCAGCGCCCGGGAATCTTTTTGGTGATTTAACCCCCAATTCCAACCCTTGATGCTGAGTGCCAAGCAGGGAGGTAATGGCTCCCATTTTTATAGTTTTTGGTGTGGGAAAAAAGTAGGGACTTATATTGTGGAATGTACGGTACTTTATGTGCAAATGGCTTAACAAATGTGGCTAACATCTCATCAGGTTCTTGATAAGATCAACTTTAACATTTGCCAAGTGTTGATCCACTCTTGCTTCAATTTGCTCGGCTTCTGTGAACACAGTGGCTACACTTAACTTCATGTTTGGACTTCATGAATTATTGTGGAAAAACAATTACTGACCACTCCACTTCAACTTAAAGACAGCATAACTCCATTCCAGATGGTTAATAATAAATAGGTAAGTGTTTTTCATACCTGCCATTGTTCTCTGTTTGACTCATTTCATTTGATCAAACCCTTTTTCACATTCCACACTACTAAATAATACAATGATGTATATGATGTATTCTAGCTGATATGGTTTCAAAGGTGAGAAAGTTGTGAAAAGTTAGCAATAGAGTATAAAAGTGACATATTGTAACCTTATGGTAAAAGCCTTAATTTTCCATGATGGATTTTTTTAGTAATAAAAAGCTATTTTTACAACAAGTTTTTGAACAGCATGCCTGCCATGTTTGACAAATATTGCACTTCACTTTCCATCCTAGCGTGCATGTTAGGAGCAAACAAGACCAGTGGTTGACCGGGGTGGACTTGCTGGATGCTGCAGGCTAACATGCTAAGACTGGGAGAGTTAGCATGGGAGTGGGCTGTTAGCATGGGAGTGGGTGTTAGCATGGGAGTGGGCTGTTAGCATGGGAGTGGGTGTTAGCATGGGAGTGGGCTGTTAGCATGGGAGGGGGCTGTTAGCATGGGAGGGGGCTATTAGCATGGGAGTGGGCTGTTAGCATGGGAGGGGGCTGTTAGCATGGGAGGGGGCTATTAGCATGGGAGTGGGCTATTAGCATGGGAGTGGGCTGTTAGCATGGGAGGGGGCTGTTAGCATGGGAGTGGTGTTGAAGGCACAGCATGAGGCCAACTCTCTCAGCAGGTGTGCTTGTGGTGACTACTTTCACTAACGCTAACATTGTGTTCTCATTTCTCTGACTCCTTCAGATGTATGCCAATGCTGAGGTATTTATCTCTTTACCTACTCTTTTTTTTTTTTAGCTAACAATCCGCTTGAATTGCTTTGTTGCCTCATTTGCTTAATTCGATATCTAATTCAGGTGTGGTGGCTTTGCTTTGACAATAAATGTACTATATTGTGTCACATGGAAATGAACTTATTTCCACTACTGACTGTCCCTTTCTTTCGCAGCCTGACAAATCAGTCCAAGGTCCCCCTGGAGCCCCCGGCCCTGAGGGTCCTCAGGGCTTCGCAGGAGAAAACGGCAGCGATGGCAGAGATGTAAGCGTGTTTATTAACCACCTGGAGGGCCGCCAAAAAAACTATGTGATTTTACAGCTGTGGTGTGTATGACCCAGTTGTAATACCCTTTTCCACCACTTGTGGCAGTAATGACACTATCAAACACACAGAAGAAGTCTGGAGCTAAAGTCACAGAAAAGGTTCTTAAGTGCAAAAATTATGACTAAAGTGGTGAAGCTGTATTTTCATTTACACTTGTATTCTATTGACAGTTTAGTTAAGAAACATCTGTATTGATAATATTTATTTTGGCACTTAGAATTGTGTATAAATCTATTTTTTGTCAGTTATTTGAGTCTCTTCTCATGCAGTATATTTGGTTAGTATTTATTTTTCTTCCCAGCCTGACCTAAGTCTAAGGTTTATTTGTTAAAGAAATAATAATAATCACATGCTCTCATGTCATTTGACAAAGTTTAACCTGTTAAACTGTAAGTAGGCTACATATAATTATTGAATACGATTAAAATCAAGGGTAAGATTACTAATTCAGTGTTCAAATTTGAGTGGGCTCTGTTTATTTAAAGGCCTACTGAAATGATTTTTTAAAATTTAAACGGGAATAGCAGATCCATTCTATGTGTCATACTTGATCATTTCGCGATATTGCCATATTTTTGCTGAAAGGATTTAGTAGAGAAAATCGACGATAAAGTTCGCAACTTTTGCTCGCTGATAAAAAAAAGCCTTGCCTGTACCAGAAGTAGCGTGACGTCACAGGAGCTAGTATTCCTCACAATTCCCCATTGTTTACAATGGAGCGAGAGATTCGGAGCGACAAAGCGACGATTACCCCATTAATTTGAGCGAGGATGAAAGATTCGTAGATGAGGAACGTTACAGTGAATGACTAGAGAGGCAGTGATGGACGTATCTTTTTTCGCTCTGACTGTAACTTAGGTACAAGCTGGCTCATTGGATTCCACACCCTCTCCTTTTTCTATTGTGGATCACGGATTTGTATTTTAAACCACCTGGGATACTATATCCTCTTGAAAATGAGAGTCGAGCACGCGAAATGGACATTTAAAGTGACTTTTATCTCCACGACAATACATCGGTGACACACTTAGCTACTGAGCTAACGTGATAGCATCGTTCTCAAATGAAGATAGAAACAAAAAAAAATAAACCCCTGACTGGAAGGATAGACAGAAGATCAACAATACTATTAAACCATGTACATGTAACTACACGGCTAAAAATTCTCAGCCTGGTAAGGCTTAACAATGCTGTTGCTAACGACGCTAAGGCTAATTTAGCAACTTAGCAACCGGACCTCACAGAACTATGATAAAAACATTAGCGCTCCACCTACGCCAGCCAGCCCTCATCTTCCCATCCACAGCCGTGCTCACCTGCGTTCCAGCGATCAACGGCGCGACGAAGGACTTCATCCGTGGGTTTGGCGGCAAGCATCGGCTAGGCGTAGTAAGTAGTCCTTGTTGTGTTGCTGTAAGTATTGTACTTAGCCGCTAAGACACCGATCGATCCCACCTACAACGTTCGTCTTTGCAGCCTCCATTGTCCATTAAACAAATTGCAAAAGATTCACCAACACAGATGTCCAGAATACTGTGGAATTTTGTCGAAGAAAATAAGAGGTTTTTGTATCGGGTCGATGGGATACAACCACTTCCGTGGATTTTGTGACATCACGCGCATAAATCATATCCAAAGGAGTTTTTCAACCGGAAGTGTGGCGGGAATTTTAAAATGTCACTTTATAAGTTAACCCGGCCGTATTGGCATGTGTTGCAATGTTAAGATTTCATCATTGATATATAAACTATCAGACTGCGTGGTCGGTAGTAGTGGCTTTCAGTAGGTCTTTAAGAAACAATTGTTATAGTTAAACATCATTAATTTCATTTCCTCAGAATTTACTATAGCACTGCAATATTGTATGTAGATTTCTATTATTTTTACAACTCCCTTATTTTGCAGTATATTAGCTTCTGTAATCAGCCTGACATTAATCTTTGTGATGAACACGTGTTTACATATCATTTAATGAGGTTGTAAGTAGGTCTAATTATTGACTATGATTAAAATCAAGAGTAAGTCAGTGTTGAGAGGGCTCCGGGCACGGCTGTCTGTAGTGGATAAATTGGGCCCTGAGGCCAAAACGGTTTAGAACCCCTATAAACCTAACCTATATTTCAAGTCTTATTCATTTCCATTGACTGTTGTATTTCCTCTGTAGGGTCTTCCCGGGTCTCCTGGCACCCCAGGTACTTCTGTAAGTATGAAATAAATAAACACAAAAATAGGCACGTCCTTCCACCTCTCAGCCCTAAACCTTGGTCGTTTGACGTGGGATCAGAATAGTCCCCCTCAGAAGGCTAAGCGGTGCATCAGTTGTTCAACCATGCCAGCGTCAAGTGTGGTGATGGCGGGCTCTGACTATGATATATTGCAGTAATAGTCCATGAAACTCACCACAATGCCTGCTGGGGGAACTGCAGCACCGATTCAGGGAACTTGACCCTGACCCTGACCCTGGTCCAATTAGAACATAGTAGGCAGGGGGAGGAGGCTGTGGAAACCAAAAGGAGAAGAATGCAGATTTAATCATTATATCATTGTGCAAAAGTTCATTCATGTCAGCAATTCAACTTCAAATGTGAAGCTAATAGTTGATATAAATAATTAAGTTAAGTTAAAGTACCAATGATAGTCACACAAACACACTAGCTGTGATGAAATTATTCTCTGCATTTGAGCCATCACCCTTGATCACCCCCTGGGAGGTGAGGGGAGCAGTGAGCAACAGCGATGGCCGTGCCCGGGAATCATTTTGGTGATTTAACCCCCAATTCCAAGCCTTGATGCTGAGTGCCAAGCAGGGAGGTAATGGCTCCCATTTTCATAGTCTTTGGTATAACTCGGCCGGGGTTTGAACTCACGATCTACCCATCTCAGGGCGACACTCTAACCACTAGGCCACTGAGATAATGAATTGCAAAGTGAGATATGTCAAGTTTTTAATATTTTGATAATCATGGTTTACAGTTTTTGAAATGTTCTGAGATTTTCATAAGCTGTAAGCAATAATCATCAAAACGATATCAGAAGAAGTCTTGTGATATGGTGACTTGCATGTTATTTCATATATTACTTTCACTTGTATGCTGGAATAGACACATTTTGCACAACATCAAATTTTTTGGAGTTTCACCTGAATATATGGACACACTTTTCAATTGGCCAGAGAAGCGTGGACTTCACCTTTGAGTAATTCTAATAACAGCGTGGACCAGGAAGGACTTACAGCGTGTTGGACATAGGCATGATGGCAACATAGGTGGGTTCCACTAGAAAGGATCTTGAATTAGCTTGTTTGATCCACTAAAGGTTTGCACTAATGAAATGCACATTTAATCGTTTAGCGCTCACATTGTGATTATTCACACCTGAAAGTGTTTTGCGTCTATATTTAGCACGTCTGAAATGTGCGAAGTTCTGCATAAACGACAAGGAGGAGATCTTTGCAATAAGACATACAATGGAGAGAATCTTCCATGCTGGTGTCTGCAATCTTTTCTCTCAGAAATAAAACAAATTAGACACACCTGTCCAGCAATTCCGCCTTTGTGCTGGTGAATGACTTAAAAGGAACTGCTCTTTTTTGCCTATCATTCACAATCCTTATGGTAAGACGAGCAAATATTTTTTTATACATTCTAAATATTAAATAAATGCGATCAAAAGTCAGCTAACAATGGAGTCAATGAGACTTGCTCTATTCCGCCTATAAAGCGCTCTAAAAACCTCCAAACACCTCCATTAAGGTTTTATATACACGCTGTAAGTATATATGTCATGTAGTAACATTCATAATATCATGTAATATATACATGATGTAAGTATATACAGTATGTCATGTAGTAACATTCATAATAACATGTAATATATACATGATGTAAGTATATATGTAATGCAGTAACATTCATAATAACATGTAATATATACATGATGTAAGTATATATGTAATGCAGTAACATTCATAATAACATGTAATATATACATGATGTAAGTATATATGTCATGTAGTAACATTCATAAAAACATGTAATATATACATGATGTAAGTATACATGTCATGTAGTAACATTCATAATAACATGTAATATATACATGATGTAAGTATATATGTCATGTAGTAACATTCATAATAACATGTAATATATACATGATGTAAGTATATATGTAATGCAGTAACATTCATAATAACATGTAATATATACATGATGTAAGTATATATGTCATGTAGTAACATGCATAATAACATGTAATATATACATGATGTAAGTATATATGTCATGTAGTAACATTCATAAAAACATGTAATATATACATGATGTAAGTATATATGTCATGTAGTAACATTCATAATAACATGTAATATATACATGATGTAAGTATATATGTAATGCAGTAACATTCATAATAACATGTAATATATACATGATGTAAGTATATAAAGTATGTCATGTAGTAACATGCATAATAACATGTAATATACAGTATACATGATGTAAGAATATATGTCTTAGTAGATCACCACAACATGCTCACTAACAGTACACTATTGAGTACTTATTTGGCCCTAAATGTACAGTATTGCTATACTAACTAATAGGGGTGTGAATCTTCCGACATTTAATCATTTGATGCGATTCTAATTCCTGGGGATGATTTCATTCAGAATCAATTCTTGAAATGTATTGTTTTGTATAATAATTATAATGAAACTCTTTCAAAACAGGTTACAGGTTAGAAAAGCTCCTTCTGGTTGCGTGGAGATGGCCTAATAAAAAAAAATATATATATTTAGATATGTATATATATATTTTTTTAAATAGATTTTTGTCATATATGAATTGATTTTGGAATCGGGATGAATAATCGTGATTCGTATATGAAACAATGTTTTTTCTAGCATCCCTTCTATCTATTGTTGTGGTACTATACTGGGGCGGTATGGCGTAGTGGGTAGAGCAGCCGTGCCAGAAACCTGAGGGTTGCAGGTTCGCTCCCCGCCTCTGGACATCCAAATCGCTGCCGTTGTGTCCTTGGGCAGGACACTTCATCCTTGCCCCCGGTGCCGCTCACACTGGTGAATGAATGATAGGTGGTGGTCGGAGGGGCCGTAGGCGCAAATTGCAGCCACGCTTCTGTCAGTCTACCCCAGGGCAGCTGTGGCTACAAATGTAGCTTACCACCACCAGGTGTGAATGAATTGTGGGTTCCCACTTCTCTGTGAGCGCTTTGAGTATTTAGCAATAGAAAAGCGTGATATAAAATCTAATCCATTATTTTTATTATTACTATAAATTAATCAATTCATAATTTTCCAAAAGCGATTAAAATTTAAATTTTGATAAAAATCTGTTTTTAAAAATAATTTTTTTGCCATCTCCATTCAACCAGGCAGAGCTTTTCTAACTTGGAACTTGTTTTGAAAAAGTTTCATTACAATTATTATACCAAATAATACATGGCGAAAACTGGTTTGAATAAAAATTCTTGTTGAATCAAGAATCAATTCTGAATTGAATCATCACCCCAGGAATCAGGATTGGATGAAATGGTTAAGATTCACACTCCTACTTTAAACATGGCAGAGCCTTGCATTGACATTTGATACAAAATGAGAATAATGAGGAAGTTGGAGCCCTCAAACCAAAGGTGTCTCCAAAGAACAATTGCTTTAAAGAGCCTGCAATAGTAACTAGTCATATCTCTAGCCTTCAAGCAGCAGAGAATTGGAAAAGATTGATGTTGGCTGTCTCTACCTTTGCCAGGAAGATAAATCTGTTATCTGCTTGTCAGGGCAGCAAAGGCGAGCAGGGGGAAATTGGACTTCCTGGGCATCGAGGTCTACCAGGTCTTCCAGGATCTGCTGTAAGCAACAGCCTTTATTACAATCTGCTCTTTATGACCATCTAATGCACCATGTGGACTTCACCAGTCTTTGTGGTCTGCAGGGTTCTCCTGGTCCCATGGGTCCAAGAGGAGCAGTGGGCGAGAGAGTAAGACACTTGGATTATTGACAAAGTCGTGTTGTAGGCACTAACCTTTCTGCCTTATTCTCTTAGGGACTTCCTGGTTTTCCTGGGCCTGCGGGTCCTCAAGTGAGTGGACAACTTTCTTTGAGAGCAGCACGAGAAGTGGAGTGACTCAAAGGTCTTTAATGTTGTGTCTTGACAGGGCCCAGCGAGTGAAGGACCTGCTGTACGTGTCCCCACTGCACTGTTGGAGCTTCTTAACACCGTCTGGGGCTGACACTGCGTCTCTTTCCTACAGGGACCACCAGGGAAACCAGGGATTCCAGGAGATGAAGGAAACATCGGACCTGAGGTGAGATTTGAAATGAAAAATCACCATTTTAGATACTAGTCATAGATATGCTTGACGCTGTGATACTTCAGAAATATATTCATTATCAGTCCCTGTATCGTCACACTATCAATATCACGGAAGTATTGTATCCTGAGTTACTGTGCGGCTCAAACTTGTCTGGCATTTGCAGGGCTCACCTGGACCCAGAGGAGAGAATGGAAACCCAGGACCTCCTGGGCCTCCTGGTCCTCCGGGTCCATTGGTAAGAAGATCCAGATCAGACCTTTTAGGGAGTGTTCAGCTGTAAGTAGTACCGTACTGACCCAAATATAAGACGCTATTGTTACCTTTTATAGTCCGGTGATGAAAACATGCAAACCAGCACTTCTGCCTTGAGTGAGTCTGAGCTTTTCTTGCTATCACTCTCACATCATGACCTGCAGTGAACTGACTTGTTTAACAATAAGTGTCACCAAACAACCCCTGGCAGCTGTTATTAAAGTGATATTTAAAAAAAAGATGAGTTGTCTTATATTCGGGTCAATACACAAAGGGCCTTTTCTTGTGGAATGATTGCTTCATTGAAGCTTATAACCTCGGTTGCGATGCTTCCGGCTTCTCTTTGCCATCTGAATCTCTTTCTGGTGTGGGATCTGCGTAGCAAAAACATCTAAAGCTCCTGTATTTGTAGGGGCCGCCTGGTGCTGCTGGTGAGGGGAGTGGGGAAGCTGTGAGTGTTGTTCTGCATGCATGACTGAGATCTCTGCTGTATTTATTACACTATGTATGTTTAATACATACTTCTAGTGCCCTGCAGCCTGCCCTGCTGGACCTCAAGGCCTTGCCGGACTACCAGGCATGAAGGTGAGCTCCTGATTGAGCAATAAAATACAGGCCCCCCCCAGGAATTGGCAATGTTGTGACCGCACCGAAAGCTGGGTTGCAATCACGTGACCTCGAGTCCCACGTGGCTGCTGTTTATTTACCTGAATCAGTGCAGATTTGGGAGTATTTTGAAAGGTTTAAAGGCAAATGTATAACCGATCATGAAAACAATATTTCAAATGGGATGGAGTGGATTTTTACACTCTTAAGAATGTTCTTTTTTTTTTTTTTAAAGGTTTAAACCATTTATCATCACCAAGACGTTACTGCTCGCTACGACCTCACTTCATTAGACACTATGTATTTAGAGAAGAAAAAATTGGAGGCACATCATGTCTTTACATCTGAATGGTCCACAAATTAAACATTAATCATGAAAGACAAAGTGGATGCATTCAACCATCGCTAAGTTACATATTTGATTGACATAACGAGTGTCGTGCAGCTGTGATCGTGACGCTAATGAGAGAAAGGATACATTTGTTTGCAGTTGATTTCCTGCTACAAATATTAATCTTGTCTATAATTCATGTCTGCAGTTGTTTTGATGGTGTAAAGTTGATATTTTGTCTCATTATTTAGCAATAGATGTCCCTGTTGTTCAGCAATGTTTGTTAGCGATATCAAGATGCTGTTGAGATGTATTCATCTACTTTATTAATACTATTAAGGATATTTTCTTGATGCTAACAAATATCACCAAATATGCTATAATGTGGAACAAAGCACTTGTCTCTCCTGCACAACAACTAAGCTTTTAGTTTCTGTTATGAAAATGGACAACGGAAATACTGTGGATTGGACAAACAATCACAATATTTATTACATGACGTTAGTTTAGTTGCATAAGCAGGTCTTCTAGTTATATTTAGGCATAGCAACCACAAAAGAACACAAACTAATGCCATCTGTTGTCCTTTCTAAACGTTTAGTTCTGCTGTCAAACACTACTAATATAGTAGAGAATGAACTCCATTGCACCATAGAAAGTTTCTCAAACAAATCAAATGTTCACACAAACATTTTACAAAGTGATCACTGCAGACACGAGCATGGTCCGATTGTATTCCATAATATAGATGGATAGATAGATGGATACATAGATAGACGGATAGATGGATGGATAGATAGATAGATAGTACTTAATTGATTCCTTCAGGAGAGTTCCCTCAGGAAAATTAAAATGTGATGAAAGTGATATTTTTATAAGCCAATTCCTCATATGCAACCTAGCTATTCAAGCAAAGTCAACCAATGACTGCAAATTTTCACTTATCTAATTTCTTTCTTAGCGGTGCTTTAAACACACACGTCAACTGTCTAATCAATACTAATGTTTGTATCTTGTGTGAACAAAGCAGGAACAACAACGTGTAACAATCTATCAACTACTGATCAAACAATTGTACCCACGTAGCCTAGACCTGTTCCTGTCTACACCACTAAGCCTTCAGGGTAATGTAGTACATTAACATTTACTTCCTAGTAGACATGTATTTATTTATTTAACATTTATTAATCCAGGGTAAGACAATTAAGAACATATTTTCATTTGCAATGCTGACCTAGCAAATAAGCAGTATTTACATGTTAGAGATGTTTGAAGTGTGATGATAGTCTCTCATTTACCAACAAACATTAGCGCTATAGATCACTCTCAACAGTTGACAAATGCTCTTAACGTGTTTAAGATGGAAGAGTAAAACATACACGAAGAACGTCTGCAACGTGCGGACAATAAGGAAGTCTTTGGTGGTGTTTCTTTTTACAATTAAAATTATTACTATTATTAGTTATAATGAATAAAATCAGTCCAGTGATTTGACAATGAGGTCTGAGTATGTGCTTGTACTGCCATCTAGTGTCTACTTTTAGGGCTGTTGTATAAAAGGAGTAAAACATCAATAAAGTATTTGTTTTACAATTTTTGTTGAAATCTTGTACTTTGAGGTTACAAGGAACACTTAAAACGATGACAAATTCATTAAATCTCAAGTTGATTCAATGTCTTAAACATCAAAACTTTTGCTGCAATTTTCTGAAAAAGCTTCTGCAATTGGAGACATTTGAGGTGGCAAAATCTTGGAAGGTGTGTAAAATCTGAACTAAATATGGGATTGTTGTCTCAGGGACACATAGGTTTGGCAGGTGACAATGGTCAAGACGGCACACCTGGAGAAAAGGTAAAAATCAAGTTGTGAAACTAACTTGGAATGTGATCATGTGACTTGTTGAATCCTCTCCACAGGGAGAGAGTGGACCTCAGGGTCCTCAGGGTCTGCCAGGTCGCATGGGAGACGACGTAGGCTATTTTGCTATCCTCACAATATGTAGATATGATCTATAACTACCAAATATGTCTATCAGGGACAACGAGGGCCTATTGGATTTCCTGGTACACCAGGAGAGAAAGGAGACATAGTAAGTACCTATCTAGCCTGCTTGCATTTACAAAGTTAAAGCTTGTGTTCCATGTGTCCTAGGGTCCTCCTGGTTTCAATGGCAACCCAGGACCCACAGGCCCACCTGGAGCTCCAGTAAGCAGCTTTTTATGAGCAAACAAATCATGTCTGGCCTTCAGTCCATCACAACTAGACTTTGGCCTCTGATCTAAGTAGATGTCATCAGTTCATGATCATAGACTTAGATTGTTCACATCTCGCCTTAGACTTAGATTGTTCACATCTCGTCTTAGACTTAGATTGTTCACATCTAGTCTTAGACTTAGATTGTTCACATCTCGTCTTAGACTTAGATTGTTCACATCTCGTCTTAGACTTAGATTGTTCACATCTCGTCTTAGACTTAGATTGTTCACATCTCGTCTTCGACTTAGATTAGTCCGATAGATTCCGCACGAGTGATGAAACCAAATTAGATGAGAGGCCCATGTCTTCCTAGACAACCAAACAGTTTAGTCGTGATGGACTGAAGGTCCTGAGTGTACCAGAACCTGAATGAATGAGAAGATCCATAGAAATGTTTCCAAGTGACTATGTGTCACCAGGGTGTGGAGGGACTGCGCGGCCGTCAAGGTTTGGAGGGACCAAAAGGTGATGAAGTGAGTATTCCACATTTCAAACAATGATAAAGTATGAAGTATTGATTGATTGATGGTCACTAGGGAGCAATAGGGCCTCAAGGAGCAGCCGGTCCTCAAGGAGAAAAGGGAGAAGTTGTAAGTATTGGATGGTTTCTACTTTCTGCCAAAACATCTTTGATGTGTTTGTGTTTGATGACAGGGAGACGCAGGCAAAGATGGCATGGATGGCATTCCTGGGGAGGATGGTGCCAAGGTCACACAATCATACAAGTTATTATACTAGTATTACTAGTGATACTAATAAGTAATATTACTAGTTATTATACTAGTCAATCATTATTTGTCACCCAAACATGAAGTGATATAGTGACTCTTGAGAATACAGTGATCATTCTGCCGCATCACTCAACAGGGAGAGTCTGGTACGGTCGGAGCAGTCGGTGTCCGGGGGATTGTGGGTATTCCTGTAAGTCAACTTCATGTTTATGGCCAGAAAATGAAACTTTTACACTATTTATGCCAGGAAACAGCATTGAATTAGAGCAGCTTCATAAAATGTTGACTTTGCATATATATTTCCAAATATATAAAGTATGTGTTTTGGCTACAGGGGCTTCCTGGCAAGCAGGGAGTGGTAGGCCCTCCTGGTGAAAAGGTATCATTTGAATGAAAAATATCTTTCTCCTAAAGCTGCATGACCAAAATAATCCTTTAAACTCATGATATATTTGATTTATATCATCTAGGGTGACATTGGTGCTGAGGGAGCAGTCGGACCAATTGGGTTTCCGGGCAAAACTGTAAGGTAGTTTGTTTATTCATGTATAAACATCAACTAGAAGTCTGTTTTAAACAGGGGGAGGCTGGCACACCTGGAGAAGATGGAATAGCAGGAGAGAAAGGTTCAACAGTATGTACCAACTCATATTGATCCAAATATTTTTAGGTATTATTTAAATTTCATGTGTTTGGGGTCTAGAGATTATACAGGACGTCCCCTCAGTCTAACATACCACTTCCATTTCATACGATGGTCGTACAAAATCACATTTTAGTGTGAGTCCTAACTTACACCTAAATGAATAAAATAAATGAACACCTCATTACTGGTAGTGAAGTGAATTATATTTACATGGCTCTTTTCTCTAGTAACTCAAGGCGCTCCACATAGTGAAAGTAATGATCCAAGTTACATTTAAAGCAGTGTGGGTGGCACTGGGAGCAGGTGGGTCAAGTATCTTGCCCAAGGACACAACGGCAGGGACTAGAATAGCGGAAGCGGGATCGAACCTGCAACACCATGCCGCCCCCAGGTAGTGGTCACTGTTGATGTTGTAGGAGCAGATCCATTCAAATGGAAACCATCTTAATGATGGTCGCAGCGTTTGAGTGCTTGAACTGGAGCCTATCCCAGCTGCACTCGGGCACATTTCACTTCATGTTTTACCAGGGGTGTAACAACATCAACTTATCAGCTTTACTTCACAAACTATTGTGCCCACACAGCCTTGCCAAAAAAACTAATTACCACTACACTTCAACTTAAAGACAGCACAAGTCTGTGATAAGCTCAGTGTGTTTCATAGTTCTCTGACTCATTTCACTTGATCAACATTCCACACTACAAAATTAAAGTATGTATGATTCTTGCCGATATCGTATTGTGCCAATATTGGCTCCAATATTAAAGTAAAACAGTTGTATTGGAACTCGGGCTGTGGATCTTTCCGCACCACATCATTTAATTGGATTCTTGCAGAAAACGATTCAGAATCGATTCTCAATTCAAAATCAATACTTTTCTAACAACATTGGGTGCCAGTTCTATGATTTACTTCATGCTGCCATAAAATAAATGAACAGCTCTGATCAATGTCCATACTATTTTAAAGAAAACTGGTTTTGTTTAGAAAAAAATCTACCTAGACATTTTTTAAAGTGGCTGGACAGGACAGATCAAAACTAATAATTTTAAAAATATCTAATTAATAAATCTATTCCCACCCCTAATTGGAACCCCCTAACTTTCACTTTCCTTTTACAAAGTGTGCCATTGTATTTTTCGCCTACGTATTCTTGTGCCACACAAACAATTTATGGCGGTGTGTACACAACCGTGACACGTGAGAACACAAGGACCGCTTTCTGCGAGTCAGAGCTTTTCTTCTTGTCACTCACACAGACACACAACAGTGACCGAAAACAAGGAGCACCAAAAGACAATCAATAAAATACAATAGGATTTCACTTGTTTTTAAAACACGGTAAAAGGATAGGAGAGTCCTTCTATTCAGTAGTTTAGTCTTATTTAATATTATTTTGAACAATTCAAATGTTTTGTTGATTCACATTATATTTTTAGGGTGAAAGTGGGAAACAAGGGCCAGTGGGTCCTGCTGGTCCCCCAGGAATAGAGGTGAGATATTTCTACAGTGGTTCTGGGCCACATTCCTGTCTGAAGCATTAAGAGTGGGACTAGCCAAGGCTAGCCGCAATGTGCTCAAACAACCACCAGAGGGCATCTGTGAGCAGATGCTACTGTATCATCTCTTTTGGACTTATCAGGGTCTTTCTTCCTCACACTTTAAAGGCCTACTGAAAGCCACTACTACCGACCACGCAGTCTGATAGTTTATATATCAATGATGAAATCTTAACATTGCAACACATGCCAATACGGCCGGGTTAACTTATAAAGTGACATTTAAAATTTCCCGGGAAATATCCGGCTGAAACGTCGCGGTATGATGACGTATGCGCGTGACGAAGTCAGTTTAACGGAAGTTATGGTACCCCGTAGAATCCTATACAAAAAGCTCTGTTTTCATTTCATAATTCCACAGTATTCTGGACATCTTTTGCAATTTGTTTAATGAACAATGAAGGCTGCAAAGAAGACAGTTGTAGGTGGGATCGGTGTATTAGCAGCGGACTACAGCAACACAACCAGGAGGACTTTGTTGGAGAGCAGACGCGCTAGCCGGCGACCTCACCTTGACTTCCTACGTCTCTGGGCCGCCAAACGCATCGGGTGAAGTCCTTCGTCCTTCCACCGATCGCTGGAACGCAGGTGAGTACGGGTGTTGATGAGCAGATGAGGGCTGGCTGCCGTAGGTGGAGAGCTAATGGTTTTAGCATAGCTCTGTGCGGTCCGGTTGCTAAGTTAGCTTCAATGGCGTCGTTAGCACAGCATTGTTAACCTTCGCCAGCCTGGAAAGCATTAACCGTGTATTTACATGTCCACGGTTTAATAGTATTGTTGATTTTCTATCTATCATTCCAGTCAGGGGTTTATTTTTTTTGTTTCTATATGCAGTTAAAGCACGATGCTATCACGTTAGCTCGTAGCTAAAGCATTTCGCCGATGTATTGTCGTGGAGATAAAAGGCACTGAATGTCCATTTCGCGTTCTCGACTCTCATTTTCAAGAGGATATAGTATCCCAGGTGGTTTAAAATACAAATCCGTGATCCACAATAGAAAAAGGAGAAAGTGTGGAATCCAATGAGTCAGCTTGTACCTAAGTTACGGTCAGAGCGAAAAAAAATATGTATTTCACTGCATTCTAGTCCGTCACTCTAACGTTCCTCGTCCACGAATCTTTCATCCTCGCTCAAATTAATGGGGTAATCGTCCGAATCACTCTAGCTGCGTTGAAAACAATAGGAAAATATGAGGGAGTGAACAACTGACAACGTCACGCTACTTCCGGTAGGGGCAAGGTTTTTTTTTATATCAGAGACCAAAAGTTGCAAACTTTATCGACGTTGTTCTCTACTAAATCCTTTCAGCAAAAATATGGCAATATCGCAAAATGATCAAGTATAACACATAGAATGGATCTGCTATTCCCATTTAAATAAAAAAAATTCATTTCAGTAGGCCTTTAAGTGGGTGATGAGGCAACAACCGACCCACTATATTTGTGGCAGAGCTGTGATTATATTATTGACGGTCCTGACAGGGACAAAAGGGGGAAAAAGGCGACAGTGGTTCCCCAGGAATGAAGGGACACACGGGACACAAAGGTGATGAGGTTAGTGGTGTGTGTTCATCTATAAACATCACCTTGTCAACATGCAGACATCACAAAACAATTCTTTTCAGGGTCTAATGGGACCAACAGGACCAAAAGGAAGCTTGGTGAGTCTGCTGCAGATGAATATTTTTAATGACTCAACACAATACTTACTTGTTGTCTCATGAGTAGGGAGATTCTGGTGCTGCTGGAGATCCTGGAGTCAAGGGAGACCAAGTATGTTGAACTCATGTTGCCTTTCTTTACCAATAACTTTTTCCAAAAGTCTTTCTTCTACTTTTTGTGTTTCAGGGCCCACCTGGGATTCCTGGAAATAAAGGAGAGGTAAGAATGTTTATTGTTTCGCTCATTTTAGCAGGTACACTTTAAAACACAAGTATATATATATATATATATATATATATATATATATATATATATATATATATATATATATATATATATATATATATATATATATGTATGCATGCATGCATACCTTGAAGTAATGTTACAATTATTAATTGTAATAATAGCAGTTACAATTTTACAAGAAGGCCCTCAAAAATAAGGCTCCACTTTTGAAAATACACTAGCTCGATACTAATTGACATTGAATATGCCATACACATGCATTGGTGATTCGACACGGCAATTTCAACACCTCCAAATTTGTAATGACAACTACAACAAAGATGCACATTACAATCAAACAGGTGCTGTGTGATGTGTACAATACTTACAGTATAAACACTCAAAGACAAGACTGGTACACTCTGGCAAAGACTACTTCCTGACCAGTGTGTAGTTTACACACTACTGCCATCCAACCCTTTGAAATTGTAACCGTGTACAAAGTCTACTATATAATAGAGAACAGTGTAGTACTTGTAATGAGACACACAAGTGTAAGGAGAGAAGAAAACTGTCATTGTCAAATGTTAAATAAATAAATAAACTTTTTTTTAACAATTAACATTTATCAACACATTTGAACACACAGAAAAGTACTAAGAAAGTATTGATTCCCAGTTACCAGGAATTGGTACCGTATCTACATCAACATATCCGAAAGGTGTATACATCATACATGCAGTATATACATGTATATAGATAGATAGTACTTTATTGATTCCTTCAGGAGAGTTCCCTCAGGAAAACAACATCATACATGCAGTACATACATGTATATACATCATACATGCAGTATATACATGTATATACATCATACATGCAGTATATACATCATACATGCAGTATATACATGTATATACATCATACATGCAGTATATACATGTATATACATCATACATGCAGTATATACATGTATATACATCATACATGCAGTATATACATGTATATACATCATACATGCAGTATATACATGTATATACATCATACATGTAGTACGTATATAGGGATGGGTATCAAATTCAATAATTTCCAGTCGGTACTACCAGGTATCAGACTAAACACGGGCTCACAAATACAATCTCACAAGCAGCACTCAGCCAAACTCTCTAAGTAATGTTGCCATTTTCAAACAACAAGGGATTCATTCATTCATCGATCATTTGGAGTAATACCAATCATTTATTTTGTCTCCAAGAAAACATGAAGATTGCATGATTGAGTTGAATGTTTGCCTGGTATAAGATATCAGTGACAGAGTATAACGCAGTTATTCATTTCATTGATGATTTTACTGGCTTTGGAGGCCAACTCCTCTCTTCACCTTCTGTCAATCATTACAGTGCAGGGCGGGGTCAGCAGCACACAGCCAATCAGGAGCCAATTAGTCAGCTTATGGGTGGTCTTAAGTAAAATAGGTAGCTTGATTTGTCTTTTTCCGTAGAATGCGAGTGTTTGACTTGTCTCTATTTAATATAGTCAATTTATTTTGGAGGGTGAAAAGTGCTGTGGGCTGGATTTGGGATTTATGGCTCTTTGAAAGGAGTCGGATCTTGAGGACTGGATCGAAATTAGTTTTATCTTTTACTTTTTTTAATAACAATATTTTAAATTCATACAAATATTACTCTATTTTTGGGAATTACTCTGAAATATATTGTTTATAATTTTATTTTTTAAACATTCTATTCCCATATCCCTATTCTTTGACAGTGAGAGCATTTCATCAATAAAAATACAGAGATATTAAGTAAGAATAAAAAGTTTAAATAGTACTAGAATACAAAGTAAGATGAATGTAAACACAAAGTTGTATAGTATTACTGTATATGGTGTGTGTATGCTTGAACTGCTTTACATATCACTACAATAAACCAGAAAAAATAATACAATTAAATAAAAGGTGAATCCAAATGTTGCTAGATTTTGTTTGATTCTGACTGTCGAGTGATGCTGTGTCTGCATGTGCATAGTAAACTGCTCCCAGAAAAACGACTCGCAGCTATGAATCGGTTCACTTCGTTTTGATTCGGTCAAATCTGTTTTACCGTTAAAAAAGATTTGATTCATTGAGGAAGGTCACATCCACCATAGCCTTTTGAAAAAGTGCAGGGGACATGTCCAGATGACGTCCGTGCATGGACATACAGTCAGGGGCTAGATGTGGACTTACATTTTCATCCTCAGCTTGGCGACAAGGGAGTCAGAGGATCTACGGGAGCAGAAGGCAGACCGGGTCAACCGGGCCATGAAGGTCTGTCTGGTCCAATGGGAGCAAGAGGACTGGAAGGAGAACCAGGTCTACCAGGAGCACCAGGACCCCGAGGTCTGCCTGTAAGTCTTCACTCCAACACCTCCTCTGAAATACTTTTGAAGTGGTGTGACCATATCAACACAACGTTACAAACTCACAGGGCCCGAAGGTTAGCGACGACAATCTTCGTGAAATGTGTTCAGCGGTTGTTGAAGGTACAACTTGTACATCAGACCTTGCTTACTTTGTTGGACTTCCCATGCAAACACTTCATTTCCTTTTCATAGAACGACTGGCTGAGTTGATGAAAGATTTCCTAAAGAGGCCGGCTGCCATCGGTGCTCCCGGTATTGCAGGACCAGCAGGACCACAGGGACCTGCTGGAGCAGAAGGAGCTGCAGGAGCTCCGGGGGCTCCAGGGGTGATGGGCCCTAAAGGTCATCCGGGGTTCTATGGACTTCCAGGCGCAGCAGGAAAGAAGGGTCAGTATGAAATCTGTCTGCAGTTAAAAGTGTAAACATGAATAAATCCATGTGCAGGAGATCCTGGACACAAAGGAGATAAAGGAGAAAAGGGAGAAGACGGTGTTGGACTTAAAGGAAGTGCAGGTTCACCTGGTGCAACAGGTAACAAGATTTACACAACTAACTTGGAAGGTTTTTCTAAAATAATATTTAATTGCCCGAGAAACCATATTTACAACACAGGTGTGGACCGCACTCAAGTTGTAATTCACTTTTCCACCACTTGTGGCAGTGATGACAATATCAAACAAACAGAAGAAGTCTGGAGCTAAAGTCATACAGCAGTTTCTTAAGTGCAAAAATTATGACTAAAGTGGTGATACACTATTATTTTATTGACAGTTTAGTTAAGAAACATCTGTATTATCAATAATATTTATTTTGGCACTTAGAATTGTGTATAAATCTATTTTTTGTCAGTTATGAGTCTCTTCTTATTCAGTATATTTGGTTAGTATTTATTTTTCTTCCCAGCCTGACCTAAGTGTAAGGTTTTTTTGTTAAAGAAATAATAATAATCACAGGCTCTCGTGTCATTTGACAAAGTGTATCCTGTTAAACTGTAAGCAGGTCACATATAATTATCGAATACAATTAAAATCAAGAGTAAGATTAATAATTCGGTGTTCAAATTTGAGTGGGCCCTGCGCTCCTCTTTTGTAGCAAGGTTAAGTTAAGAACCTCTTAAATGATCTTATCAAGCCTCACAATGACAACAATTATTATAATATAACATAACAGGTGATCCTTAATAATAAAGTAACACTCCTTTACATTTACATTAAATACATTGACACAATCAATTAAAAGTAATTATAGGAAATGATTTTACAATTTTAGGTAAATTATGAGCAAAAACAGATTTCACATCCACTGAAATGTTATTCCAATACACAAGACTTATTAAATACAACTATTGATTACATTGTAATGTACCAATCTGATATTGATATCTGATGTTAGTTTAGTATCAGCAAAACACAAGTATCAGATATGTGCCAGCTTGCATGGAAAATGTGATATCATGTACGATACAAGCAGTCCTGCAGCGTGTTTACTTGTGTGTGATATCATATCAGTCCTGCAGTGTGTTTACTTGTGTGTGATATCAAGTGCGATACAAGCAGTCCTGCAGCATGTTTACTTCTGTGTGATATCATGTGCAATACAAGCATTCCTGCAGCTTGTTTACTTGTGTGTGATATCATGTGCAATACAAATAGTCCTACAGCGTGTTTACTTGTGTGTGATTTCATGTGCGATACAAATAGTCCTGCAGCGTGTTTACTTGTGTGTGATATCATGTGCGATACAAGCAGTCTTGCAGCGTGTTTACTTGTGTGTGATATCATGTGCGATACAAACATTCCTGGAGGGTGTTTACTTGTGTGTGATATCATGTGTGACACAAGCATTCCTGGAGGGTGTTTACTTGTGTGTGATATGTGTGATACAAGCATTCCTGGAGGGTGTTTCCTTTTGTGTGATATCATATCATGTGCGATACAAGCAGTCCTGCAGCGTGTTTACTTGTGTGTGATATCATGTGCGATACAAGCAGTTCTGCAGCGTGTTTACTTGTGTTATATATCATGTGCAATACAAGCAGTCCTGCAGCGTGTTTACTTGTGTGTGTGATATCATGTACGATACTAATAGTCCTGCAGCGTGTTTACTTGTGTGTGATATCATGTGCGATACAAGCATTCCTGGAGGGTGTTTCCTTGTGTGTGATATCATGTGCGATACAAGCAGTCCTGCCGACTGCTTACTTGTACAAAGTTGGACAGACAGTTAACATCTAAATGTCCTCCAATAAGCAAACAATTTCTTCTATTTGACTAAAGTCATTTACAAAAGGTAAACAAACATGCTAGGTTACAGACACTTTTGACTAATTTCACTTGGTCAAACCTTCTTTAACATTCCACACTACAAAATAATAAATGTATGTACAAGTCCTGCTGATATCGGATCAGATAAATATCGCTTTTGGGCCACAGGCAAGGTTTCTAATGTTGGTAGCGTGTAAGCGCCATTTGCTACAAAAGGCATTATTCATTCTGTGTTATTGTAACAGTACTTTAATTTGAAGGTTTGTATGTGAGCTGAAGTTGGGAGCAACAAGGTTGTTCTACTTAGTATAATGCTTATTTAACAACTATGCTCTGTGACAGGAAGTGAGTAGCCAGTAGAAATAACCACTACAGTACATTATCGTATACAAAATGAAAAAGTTGTATCAGGACATTGTTATGAAATTTGTAATATGTTTAGAAATAAAAATATAATAAAAATGACCTAAATTCTCAAATAAAATTACTAACAAAATTGTAAAATACAAAAATTAATATAATTATTAGATTTGACGATAATACAACGGCTCCCAGTCCCCTAATAAAGTAAAAACCCTTAAAATTAACATTTTAAATAATCTAATAGAACATTTAGTTTTTTTATTCAAGCAAATTTTAGCCACATTTTTACTTTTTGAAAGCACGACTGGTGGGAAAACAATAGATGTCCTTTAAATATTTATTATAATTATTAACATTATTAGATATTTTTAAACAAAACTACAACTAAAATAAAAAGGAATAAAACCTTTAAGAAAATGTCCAGACTGTGTTATGACAATGATGTTTGTCACGCCCACCTTCAGGTGCAACAGGTGCTCCCGGCGTGGGCAAGGACGGCAAGGACGGGCAGCGGGGAGAACCAGGAAGCCCCGGCGTCCCGGGTGCGGCTGGTCCGAGGGGTCGCCCTGGTCCAGCAGGTCTTTGTGATCCCTCCACTTGTACAAACCGACTCCCAGCACCTCGCTACGTTTATGGCGGCCAGAAGTCCGCTGCTTACCACCACAAATAAAACATCAGATCCAAGCGACACAAAGAGACAAGAAGCAGCTGGCGGTGCCTTGAGGCAACATGACTGAACTAAAACTAAATACAATCCTCATTAATATCAGAATACTAACTGAGCCACTTAGCAGGAAAGGAGAACAACTTCAAATTACAACCTGAAGTGTGATGGAGTTTAAATGTTGTTCTTCCACACACACAATAAAGACATGTTTTTGAAGGTGTCACATACCTCACATCTCACATATGAACATGTTTTCCTCCCCATAAAAAACAGTGGGAAGGATTCACCTGGAAACGACTGGCTGTTGCCTGGATACAAGAAGAAGTCAATAAAGAAGAAACATGTACATCCATTAGCACATCAAGGACAATATGACAAACGACTTTTCATGTTCAACGTAATAAAGTTGTGGTTTGAGATGGATTTATTCCAGTCTTTATAGTTACAGTACATACTTGACAATACGCACACACTTTAGCACCATTTGATCGTACATTAGTCAGGAATAACGGGACTGTGGAAACAATTCGATAAGTCCATGGCACGGCATGTACCACCATTTTTGCTACCTCAAATTAGCTTCCAAAAGGTGTTGCAGCGGAGTTAAACGTTCCTATTTTAGCAATCGTACATTTGTATTTTTGGGATGATATGGTATGTTCCCGCGTACCACAGTTTGACGATGAGGACCTAACCAGCCAAGGTAACTAAACTTCATGAATAATTAATATTTATACTGATAAAAGTAATAACTTTACAGTTTGTATAGGATTGACTTATTGGCGATTATTTTCTTTCTAAATCGGGGATCTTAGCAGAATTTGGAGACCAAAAAACAAAAAATTCACATTTCTATTTGTGAAATTATTTGAATATGTTTTTGATTAAAAGTTAAAGTCCCAACGATGGTCACACACACACACAACCGAGTTGTGGTGAAATGATCCTCTGCATTTGACCCATCCCCATGTTCACCCCCTAGGAGGTGAGGGGAGCAGTGAGCAGCAGCAGTGGACGCGCTCGGGAATCATGATTAAACTTGACTTTAACTTTATGCAGGTTGTGTAATATAACAATTCATAGGAAATACATTGTCCAATAATTTATGCTAAATAAACACAATTAAAACATTAATTTGAAACCTTCCTGCAATTGGACCAGTAACAGCACTGTTGGGGACAATGAGAACATTTAGGGACGTTTTGCCATTTTATCAGTGACTGAGCAGGAAGGGGCTAGGAACATGTTTAAGATAAAATGTCATTTTGTCATTCATTGACATTTTACAAGCAAAACGGGGGCTCCCACAGATGGCGGGGCCCTATTTACGCACAGCGTGTTTGGAAAGGGTGGCCCTTAACTTTGTATTATAGTGAGAACACTTCAAAGTCTTAATAAAATACTATAAAAATAGCTTCTATACGACAATCTAAATGACTTGATGCACACAAGGCAAGTCATTCATCTTCAATTCTGTGCAACAGTTGATTTGTTTTTTTAAGGACTTTTTGAGGTAGAAAAGCTCAAATCAAGGAGTTTGGAGGAGAGGTGAGCTACTTTGGTTTATTCCCTAATTAAAATGATATTTCAAAGTTTTTGGCCAATAAGAGCACGAGAAGCACAAATCTAATCAACATCACTTGCCTGAAATAATTGCACTAGGTAAAATATGCTTGAGTTTACCTGGAGGGAGCGCCTTGTCTCCCATGAGTTGTACAGCAAGCATGCAAGTCAGGAAGAAATACTTAGCTGCTCTCCTGAAAAAGTCAGATCCAAAAAGCTTCATAGCAGAAAACAAAAAGAATGACCGTCAGTCCTCAAAAAAAAAAAGTCCTGGATTGAGACAATGTTCATAAATACAACTCTTTAAGTCCCTTTGACGTTCTTGGTGTGAGGTCTGTTGGCCAGGCTGGCATAGTAGGCACACTGTGAGGGGTCACACTGGCCAGGAGGTCCTGCAGGTCCTGGTTGACCATGAGGACCGGGGTTACCTGGTTCTCCTTGGGCTCCGGCTTGTCCCGGGCTTCCGTCTTTACCGTAGCCTGGAATACCGGCTGGACCTGTAGAGGGCGACATTTCTTTAAAGCTTGAAGGTGTTGGCGAGGGTGGCCGTGTTGTTTGTGGCTGTTACCTATTGGACCGGGAGCACCATGTTCGCCTCTTTCACCGACACCTGCTTCTCCCTTTTCTCCTGCAGTCCCCTTTTCACCTGGGAGGAACATCAAACTTTATCATCTCCTACTTAACGCTTCTATTCAACTACAAAATGCAATTTCTAAAGAAATTGCGTGTGAACGCCAAAAAACGGAAGCCGGACTAAAATGCTAACAGTTAGCACAAAATACATGAAATTAAAGGAGCAGTTTGCAACTTTCTCACAGTAAAATTTTTCTAAGCAAAAAATACTACAAGTACACCGGCGGCTAGCTTATGTCACCATTAGTGGGTTAGCACAACACATTGGTTTGACAATTGTCTATATTTTCACACTTACAATGTTTACTGGCCCAAATGACATGATTGATGTTTACGGCTGTCACTCACCTGTCTTGTCAACACGTACATGAGCAGTCATGTTGTTGTCATGATAGAATATACATTCAATGACAGCTAATGCTAGCTATTCAAATCGCTATTAGCTAACAACACCTAAAGCTAATGTGCGTGCATGTGTTACATACGTATGTACATACCGGATTTTCTGGACCATAGGGCGCACCGGATTATAAGGCGCACTGCCGATGAATGCTCTATTTTTGATCTTTTAACAAATATAAGGCACACCGGATTATTGGGCACATTAAAGGAGTCATATTATGATTATTTTCTAACTATAAAAGACTTCCTTGTGGTCTACATAACATGTAATGGTGGTTCTTTGCTCAAAATGTTGCATAGATGATGTTTTACACATCATCTTCAAGTCACTTTCTGACAATCGCTTCAGGATGCGGCGTTTTTTGGGCGGTCTTATTTACGTGCCTCCACTTGGACAGCGTCATCTTTGTTGTAGCGGTGTAGCGTGCAAGGACGGGAGTGGAAGAAGTGTCAAAAGATGGAGCTAACTGTTTTAATGGCATTCACACTTTACTTCAATCAATAACGGAGCAGCCGTGGCTCACTAGTGCAACAACAACACAGGAAATGTGTCCCGTGAAAACCCGTCCGACCGGAACTCTCTAATAACTAAAGTTCCTTGGGTGAATAATGTAAACTCACTACACCGGTATGTTTTAGTGCTTTCATGATGAGTTTTGTGACAGATATAAGTAAGAACTTTACACTACTTTGTATATGAAATGGCAACAGTGGAGGATGAATGTCACATAACAAGAAGATAGAGAAAAAGAAGAAGATTATCCACTACGTTGTCGTCACGGACTACAAAGGCGAACATGCACAATTTTTTCAGGACTTATACAGATCCCATATACAGATCAGCAGGTACCAGAAGGTAAGAAAAGTTGGTTTTGCATAATATTGTGAAACAAAACGCCAGATAATATGTCTTACCTTATACACACACACCATAATAATACTCCTATGTTGAAGCACATTAAACGGTGCAGCCTACACTTATCACTTATGTTTGACTGCCATCTACTGGTCACATTTATTACACCATGTACCAAATAAAATTGCTTTGAGGTGGGTAAGCTAAGACCCTAAAGTCGTATTGGACAATATTGACAATCTTGTTGCACCTCCATCTCATCAGGTGCCTGTGTACACACAGGATGACTGGAATAGATTTTTGAACTTTTTTGTGAACAAATGCAAGACATAAGCGCCTGTATTAGTTCTCCCTTGGATTGTTTGTGCACGACATCAACCCCTGTCTGCTCATCATGGCCTTCCTTTACTCCTGTCAGCCTACAGGATGTTCAGGTTTTAGTGGGAAAAATGAAACCTACATCGAGCCCTGTGGACATTGTTCCTACTGTACTGTTCTTAAATGTTTTTGATGTTGTTGGTCCTTGGGTGGTAAAATTGATAAACCTTTCACTTCACTCTGGCTGGATCCCCAGCTTTTTTAAACACGCTGTGGTGAATCCCATCCTTAAAAAACCTCATCTTGATCCGGTGGAGCCTATAAATAACCGGCCCATATCAAAACTTCCCTTCATATCAAAAATCATTGAAAAAGTGGTAGCTCAGCAGCTAACCTCATTTTTGGAAAAGCATGATTTTTATGATAAATACCAATCTGACATTTAGGTTATTTCACTCCACCGAAACTGCTCTTTTGAAAGTTTCCAGTGACGTGATGATGGCTGCTGACGCTGGTCGCTACACAGTTTTGGTTTTACTCGGTTTGACATCTGCCTTTGATACTGTGGATCACAGGATACTGATAGATCGCCTCAAATCTGAGATGGGGTTTTCTGGTGCAGTTCTCCAGTGGTTTACTTCTTATATAAATGGAATAACTTTAAATGTTGATTTAATGATGTAATGTCCAATGTGTCCAACCTGTCATGTGGTGTGGCCCAGGGTTCTGTTCTGGGGCCTGTTTTATTTTGCTGATGCCGCTTGGGAGGTTGATCAGTAGTTTTAAAAATGTTTATCATTTCTATGCGTATCCTATATTAAAAACTGCTTTTCCTCAAATATCCTCCTGATAAGTTCTAACAAAAGGGAAACTCTGATAATTTCTCTGGATAAAAAGATCCCCCTGATCAACAACTCCCTTGGTGCATCTGTTCAAAGCAGCCTCAGAAACCTTGGGCTTGTGTTGGATCAGTCAATGTCTTTGGAGGGTTTTATCATCTCAGAAATATTTCTAAAGTGAGAAATTTGTTGTCAAAATTGGATCTGGAAATGATCATTCACGTGTTCATTTCGTCTCGTATAGACTATTGCAATTCTCTTCTCACTCTTTTCAACAAGTCAATGCCAAAGAGACTTCAGACGGTACTAAATGCAGCTGCCAGACTTTAGACCGGTGCACCTAGAACAGTCCATATCACCCCCATTTGATCCAGTCTTTATTGGCTTCCAGTCAAATTCCACATTGAGTTTAAGATTTTAGTTCTGACATTCCGTGCGTTGCATGGTGGGGCCCCTCAGTACATCACTGACTTGTTATGCCCATACTCTTCAGTTGCATGGTGGGGCCCCTCAGTACATCACTGACTTGTTATGCCCATACTCTTCAGTTGCATGGTGGGGCCCCTCAGTACATCACTGACTTGTTATGCCCATACTCTTCAGTTGCATGGTGGGGCCCCTCAGTACATCACTGACTTGTTATGCCCATACTCTTCAGTTGCATGGTGGGGCCCCTCAGTACACCACTGACTTGTTATGCCCATACTCTTCAGTTGCATGGTGGGGCCCCTCAGTACATCACTGACTTGTTATGCCCATACTCTTCAGTTGCATGGTGGGGCCCCTCAGTACACCACTGACTTGTTATGCCCATACTCTTCAGTTGCATGGTGGGGCCCCTCAGTACATCACTGACTTGTTATGCCCATACTCTTCAGTTGCATGGTGGGGCCCCTCAGTACACCACTGACTTGTTATGCCCATACTCGTCAGTTGCATGGTGGGGCCCCTCAGTATATCACTGACCTGTTATGTCCCTACTCTTCAGGGTCTTCAGGCCAGGGTCTTCTAAAGATCCCAAAGACTTATTTTAAAACCTGTGGAGACCTGGCATTCCAAGCTATATCTCCCAGACTCCTGAACAACTTGCACCAGTCCCTCCATGATCTTGACTGTGCTGACACTTTTAAGAAACATTTGAAAACTTCTCTTTTTAGTAAATGCACCTTTTAACTACCGGTATCATTTTTAATCACCTTTGTATCCTTTTTATGATGATGTTGTTTTCATTGAATTGTTTTACTTCACCTATGTATTGTTCAGCACTTTGTGATTTTATCTGTGAAAAGCACTTTATAAATAACATTTACTTACTTACTTATTACTAAGCTCAACCAAACTTATTCTGTACATTAAGCGCACCGGGTTATAAGGCGCACTGTCGAGTTTTGAGGAAAAAAAAGGATTTTAAGTGCGCCTTATAGTCCGGAAACTACGGTAATTACGTCATTACGTACAAGAAGCCTTAAGAGGACGGGGACATACCATGTAAAATACATTGGAAAGTTAGCACCCTCTAAGCATCTGTGTAAATGTTGCAAACAGCCCCTTTAAGTAAATACCTGCAAACATAGCCAAAAAAACCCAGCATGCTACCATGAATCAAGTAAAATCATTTAGCAAAGTTGTACTGTGTGGTGTATACCTGTAGAATATGCTAAAAAGAAAGCTAGCATGAAAACAGTTAGCATGCCTGAAGCAACAAATTATTTGATTCCAAGGTGTATTCTTGCAAACTCGCCAAAAAGGTAGCATGCTAATTGTTAGCGTGCTAACAGTTAACATGCTATCAGTTAGTATGTGTCAAGTAACAACTGACTAATGTGTATACCTGTACAAATAGCGAAAAATCTAGCAGCATGTATCAAGTAACACAATATTTGACTGTGAGCTGTGGAATCTACTATAAAAAGCTAGCATGCTTACATTAGCATGTAAACAGTTAGCATCGTCAAATACAGGAATATTTGACTTAGGTGTATACCTGCAGAACTTGCTGAAAAACAGTTAGCATGTGTGAAGTAACAAAATATTTGACTCCAAGGTGTATACTTGTAGTGAAAAAGCTAGCATTTTAACAGTTAACATGTATCAAGTTACAAAAAAATTGACTGAGGTGTATACTTGCATGCTAATATTGGCACACTAACAATTTATTTCCATTTTTGTTTTTATTTCATTCATTAAAGTAAAAAAACAAACATAATACTAAAATAAATCATGAATGAAAACAGCATGCGAGTAATTAACTAGCATGAACTAACATTATAACTAACATGAACTAGTATAATAAGTAACATTTTGACTTTGGAAATGTGGAAGTACTAAGTTTTTAATAGAAAATGTGTTACAGAATTATGGGAAATCTGGGAATTTTTGGACATCAAACATAGGTAACCTGAATAAGTAGAATGTTTCATGGTGGAATTATTAAAACTGTTTGAAAAGTGTCTGCTGTGGATGGCAGGAGCAATCCAGGATTTCTAAAAAAACCCACAAAAAAACAGACATTCGCAGCTGTGGCTGTAGGCAACCTCTTGATGCAGTTTTCAGGTAACTTTGAAAGAGGGCTATAGCTGCATTTCATCCAGCTCTGTATGCGCTATAAAATGTTTCTACTTATCTGTTAATGTTTTGGATCAACTCATCGGGTGTTTTATTGCTGACTGAGCAGTTTACAGTTCACATTTCTCCTTCATACACATTTTAAAACAACTATAAACACACAGCTATTTTGACCTAGCTAACAAATGTTGTCATGTATAGAATAATGTCTTCTACCTTTAGGTCCCATGGGTCCTCGTGATCCTTCTCCGCCGTTCAGTCCCGGCATACCAGGTTCTCCAGGTGGCCCAGGTCGTCCAGGACCGCCGTCCTTACCGGAGGCACCCGGTGGTCCCGGACGTCCTGCTGAACTTTTGACGTGCGCTGGCTGCATCTGAGCTGTGATGTAGGCCAGCTTGGCTACAAGAGAGATGAGAACATCTGCTTGTGTTCTCCAGGAGAAGATGATATGTTTCCTCACCATCCAGTTGTTTACTGAGTTCTTCCTGAATGAGACGTCTCATCAGCTCCACTGAAGCAGACTCGCCCTGAGAACACACAAGATCATCACCTTCTTGTGTCCCATCAACCAATCATCATCTTTGTCTGCTCACCCTCGGTCCTGGCATTCCGGGATTTCCAGAAGGTCCTTGAGGACCAGGAGATCCTAATTCTCCTGGTGGTCCTGACATGCCCATCATTCCAGTGTGTCCCTTCCGGCCAGGAGGTCCCGGATTTCCTGGCATACCTGGTTCTCCTGATTGTCCTTTGTCTCCTTTGATGCCCGTGTCGCCCTGGATGAGAGGATGCATCAGCCAAAGATCATATATGTGACAGGAGCGCTCTGATGTTTTAGGAACCTCCTACTAGTCCAGCAGCAAACAAGATTGTTGATGTTCTAGCTCAGAGGTCTTCAACGGGGGTCCGCGACCCCTAGAGGGCCCACAGAGGTACTGCAGGAGGTGGTTCAATAGTTGACTTTTTCAAATATATTTCTTTATATTCCCTTTGCAAGTTTCCCACAATTGTAAACGTCTTTGATGACATGAAGTGATTAGATCATTATGATAATCATGTTAGCATTTACGATAGTTAGCAAGTCACGTTCTAGTTTCCAGCTAGCAATTAGCGGCAATAGTTCCTAGCAAGGGATTGACAGCGCTGGCTGCCAGATAAGGATTAGCACGTTACCTACTGTATTAACATGTTCATTGCCAGCAAGTTATTAGTGCGCTACTTGCCACTTAACAATTAGCATACTAGTAACCAGCTAGCTATTTGTGTGCTAGTTTTTAGCTATAGATTAGCACGTTAACTATAAAATACTAATTGCCGGTAAGCTATTAGTGTGCTCGTTGTCAGATAGCGGTTTACGCGCTTGTTACCAGCTAGTGATTAGTGATACTTTCCAGCCTGAGGTTAGCACATTAGCATTTAACATGCTAAGTGCTAACACGCTTTTGGCACAACTATCAGCGCGTTGTTGGCCAGCTCACTATTAATATGCTAGTTCTTAGCTATAGAGTAGCACACTAGCTAAGAGCGGGCTAATTGCCAGCGAAATATTAGCGCACTAGCTCTAAGTATCCCAGTTGCCAGCTAGCAATGAACTCTTCTAGTTGCCAGCTACCTATCGGCGGCACTAACTTCCAGCTAATGATTAGCCTGCTAGTTGCTAGCTAGCGATTAACATGTTTGTTGACAGCTATCGATTAATGGGACTAGCTGGTAGCTAGCAAATAGAAGTGACATACTGTATAATTTGAATATCTTCATATTGCCACATGATACTTTCAGGACCAGTACAATTTAAAACAACGTTGTGCTAGATAGATAGATTTATGCTCATTGGTTGGGGATCCTTGGCCTGGAAAATGTTTTATATGCTAAAAGTGTTGGTTCTTGGTACTCACCTTCTCTCCTTTCAGGCCACGGTCGCCCACCCTGCCTGGCATTCCCTGCAAGACCCCAAACATTGTTAGACGTACTACACTGACCAGAGTATAGGACCACCCGTCAATATAATATCATACAGTGTGTCGCTGGTGTGTGTGAGTGACAGGAAGAAACGCTCAGACTTACTGGTTTGCTTGTATGACGTAGAGCAGGGGTCACCAACCTTTTTGAAACCAAGAGCTACTTCTTGGGTACTAATTAATGCGAAGGGCTACCAGTTTGATACACACTTAAGTAAATTGCCAGAAATAGCCAATTTGCTCAATTTACCTTTAACTCTGTTATTAATAATAATTAATGATATTTATCTTTGTGGAAACACTGATCATCTTAATGATTCCTCACAATAAATATATATAGAAACAGATAAATATCAATATGCAACACTTTATTTTTATATTTTCTCTAAGTGCACATTATTCAAATTGAACATTTTCAAATGATCACTTCTAAGACAAGTCTTGTGAAATCACAATATCCCATTTTAACTAGCTAGCCACTAACATTTTTTAACAAATCATGAATTACTTTGCACCATGTTTGTACAAATAATAACTCATGTAAAATACAAAAGTCAACTCTCAAATTTTTAAATAAATCATGTCACACTTTGAACTGGACACCAAATCTGTTATCTGTTTCTTTGTCAGTTAGTGAAGACCAAGTCTTTAAAATATTTTGTTGGATTTTCAAATTCTATTTGAGTTTTGTCTCTCTTAGAATTAAAAATGTCGAGCAAAGCGAGACCAGCTTGCTAGTAAATAAATAAAATTAAAAAAATAGAGGCAGCTCAATGGTAAGTGCTACTATTTGAGCTATTTTTAGAACAGGCCAGCGGGCTACTCATCTGGTCCTTACGGGCTACCTGGTGCCCGCGGGCACCGCGTTGGTGACCCCTGACGTAGAGAATAAAAAATATTACCATATATTGGAGTCAATTTAAGGACCATGAGGCAATAGGTGTATCCACAGGGAATACAATGTATAAATGCATGCTAAAGTGAGTTAGAAGTATCCATCCATCCATCCATTTTCTACCGCTTGTCCCTCTCTGGGTTGCGGGAGGGTGCTGGAGCCTATCCCAGCTGCACTCGGGCGGAAGGCGGGATACACCCATGATACTTTTTAATTCAGCAAAGTGTCCAACTCAGTCCTGTTACTCACATGTTTTTTAAATATAATAAAAAGTATAACTAGTCAGTTATAATCGTGATTAATCACATTTTGTCTATAGTTAACTCATAATTAATTGTAGAAGGATTTTTTTTCTTCAAAAAGTGTACTTAAGACAGATTATTTTCAAGTTTTGAGTTGTATTAATTTAACTGTAGTGTCTTTTTTTTTTTTTGCTTTATGGAAATGTGTAGCAGCTCAACACAAAATGGAAACACACACACACACACACACACACACACACACACACACACACACACACACACACACACACACACACACACACACACACACACACACACACACACGCCACTATCACTTCACCACGTCCTCATGTTATTTATATATATTTGTGTTTAGTCTCAGGATGGTATAATCATAAATACTATGCTGTTATATTTCATGGCATTGATAATTCCACACTAAAACCTGATGAGTGTGAAAATGACATTTATAAGCAGAATATAAATGATATGTTGAACTAGTAACCGTACCTTGACACACATCCTGCTATACTATTTGTGCAGGACGTCCTTACTGGAAAATAACAGACCTGTTACTCAAATGAGTCATTACATAACTAAATAAGTTGCCTGAGACATGTTAACACACATTTTCAGGCAGGGATGGCACCAGGAAAATCAGTTACAATTATGTTGGGTATAAAAGTAGTTTTAACTAAAGAACATCCAACACAATAGTTAAATAACGATGGTAAAACTGTTCCACTGTGGAGACAAAACACTGCTAGTAAGTTTTGGTACTGAAAGAAAAAGGGCATTGTAAAAAAACTGAAAGAAGTTTTGGCATTGAAAAATAAAATCATTTTGGTGGATATTTTTTTGTATCATGACTTGTTTGCAATGCCAATCTTCTTTTCTTTTTTTTCCCACACTTATTGTTTTTGTGTTTCAGAGCTTGGCAATAAACAATATCAATATATCGCAATAAACACAATCTATATCAATTGAAATGTTTTCCACTTCTATAAAGCGATCAATCATTGTATTTTTTCGTCAGAAGAAGTTTGAAGGTTGGTTGTATGAACAAAGACACTCACTCTCTGGTAACCAAGCAACGGTATCAGTAATGATCAATATCAACACTTACTTTATATCCTAATACACTTTTCAGCCATATTGCCAACCCTAGATTCACTTTTATTTTGTACGATGTTAACTTAATGGCAGTGCTTGGACATGGAGGGCGTGTGCCTGTGGGTGGAAGCAGTTTTAGGTGGATTTAGCCTTGCAGGTCATGGAAGAAGACCTCTTATGATAGGTGTTTGGAAAGAAGGAGCTGGTGTGTGATAGGCTGAGCAGGCGACTGTCTGCCACCAAGCTGTCCCTTTTTGTGGGCCGTCTTTTTTACGTGGCTCCATTTCTCAGATGGAGGGAGATTGTTTTATCAATATCTCCACAACGCCTCCATGGTTTGATTTCACATTTTGTGGACTTGTGCAGATGTCAAATACACAACAGGAGGTACCAGTAGGTAAGAAAAGGATAGGGCCCTAACATGCTTGGTTTGGAGGGGGAGTAGTCCCTGTTTTGTGTAGATCAATATGTGGATTATCAGATTGTTTCCTACCTGTTTCCCTTCAGGACCAACTGGACCATGTGGACCCTGCAGATGGTGAAAATATTCACATTATGATCATTGACAATATGAAGAGATGTGGTGATCCTTCAAAGCAAACACTTACTGCAGGACCTTTAGGCCCACTGAATCCTGGTAATCCAGGGTTGCCAGGTTCTCCCTTGTCCCCCCTAAGACCCTGTGGGCAGCAAAGAGGTGATTACGCACGACATGTTCACACTGCACTTATTGTCTGATCCACACAGATGACATTATTGTTCTTTGAGGTTTGCTTGCTAGAAAAAACTGCAAACATTTTCCAAGATTTTAACTCGACGTTCTCATTTCACCTTTTGCATCTTCCACCTTTTGCATCTTCCACCTTTCGTATCTTTCACCTTTTGCTTCTTTCACCTTTTGCATCTTTCACCTTTTGCATCTTTTACCTTTTGCATCTTTTACCTTTTGCATCTTCCACCTTTTGCATCTTTCACCTTTTGCATGTTCTACCTTTTGCATCTTCCACCTTTCATATCTTTCACCTTTTGCTTCTTTCACCTTTTGCATCTTTCACCTTTTGCTTCTTTCACCTTTTGCATCTTTCACCTTTTGCATCTTTCACCTTTTGCATCTTCCACCTTTTGCATCTTCCACCTTTCGTATCTTTCACCTTTTGCTTCTTTCACCTTTTGCATCTTTCACCTTTTGCATCTTTTACCTTTTGCATCTTTTACCTTTTGCATCTTCCACCTTTTGCATCTTTCACCTTTTGCATGTTCCACCTTTCGTATCTTTCACCTTTTGCTTCTTTCACCTTTTGCATCTTTCACCTTTTGCTTCTTTCACCTTTTGCATCTTTCACCTTTTGCATCTTCCACCTTTTGCATCTTCCACCTTTTGCTTCTTTCACCTTTTGCATCTTCCACCTTTTGCATCTTCCACCTTTTGCATCTTCCACCTTTCGTATCTTTCACCTTTTGCATCTTTCACCTTTTGCATCTTTCACCTTTTGCATCTTCCACCTTTTGCATCTTCCACCTTTCGTATCTTTCACCTTTTGCTTCTTTCACCTTTTGCATCTTTTACCTTTTGCATCTTTTACCTTTTGCATCTTCCACCTTTTGCATCTTTCACCTTTTGCATGTTCTACCTTTTGCATCTTCCACCTTTCGTATCTTTCACCTTTTGCTTCTTTCACCTTTTGCATCTTTTACCTTTTGCATCTTTTACCTTTTGCATCTTCCACCTTTTGCATCTTTCACCTTTTGCATGTTCTACCTTTTGCATCTTCCACCTTTCGTATCTTTCACCTTTTGCTTCTTTCACCTTTTGCATCTTTCACCTTTTGCTTCTTTCACCTTTTGCATCTTTCACCTTTTGCATCTTTCACCTTTTGCATCTTCCACCTTTTGCATCTTCCACCTTTTGCATCTTCCACCTTTCGTATCTTTCACCTTTTGCTTCTTTCACCTTTTGCTTCTTTCACCTTTTGCATCTTTCACCTTTCGTATCTTTCACCTTTTGCTTCTTTCACCTTTTGCATCTTTCACCTTTTGCATCTTTTACCTTTTGCATCTTCCACCTTTTGCATCTTTCACCTTTTGCATGTTCTACCTTTTGCATAGTATACCTTTTGCATCTTCTACCTTTTGCATCTTCCACCTTTTGCATCTTCCAACTTTCTGCATCTTCTACCTTTCTGCATATTCTACCTTTCTGCATCTTTTACCTTTCTGCATCTTCTACCTTTCTGCATCTTCTACCTTTTGCATCTTACACCTTTTGCATCTTACACCTTTTGCATCTTCTACCTTTTGCATCTTCTACCTTTCTGCATCATCCACCTTTTGCATCTTCTACCTTTTGCATCTTCTACTTTTCTGCATCTTCTACCTTTTGCATCTTCCACCTTTTGCATCTTCTACCTTTTGCATCTTCCATCTTTCTGCATCTTCTACCTTTTGCATCTTCTACCTTTTGCATCTTCTACCTTTTGCATCTTCCACCTTTTGCATCTTCTACCTTTCTGCATCTTCTACCTTTCTGCATCTTTTACCTTTCTGCATCTTCTACCTTTTGCATCTTACACCTTTTGCATCTTACACCTTTTGCATCTTTTACCTTTTGCATCTTCCACCTTTTGCATCTTACACCTTTTGCATCTTCTACCTTTGGCATCTTCTACTTTTCTGCATCTTCTACCTTTTGCATCTTCCACCTTTGGCATCTTCTACTTTTCTGCATCTTCTACCTTTTGCATCTTCCACCTTTTGCATCTTCTACCTTTCTGCATCATCCACCTTTTTCATCATCCACCTTTTGCATCTTCTACCTTTTGCATCTTCTACTTTTCTGCATCTTCTACCTTTTGCATCTTCCACCTTTTGCATCTTCCATCTTTCTGCATCTTCTACCTTTTGCATCATCCACCTTTTGCATCTTCTACCTTTCTGCATCTTCTATCTTTTGCATCTTCCACTTTCCCCCTTCCTCCTGTGACGTCTTCTTGCAGACTGATGTAGCTTTCAGCGTGCAGCCATGACACATCCATCACTTCTTCCTGGCTAAGCTCCATGACGGCCATGGTTTGAGTGTGAAATCACTCCATTAGGACGTGCAGAGCAGAGGTTCTTCTTGTGACACTTTGAGTCACCAAGCAGTCCTTTGTCTCCATTATTGAGCTGCTTGTAAAAACTAATGGTGAGAATCCAAGTGTGAAATTAGACAAGGATTACCATTCTTTTTTTGTTCAGCATCAAGGATCCCTTTGTGGGTTTTCTTTGACCTCTGCCAAGCCCATTGGTTTGTTCATTTACCACCTAGCTAGCTAATTAGGCACTATCAACCAGGTAAAAAGTGAATAACCTTGCTGGTCAGTCAGCTAGTTGTTTGTTTATATCCAGGGCAAGTTAGCCAGTAAGCTCCCAAACAGGTCATTTGATTGGTTAGTTATAGCTGCTTAACTGGTTGGCTAGCTGATGAGTACAATTTTTAACTTGTTACTCTGCTTGTTGATTATCAGCTTGATAGTCAATCAGTTTATTCATAGCCAGTGTACTAGCTGGTTACATTTAAATCTAAATAGCTAAAAACTTAGTTTGGTAGTTAGATATATGATGATGATTTGACACACATTGCACTGACAAGAGATAAATAAATAAATGATAAATGGGTTATACTTGTATAGCGCTTTTCTACCTTCAAGGTACTCAAAGCGCTTTGACAGTATTTCCACATTTACCCATTCACACACACATTCACACACTGATGGCGGGAGCTGCCATGCAAGGCGCTAACCAGCAGCCATCAGAGGCAAAGGGTGAAGTGTTTTGCCCAAGGACACAACGGACGTGACTAGGAAGGTAGAAGGTGGGAATTGAACCCCAGTAACCAGCAACACTCCGATTGCTGGCACAGCCACTCTATCAACTTCGCCACGATCAGTATCTACATCGGGACAAGGTCAGTAAACGGCATTGATACAATAAAATAAGCAGCTAGCACGGTCTTTCAGATTAACTGGATGAATTAGCATTAGCTAATACAACGCTAACGTTAGCTAGCTCAGGCATTTTGCATATAATGCATATAATGCTCTGTGACCGAGACCGCTCTGGCTGCAGTGCCCTCTGCTGGTTGTTCAGGGGAGTGTGTAAGTCACATTTATTTGTGCATCTGTTTTGTGGGAGGAATGTTTCATCGACACAAAAGCAAAAAAGCGATCCACATATGCAAATTCAATACAAATACAAAATCAAGCATATTTATATTCAAATCTCAAAAATATATTTACAAACACATGTTTATTTATAAAAATTCTGGATTTATTTGTATGTCACATTTTTATATTTATAAATTGTATTTGTATATATTTTCAAATCTCAAAAATATATTTACAAATACGCGTTTATTTATACAAATTATTTATCTATTTGTATTTGTATATTTATTAAAATATGGATATGTATTAATATCATATTGATATATATATATATAAGTTGATGTAAGACAATTCTACTTCCATAGATATTGTACATAAATACTCACGAGTTACTTAGTTAACTTTAACTTCAAACATTTCAACATCAACACATTCCACTTATCCTGGAAATTCAAACTAACAATTTTTAAAGTTACAAAAATTCCAACTTTTCAATCCCACATTCTCTAACCTTTTTTCTATCAATGACTAGTCCCACATTTTTCAACCATTCTACCACCAAAACATTCCTCTGATTCAGGACATTTATCTGCAGAGGTGTGGACTCGAGTCACATGACTTGGACTCGAGTCATGAATTTGATGACTTTAGACTGGACTTGACAAAATGTAAAGAGACTTGCAACTCGACTTAGACTTTAACATCAATGACTTGTGACTTCACTTGGACTTGAGCCTTTTGACTTGACATGACTTGCTACTTTCCCCAAAACTTAAAAAGTTATTTGGGAACGCTCCGTATCTTTCATTGTCTACGTCTGTGTCTATAAGCGTGTGTGCTGCTTGTCAGCTGGTGTGCTGTCAGTACAACAGCCAACCAAATTAGATCTACGTTGTTTTCATCCCACAGCTCTCATCCAATCAAATTGCAGGACAACCACCGAACATGAGTTGTCAAACAACGCTGCAGTGAGAAACAATTATGCCAAAGTTGGTTTCGTTTGGGTATAAAAACTACGACTTGGTCAACAAAAAACGAATTGCCGTATGCAAATCACGCAGTTCGAATATTACAGACGGAGACGCAACAACTTCCAACTTCGTTCGACATTTGAAGTTGCACAAAGAAGGGTAAGTTTTGAATGTAAGATAACGTTTATTGGTTAAGTAACATGACTTTTATTTGCTGTGTAGTTAAATCAGTGAGGCTGTAAACTCACTGCTAACGTTATAACCATAGACATCTTATAAGGGTACGCTGCATGGAGCGCTACTGCCTACTGGCGCAGACGAGACGCGGGGCCGCCATCTTGGAGTGGTGATCCGCTCCACTCAGTGCAATTCATTTGGCAGGAGCAATGAACCGTCAGCGAATTTAATTCATTTTACCTCACTGAATACCACTCATTTTCACACGCTTTTTTGTCATACGTGTAGCTATGATAACGGACACATGTTTTATTATTCATAGTTTGCTTAACAGTAATAGAATATTCTTATACGCTATAAGTGACCAGACGTCCGAGATCAAAACTGGGAATATAA
Source organism: Entelurus aequoreus (assembly GCF_033978785.1). Taxonomy (NCBI): domain Eukaryota; kingdom Metazoa; phylum Chordata; class Actinopteri; order Syngnathiformes; family Syngnathidae; genus Entelurus; species Entelurus aequoreus. The sequence continues at coordinate 9,499,536 of NC_084750.1, read as the reverse complement.
TCCCAGAGAAGGGGGAAAAACGGTCAGCTATTTTTAAATTGAAGAAACAATATGATTAGGTTATATATACATGCGTATATCCTACATAAACAATGTATGAATACATTAGATATCTTAATAGCTAATAGACTGTATCTCTGTTGCTGCAGCAGCAGAGAGTTTATTCTGTCTTGACACTTTGTATTGATATTTTGTATTACATTCTTCCCTTAAATGATCATGTTTACAGTGATTGTTATATATGTATTTTTTATCTATGTCGCTTTGGATAAAAGCGTCTGCCAAATACTTAAACATATATAAACACCTGAAAGTCTTTATATCAGCTAAAACCACCAATCTGTTTCACTGGATTCAGAATAAAACCAAATTCTGTCTTACCCAACAATGTTAGTATTTGAATATTGTTACTTGAAGACTTATTCCTGGTTACAATTATACTGTTAAGAAAGTATTGTTTTATATTTTGCCTAAAATGAGAATGCATCATAATCAGTGGCGGCTGGTGAATTTTGTTTTAAGTGGGGCTGAAAGTTTGTAAACCAAACCCCTGTAGGGGCGTCATCCTCCCCCAGAAGATTTCTTTGTGATTTTCACATAACAAATATTGAAGATCTTTGCTCCTTCTCAACTCTGTGGTTATATTATTTTCATAAAATACAACCAATAGTATGTTAATGTTTGTTTTTGCAAATGTGTTTATTCTGTAAAGGAATGAGTTAAATGTTTAAACTATTAAAATGACTGGTTAATAGTGCTATTATGAATTGCAATGTCAGCACTATTTTTTTCCTGCAATTTCAAATGCACTTGTTTTAATAAATAAATACAGCGTTTTAAAAGCATACACAATCTGTGTAAAAATATTAGTCTGTGGTTAAAAGGACTTGAAAGGACTCGAAACTCAAAATGCAGGACTTGGGACTTGACTTGAGACTTTCTAGTCTTGACTTTGGACTTGACTCGGGACTTGCCTGTCTTGACTCGGGACTTGACTCGAGACTTGAGGACAAAGACTTGAGACTTACTTGTGACTTGCAAAGCAATGAGTTGGTCCCACCTCTGTTTATCTGTACCGTCCCGGTTTCCCCTAACACTTATTCTACATTTAAAGTGTTTCTACTTCTATATATGGATGCCAAGTCAAACTGCTACTTGATCATGTTTGTCCATTGCTAGCATGCTAACATTAATATGCTTTTGCAGTGAAATATTTTGTTATTTCACGCAAGCTAACTTTAAACATGCATGTTAGTATGGTATTTTTTTTTGCTAATGTTGTAGGCGTGCACCCAATAGTCGTATATTTTGTTACTTGATGCTTTATAGCTTACGTGCTAAATGTTAGCATGTCATTTCTACTGAAATTGTATTTTGTAGTTAGTATAGTTACACTAATAAACTAGTCCCTCCAACAAGTAGTTTGTTAAAAAACAGCAAACTGACAAAATGGTCAGTAAAGTATTACATTTTTTTGTCGTTTTGGCAATCATTCAGTATTTTGTTGTTCTAACAAAACCACTGATTGAGTATTTTGACCCAGAAAACAATGTTATGGTCATCCCACCTGCACTTCAGGAAATAAGTAAATGCCTTTATGGTTAAATAAAACCTGTGGTGTGTGCCATTCAAAGTCTTTCTTGACCATCATTTTCATTTCCACCGAACATACGACGTTGCTCTTGTCACTGTGGCAAATACCACTTCCAGCCCCCGTTCCTGTCTCCTCCTATTTATCAGCGTGCATCGAGCAGCATGACCATCTGTCAACATTGTTATCGTGACAAATGGTGTTAAAAATGTGTGTTGACTTACGGGTGTTCCAGGGAGTCCTCCTTTGCCTGATGGCCCTGGTTCTCCTTGTTTGCCCTGAGAGAACATGTTATTGCCATATTTCGTCTTTGAACGGGGACATGAGAAGTCTTACTCACTGGCTCTCCTCTTGGTCCAAGAAGGCCTTCTGGTCCTGGAGGCCCCTTTAGACCCTGCCATCACAAAGCAGTAAGGTCCCAGTACATGGGAATCGATACAGGTACCAATTTTCGGTGCTTTTGTGTGTGTTGATAAAGATTAATTGTTTTTAATAATAAAATCTTGTTTTTTATTGAAACATTTAAAAATGAGCTGAATATGATACATATACTGACCAGTTGTTATGCTTTATTATTACATTTCTGAGTCAATTTCTTTGTTGAAAATTGCAACATTACCTAGAGGCAGTGCTCTCAGTGCTGCTGGAGAGTGTTCGGTTATTACCATATGAACATTTTATGACACGGCTATTGTGACCAGAATTATTATTCTATTGGCAATAGTGTTGAATGTGCTTGAAAAATACTCATATACACACTGAAATCTAAGGTCGTTTTTAATAACTAAAATAAACTGTGTGAGAAAAAAAACACTATTTTGCATGTTTTATGTTTCTTATGCCTCAACTGACAGTGTTTCAGTCTAAGTATTTTATCTGATTTAATTGCTAAACTTGTATTGTTTTCAATATTGATTTTAACTGTAGCACATTTATTTCTATGAAAAGTGCCTTGAAAATAAAACCATTAATATTTATTATTTCAGTGGACCTTGAATGCACCATAAAACCACCTCAGTCTCGTATTTGCCCGATCAATCACTCTGTTCTCAGAGAGCACAGCTTGTAGGTTTAATGCGCACAATCTTAGGTGTTCAAACAGTAATATATAAGTTTATATGAGTTGAGATTGAGGTATGTTGTTTCTTGATGGGGAAAATAGTTAATGCCTCTTGTTTTCATATTAGCATTTAAGATAGAGAGCTAGCGCCAGTCAGTCTATGAGTTTATTTAAAGTGCAGTCATGGCTTTTCGATCAACTTAATTTAAAACGGGAATACTAACTGTTGGGAGTTTCACTGCGGTTATCAATAATAGTTTATCATTAATACAGTTTATCGCTACATCTCGAGTTAGAGAGTCTGCCATTGGACGTGACGTCACCGTGACATGGAACCGTTAGATTTGACGTGAATGGGTAGGACCGGCAGGATTTGGTCGGGGGCCAAAAAAAGTACTATCCCAACAATGCAGCCATATTTAAATGTGGGATGCAATGAAATGGGACAAAAGAGTCGTTACTCAGAAAGCAGCATTAAAATAACCACATGATTAAAGGTTTTTTTGGCGCTCTGCCCCGAGCTTCTTTTAATCATCACTGGGCTGAATTCCAGAAAAGACTGAGAAGAAATGTTCCATGATGAAGAATATTTCATGTACTTGTAACAGGCAAGGACTGGCTGTGCTGCAGTTTTTACCGCTAGGCCGCAGGAAGATTTACTGAGTATTTATGAGTTTATTACAAGCTTCTTCCTCCCTGAGAATATGTACTTTTTGTCCTGGAAATAAAGCTCCAGGCATTGTTTAAAAAATGAATATAATACAGAAGTCTTTGTTGAAAAATATGAAGTATATCATACCTCCTTTCCGGGTTTGCCTTCCCGCCCAGGTAGTCCAGGCTTTCCATCTTCTCCCTTTTTTGGGATATGACAAAAAACTCATGTAAGCCTCAAAACTATGAATCATATTAACAAATCATAATATGTAATATGTCGAGAACAATCTCTTAGGAAATAAGCTCCTCCAAAATGAGGGTGGAAATGAAAGATTGATTGCAATTAAAGGATTAACATTTAAACAAATAAAGTAAATTTGTTCCAGGAGTTTGACTTCTTGTCTTTTATACCAAGCAACACGTTTTTTTATTATTTGGCTTTGTGTGATTATTTCCTACATACAGTATTTACTACAGACTTCTATGGAAATACAAAAACCGAGACTCCGATTTCACTCGCCCGGACGCGGGTCACCGGGGCCCCCCTCTGGTGGCCAGTCCTGTCCCCATGGAGCCTGGCCGGGCACTGCCCAAAGAGGCAACGTTTATGTAGCCGATCCTCGGCTACATAAGCTAGCTCTTGGGACGTGGAATGTCCCCTCGCTGGGGAGGAGGAAGGAGCCCGAGCTAGTGAAGTTCCGGCTGGATATAGTCGGACTCACTTCGATGCACAAGGGCTCTGGAACCAGTTCTCTCGAGAGGGGCTGGACTCTCTTCCACACTGGCGTTGCACGCAGTGAGAGGCGACTGGGATGACAATCAGCACCTCCAAGTCTGAGTCCATGGTTCTCGCCCGGAAAAGGGTGGAGTGCCATCTCCGGGTTGGGGAGGAGACCCTGCCCCAAGTGGAGGAGTTCAAGTACCTCTGAGTCTTGTTCAGGAGTGAGGGAAGAGTGGATGGTGAGATCGACAGGCGGATCGGTGCGGCGTCTTCAGTAATGCGGACGCTGTATTGATCCGTTGTGGTGAAGAAGGAGCTGATCCGGAAGGCAAAGCTCTCAATTTAGCGGTCGGTCTACGTTCCCATCCTCACCTATGGTCATGAGCTTTGGGTTATGACCGAAAGGACAAGATCACGGGTACAAGCGGCCCAAATGAGTTTCCTCCGCCGGGTGGCGGGGCTCTCCCTTAGAGATAGGGTGAGAAGCTCTGCCATCCGGGAGGAACTCAAAGTAAAGCCGCTGCTGTGTTGTTTGGATGCATGTTTTGTACGAAAAAAGAAAACGAATTTGATCTAAAATGAACTTTTTTGTGAAAATGTTAAAAACATACATTTCTTTGTGACAGAACTTGGACGGGGGATGGAACCCAGAACGACCAGCACGAGCGTTGCACGCCAAGGGGGAGAGTGACAATGTCAAGGGAAATTTGCCATTACAGTATATTTGTATCAGTGACAGAGCAGGAAGGAGCTAGGAATAAGTTGCAGTAAAACTTTGTATGAAACATCCTGTCATTCTTTCATTGACATTTGACATGCTCTTCTTCACACGTACAGGGAGGTACTCATGCTGCCACAAAATATTGCATTACTATTTTATTATAAAACAATAATAATATATTTTATGAAACAACTAATACTACTATTAGATGCTGACTGATGTGTGCTGTGCTTACCTTTGACCCCTGACTACCAGGTTCTCCCCTGTGGCCCTTGAAGCCCTGAACAGAGGAGATATTTATTTATTATTATTTTCTGCCATTGACATATTTCAACTTCCTGGCGGCGACTTACTGGAAGTCCTCGTTGTCCAGAGTTTCCTGGTGGTCCAGGTTCACCTTGCTTGCCCTAAAAGACAATAAACACAAGTTGCTGCATGACATTTATTATCTTGTTTCGGTTTTCTTAGTTTTGAAATCTACTTACTGGTTCTCCTGCTTCACCTTGTTGGCCATCTTTGCCCATCTTGCCAAGTGGACCCTGCAGATGCATGGAATATATATATATACAGTATATGTATGTCCTATTTATGATGCTGCTTCTATTTGTTCTTCTTACTGTCAGGCCAGGAAGACCAGGAGGTCCCTGGATCCCTTTAAGACCTTCTTTGCCCTGTGAAGAACAGTCAGACTGTCATTAAAAATATCATATCTCTGGCTGACGTACAGTATGTGTGCCAGCAAGCTACGAAGAGAAAGTGTGCAGGGTAATTCGCTTTTATAAATGTGAAACCACATGACCTTTTCTCCAGGGGGTCCTGGGGGACCAGCAGGACCAGGTTGTCCATCGTTACCCTGAACAGGGAAGAAAATAACAAATAAGCATATTTCATGTTTGAGTAAGTACTTAATAATATTAGTAAAAATCATCATTTACAGCTGAGCCCATAATTCCAGCAGGACCAGGGTGGCCTGGAGGTCCAGGATGACCCTGGAAAGAAAGAATCATTATTGAAATATAACTTACAACATACGCACATATTCATGTAATGAACATGTCTCTACTGTCCTGTAAATACAAACATATTAATGTACGGAATATGTGTGTTTACGTCCTGTATATACAAACATATTAATGCACTGAATATGCGTTTACATCCTGTATATACAAACATGAATGTACTGAATATGTGTGTTTACGCTCTGTAAATACAAACATATTAATGTATTAAATGTGTGTGTTTACATCCTGTAAATACAAACATATTAATGCACTGAATATGTGTGTTTATATCCTGTAAATACAAACATATTAATGTATTGAATATGTGTGTTTACATCCTGTAAATACAAACATATTAACATACTGAATATGTGTGTTTACATCCTGTAAATACAAACATATTAATGTATTGAATGTGTGTTTACATCCTGTAAATACAAACATATTAATGTATTGAATGTGTGTTTATATCCTGTAAATACAAACATATTAATGTATTGAATGTGTGTTTATATCCTGTAAATAAAAACATATTAATGTATTGAATGTGTGTTTATATCCTGTAAATACAAACATATTAATGTATTGAATGTGTGTTTATATCCTGTAAATACAAACATATTAACATACTGAATATGTGTGTTTACATCCTGTAAATACAAACATATTAATGTATTGATTATGTATGTTTACGTCCTGTAAATACAAACATATTAATGTATTGAATGTGTGTTTATATCCTGTAAATACAAACATATTAACATACTGAATATGTGTGTTTACATCCTGTAAATACAAACATATTAATGTATTGAATATGTGTGTTTATATCCTGTAAATACAAACATATTAATGTATTGAATATGTGTGTTTATGTCCTGTAAATACAAACATATTAATGTTTTGAATGTGTGTGTTTACGTCTTGTAAATACAAACATATTAATGTATTGAATATGTGTGTTTACGTCCTCTAAATACAAACATATTAATGTATTGAATATGTGTGTTTACGTCTTGTAAATACAAACATATTAATGTATTGAATATGTGTGTTTACGTCCTGTAAATACAAACATATTAATGTATTGAAAATGTGTGTTTACGTCCTGTAAATACAAACATATTAATGTATTGAACATGTGTGTTTACGTCCTGTAAATACAAACATATTAATGTATTGAACATGTGTGTTTACGTCCTGTAAATACAAACATATTAATGTATTGAACATGTGTGTTTACGTCCTGTAAATACAAACATATTAATGTTTTGAATATGTGTGTTTACATCCTGTAAATACAAACATATTAATGTTTTTGAATGTGTGTGTTTACGTCTTGTAAATACAAACATATTAATGTATTGAATATGTGTGTTTACGTCCTCTAAATACAAACATATTAATGTTTTGAATGTGTGTGTTTACGTCTTGTAAATACAAACATATTAATGTATTGAATATGTGTGTTTACGTCCTTTAAATACAAACATAATAATGTATTGAACATGTGTGTTTACGTCCTGTAAATACAAACATATTAATGTATTGAACATGTGTGTTTACGTCCTCTAAATACAAACATAATAATGTATTGAACATGTGTGTTTACGTCCTCTAAATACAAACATATTAATGTATTGAATATGTGTGTTTACGTCCTGTAAATACAAACATATTAATGTTTTGAATATGTGTGTTTACGTCCTCTAAATACAAACATATTAATGTATTGAATATGTGTGTTTACGTCCTCTAAATACAAACATATTAATGTATTGAATATGTGTGTTTACGTCCTCAAACATAGTAGTGTATTGAATATGTGTGTTTACGTCTTGTAAATACCTTTTCTCCTTTATCTCCTGGGGCTCCAGAAGTTCCACGTTCGCCTTTGAGTCCCTGTGAGAGTTGTATAAATAATACATTTTATTTATTACCGGTAAAAAAAAAGAAAAAATGCTAATAATTATAATTTTGTGGTTTAATTTTAGAATAAATATATCAATCAATAGATATTTAGGAAACAAAAAAATGTATATGTTTTTTTTTTTTCCTGAGGATACTTTTAAAAACTAGTAAGACATTCAAATGAGTGTGCCTAATAACCCTGAGCCAAAAGCCATTAATTATATTGATGAATAAAGCGTTAATGAGCTAACTTGCCTTTCCTCCGTCAGTTCCAGGAGGCCCTTGAGGTCCAGGTAGCCCCGGCGAGCCCTGTAAGACGCACAGCAGACCATAAGTCTCTGTCCTGGGACTCAATAAGTCCTAATTGCTCACTACTGCCCCCAGAGGAGGCCTGGCTAATGAGCTCCAGCATCCGCCATGCCAACTGTGATTGATGAGAACAAATTAGCTGCTTGGTTTAAAGGCTAATAATGCGCACACGCACACACACACGCACACGCACACGCACACGCACACGCACACGCACACACACACACACACACACACACACACACACACACACACACACACACACACACACACACACACACACAGACACACTTAAGGGCCCTTAATTGACTTGACATTAGGTGACATGGGATGTTACAACAATGTAGAATATAAATGACTTTGTCCTACTTTGTAGCCGTCTTGACCATTTTTCCCAGGAGCTCCCTGGTGTCCTTTATCGCCTGGGAGTCCCGGGATTCCAGGTGGTCCAGGTGGACCTGCCGGGCAGTCTGAACAGATGTCCTACAAATATGCCAGAGTCGTTTACTTAAAGATATGAAAAGAACAAATTGTATTTTAAACACGAGGCTGTGCTTACTTTCAGTTTTAAGTCAGAAAGGTCCACTGCTTTTCCCTGAGATAAAAGATAGAGAATACATCAACTAATTATATTACAGAGGAAAAGAAAACAGATTAAAAATATAAACAGTGTGCTTCAAATAGTAAAAAGAAAGTTTCATGGAGCATAAACAGTTATTGGAAAAATATCAGAAAAAAAGTATCAGATTATATGTGCTTGCATGTAAAATGTGTGATATCATGTGCGATGCAAGCAGTGTTGTGGCGTGTTTAGTTGCGTGCGATATCATGTGTGATACAAGCAGTCCTGCAGCATGTTTACTTGTGTGTGATATCATGTGCCATACAAGCAGTCGTGCAGCGTGTTTACTTGTGTGTGATATCATGTGTGATACAAGCAGTCCAGCAGCGTGTTTACATGTGTGTGATAACATGTGCGATTCAGGCAGTCCTGCAGCGTGTGTGTGTGTGTGATATCATGTGCGATACAAGCAGTCCTACTTGTGCAAAGCTGGACAGCTAGTTAACATCTAAATGTTCTCAACTAAACACACAAGTTCTTATGTTTTAGTCAAGTCATTTACAAATGGTAAACATGCTAGGCTACAGGCTACCAGGAGATAGCAGCTACACAACAGCTAAGCACACAACAGCACACCAGCTAGACATATGTAATAACCATTGAACAATAAAACCACACGTGTCAATATAAACAATTCAAAGTCTCCAAGACAGAAGTGTATTCGAAAATATCCAGTAACAAACGTGTCCGCATCATTCAACTTACTGTGCCATGAGCTTAACCTCATGAATTATTATTGTGATTACCACTCCACTTCAATTCAAATACTGCATAGCGAAAATTCATTCCAAACGGTTAATAATAAATAGGTTGGTGTTTTTCATACCTACCAATGGTCTCTGATTCATTTCACTTCAAAAAATATTTTCATACATTCCACAAGATTAAATAATACATCATTATTGCATCACAAGCAAAAAATAATAATTCACAGACATCCCTAATATGCAGTAATAACTGGATGATTCCTTGTTGGATACATTGTGGTGGTCTACTACTTTGTTATTAAATAACTACTTACAGGCTCTCCAGCTGATCCTTTCTCCCCGGGTCTTCCAGGCAAACCCTGTTTGAAAGTAATCATAATTATTATAATAATAACAGACAACATCAAAGCCGTTTTTCCCAATTGTTGTAGACTTAAACTGTCAAATAAAACTTTTAAGTGTGCAAGCTATGTTATAAGTAACATTTTAAGCATACCTTAATTGAGTACGGATAGAAAAAAACTAAATAGAACTAAAATACAAATATAAAAGGTTGTAGGAATTAATAGTCAGGGTGCTGACAAAGATGGATTCACATCCAAGTTATTATTCATTACGATTATGATTCAATTAAAATGTTCAAGAATCGATTTAAAAAACCCAAAAACCTTTTATTTAGGCTGTACCGCGTTTACTTGCTATTCGTATAGGTCACACGGCCGCCAAATAAGAACTTTTGCAAACCGCAACCTCTTTAGAAAATCTTTTTCTATCTTCTAAAATGAAATGTGTTGAGAGAATTTCTTTGAAATGGAGAGTGGGTTCTGAATGGAATGGTCACCCCAAGAGTCAGATTGAATAGCGAGTTGTTGTAAGAGTCACATCTTCATGGAGTCGTGTATTTTATTTATCTTGTAATAGTATCATATTCAGACATGTTAGCACTCTGAGGAAAAAGAGGAAATCTGAGAAAAAAAAGAAGAACATTTCTATAAGCACAAAGTTCTGCCACGCAAACCCCAAAAGAACATTTTGAAAATCAAGACAACATTTCCTGTAATTGTATTCCTACACGATATTTGTCCTTGAGATTTATTCCCAGCACCAACTTCGTTTAGCTGTCTTAGTGACTCTTACATGTCTCATGTACCACATCATTTTTTGTAAATATTTACTAACATCGTCATCATTGAAAATGTCAAATTCCATAACATGCATGCAAAGAACTCAGTAAAAGTTTTCACTACACCATCGGTGCCGTGAAGACACTTCCAAGACTTGTCATTTTTGAAGACGGAGCTTCTGGGGCGTCAAGTTGTGTGATATTTGAACGATTAATTCATGTTTTGTATCAAAAATAGCTTACCTAAGATTAAGAGGGAACAGGAATATAAACATGAACAAGGGGTAAATTAAAAAAACTAACAAACACACATATGCACATACTGTACATATACAAGTACATATGCACACATACACTCATGCACATAATTACGTTTCATCAAACATATATTAACGTTGTTGCCCTAGGGTAAACTGGGTATAACACATGGCACACTGACAAAGCTTAACCTATTGTTACTATAACAATCTACAAGGTTAATGTAGGTTGCTTCTCTTTCTTCCCCTCCATTTTTCTGCATTCTTTCATATCTGAAGTTATCATTACGTATATGTATTGTTGCATTTGAACAATTGTATTGTAGATAATAAAGGTAAAGTATTGGTATTGTTTATTATCAATAGCACTATTTCTATTGGTATTAATATTGCTCCATTTGTAGTGTAATAATGCTCATTGTCATCTCTGTATTATTTTCGCTAACTGCTTATTTGCTATTACTTTTATCATCATATTTGTACATGTCCTATTTGCTGATGTTGCTCTGTTGTTGTTGTTGTTGTGTTTGCTGTTGTTGTTGTTGTCTCTCTGTCTAATCCCCCTCTTGCCCCCACAATTCCCCCTCTGTCTTCCTTTTTCTCTCTTTCTATCCCCTCCTTCTCCGGCCCGGCTGCACCAAATGATAATATAAATACATTTAATAAAGTCAAAATACAAATAAGGCAACAAGAGAAGTATCCTACACTTCTCTTTTGTAAAGTAAATCTGAACAGCCGATATGGGCATCTACATCTGCTATATGATTTGCCCGAGAAGCTGGGCAGGACATTATTAAAAAAAACAAAAAACTAACAAAATCAGAGTATTATCGCAACATTTTCAACCACTTTCACTTTTCTCATTGCAATGAATGACACACGAGGGCGCCATTGACTCCCATCACATAATTATTTTTTTTGGCAAAGCACTTACTGTAACTGAAATCTGTGTCTGCGGCCTAATAAAAAGTAGACTTAAATGATCAGTATTGGGATTTGATGTACTGTAAATAAAGTAGTAAAAAAAAGAAGCTGAGAACATTGTTCAGGTTTCTGTACGGTTTCAAAATAAATACAGTTTATTTAAGTAACTTTTGTTTTGTATGTAATCTTTTATATGACTTTGTGATTCAAATACAGCTTCCAAAAAAGAAAAGCATGGTAACTGTGACAGCGAGCACGATCATAACTGCCATAAAACAAGTTGACGGATGTGACGTAGCTTCACGCACGCATCGTGTAGCGACTGACAACTCTCTTCTGTAGCCACGCCCCCTCGTTTAATATACTACCAGTTAGGGCTGGGCGATATGGACTAAAAAGTATATCACGGTATATTTTTACTTAAACTCCATATTCGATATGTATCTGGATATATTTTACGGTGAAAGTATACATATAAAGATATTCCTTTTTGAGCGAGATTCAGTGAAATTGAAATGAATGACAAGTGTACTGTAAACACTTTTATTAACCAGTTAGTCAAGATGGGTATTAACACTTATTAACCAGTTAGTCAAGATGGGTATTAAGACTTATTAACCAGTTAGTCAAGATTGGTATTAACAGCACATAAAATAAACTGTTTAAGTAGCACAGAATTACATAACATAAATAAAACAGAAAAATATTCTTTCTACGTAAAATAAATAACATAGCTGTGCAAATAATGTATCAAACTCAGATAAAAAAATATTTTTTAATTCCCAGTGGAGGATGTAATGGACTGTCACACATGTACGCTTCTGCTCAGCACCAAGTAAGTGACTTGACTTCTTTGTGCGACTATCATCTTCCTCACTTCAACATACGTTTTTGCCAGCATTTCTCCTGCCAAATATGTCCAGCTTGGCAACTGGAGAGCAGTTTTGATTTGGGCTTACATGTAAACAAGTCAAATGAATGTTTTATCATACATTTGTCCAAATGTGGCCAACATTGTGGGTTTCCTGGACGTGGTCTCCATCACTAAAAGAAACATCTAAAGAAGAGAATCCCTCTGCCATCTTCCACTAGTTTTTTTAATACATAAATGGCCCGCTTGAATATTCCCTCTTCTCATCTACGACTCTCTCCTCGTCATTTGGGATGTCTGTTGTGATTTCACTTTCTGGTTTCATGACCCGCCCTATCTTGCCTCTGATTGGCCTGTCCCTAATGTTTTGCCCTAATCTTAACCAATGGTGACTCATCATCGTAAACAACCAACCAATCATGAATGTTCTTATAGTGCAAGCAGGTCTTGGAAAGAAGAAGGGGAGGGGTTTAGTAGAGGGAGAACAAGGAACACAACTAAGCGATGTTTGGTCATTTTAACATGAAATAAATTACCGTAATTTCCGGACTATAAGCCGCTACTTTTCCCCCTCGTTCTGGTCCCTGCGGCTTATACAAGGGTGCGGCTTATTTACGGCCTGTTCTTCTCCGACACCGACGAAGAGGATTTGGGTGGTTTTAGTACGCAGGAGGAAGACGATGACACAATGATTAAAGACTGACTTTTCATATACCGGTAGGCTGGTTATTTTGATAACGTACAGGCGAGCACTTTGTATTACTTTGCAGCGTTGTATTATTTGTACTCTGCACGAATGCTGTTCGCCATGTCAAAGATGTGAAAGTTTGATTGAATGATTGAAAGATTTATTGTTAATAAATGGGACGCTTTGCGTTCCCAAACAGTCATCTCTGTCCCGACAATCCCCTCCGTGGTAGCAGGAACCCCTATATACTACGCTAATTACACATCAAAACCCTGCGGCTTATACAAGGGTGCGGCTTATATATGGAGCAATCTGTATTTTCCCCTAAATTTAGCTGGTGCGGCTTATAGTCAGGTGCGGCTTATAGTCCGGAAATTACGGTATATCAATATTACGATATTTTCTTAATTCATATCTTGTTTAAAAATATATCTTACAAACTGGATATATCGCCCAGCCCTACTACCAGTGTTGTTTACATCTGTCACGTCACAAATATACCTGCTAATAAATACACCAGAACCACAACTAACAGCATTGGGATTGTAATGTTGCAAATATTATTAGCATCAAAGTAGAAAGCCGTCAAAGTTGTGGCTCGGAGAGCGAACGCAGGCAACAACAAGTAAGCCAGCTAGATGATGCTAACTAGCGAGGGTGTCCCCGTTCAGCCAAGCAGTGTGGCGTTTTAGGTAAGAGGAACAACGAGTACCTGCGGATGAGATGAGCGTTCAAACACATTTTGTTTGGATCCTATTATGGTGGCTTTACATAATTTACTCACAGAACTTTTGTTATTGTTAGAGAGTTCCACTCTGACGGGTGTTCACTCTACACATTTACCATGTTTGTTGTTGCGCTCACAAGACAATTAGCTCCATCTTTTGACACTCTCCTTTGACTCCTGACCTTACACTTTATGTTTCATTAAAAAAACACAGGAGTGATATTTTGAAGCAAAAATTATATGTTTAAGAAGGTGGAATTCCACGTTTTTGCAAACATTACACATGCCTGCATATTCTGACTCTTTCCTATGTTGCAGGATCTATGGTTATCATCACACTTTCTCTACGACACCGAAACACACAACAAAGCCAAAGAAAACTCTCCAGACTTCAGTCCACACAGAAGACTCACATTATGTCCTGCAGGGCCTTGAGGACCAGTAACACCAGGCAGACCCCTCAAGCCCTGGAAAGCGCCAAGAAACATGTGTTAAGAACCGTATAGGAAAGAAAACTATGATCATTTTAAGTGATTCTTACAGGAGTTCCAAGATCTCCATTATTTCCAGGAGACCCCTGCAAAAAGACAAAGATGGTAGTATAGAATTATGATATAGTAAATGTAACAATGTACAATCTGCTGTAGGGGAGCTGGTTACATACTTGAGGTCCCACTTTGCCTTCACCTGGGGAGCCCCTGTCCCCTTGTGGCCCTGGCTCCCCTACTGAACCTGGCGGGCCCTAGGAGACAGATATAAATTGCATTTTTAGCAATCAACAGTCACATGCATTGCATATGAAATATGGAATGATTTGGAATTGTCCATCATTACCTTTGGTCCTGGGGGTCCTTCATTTCCCCGAGGTCCTGGTTCACCCTTCATGTAACAAACAATAGCAATTAAAGGTCTCGCAGCACTCAGCTGAATCATTAAGTGCTGAAAAGTGTGCACATGAATTCATTCTTTATGCACATAAACATCAAAAGTGTGCACAAATGTATGCTTTATGTACATAAACGTTAAGTGCACAAGTTCATTCTTTTTGGACAAAAACTAAAGTGTGCAAAAGTTCATTCTTTATGCACATTAACATCAAAAGTGTGCACAAGTTAATTCTTTATGTACATAAAGATCAACAAGTGTGCACGAGCTCATGCCTTATGAACACAAACATCAAGTGTGCACAATTTAATTCTTTATGCACAGGAATGCATCTGTAAACGGTGTAATGATAAACCGCAGTAAAATTCCAGACGGTTAGTAACATCGTTTTCATTTTTAATTACCGAAAAACCGCCATTTACTAATAAAAACTTTTAGGCAACACTGCTCACTTGCTGGAAAGGAAGTCGCAGCAGCGCATGCGTACTAGCGGAAAAATGGCGACAACTACACAACCTTGCTTTGTTACACTTGCTTAACCAGCGTGGAGTCTCGGCGTAGGTTTGAGACTGCACTGCTGTTATTAGATGGAGACAGGTGTGGACAATATTGGAGACAAACACATTTATCCCACACAAAAAGTATGCAGGAGAAAAAAAAAATTTGATGTTGCTTTAATTTTCCAAATACGTCCTTCACTCAGTTGCTGTGACTGAGTTAGCATGCACCAGGAAGAGTGTAGGGAACGTTGTCACAACTTGTGTATGAAGTCTTGACGTTTGTTTACTGGGATTTTCACTCTTCCTTTAACTGCTAACTCTGTCAGTGTTCAAATAACATCAATACTAGCTAAAATGTTTCAGTCTACTCATGGAATTGAACGCAAACTGTGAAGTGTCAACACGCTGAGTTGTCAATGAGGCACAACGATTGTGTGTTAGATGTGAGAGGTATCACTCCAGTTTATTTTTGTTAGCCAAACTGTTGGACTGAAGTACATGGTTGTTGTTGAAGAATAAAGCTTTTTTTATTTGACTTCATCTTTATTAGCCAAACTGCATGGTGTTTTATATTGATATCAAAAAGTAAACCATGTTTTTTTACATTACTGGTGTTTTTTGTTTTAATTCTACAAAGTCATTTGAAAACCATTCATGTGACATAGCTTTTGTTAATATTTTATGGTGTATAGTTAATTCCTATATGACATATCTGCTCAAACTCTTAATGGATGTGTCCCGATACAGCATCTACATACATTTAGGACACGTCAATGTACACAGAATGTACGTAACTTCTAAAAAAATAAAAAATAAACTTCTATCAACATGTAAAAATAAAGATAAAGGCATCATGAAATGAGACAAAATCTGACACGTTGATATTATTAATGAACAAAAACACAAATATTTGTCTTTAAATATGTGGATAACGTTCATCTTTAGCCTGTATATTAGATATTACAAATGACATGATGGCATCACGTTCTCACCCCAACACTGTTTTACCTAATATAAAAAATAATTGTGAATGAATGTTTATTATTTTGGCCATCATCATGCAGCCCTATGTAGAAGACTAGATCTCATATATGAACACTATCTTTATCTATATGGACAATGGACAAAAAGTGCAGCTACATCTTATGGCCATCAGGTGCCATCTTGCAAAAATCTTACATGGATTCAATTCTTTAAGATGTCAATAAACTTCTCAATCAATCAATCAAACATTTGTTCATCTCTTATGTCCAGAAGGTGCTATCTTGCACAATTTTCACATTTATTTTGATTTATTTATGTTATTATTTTGTTTCTGCTATATTACTTTGTTTATAATGCTTATGTTGCAAATGCACATTCAACTTCTACTTGAGGTCCATGAAACTGTGTTCTTATCTACATTAATGTTTCTCCTACAAAGGAAATAATTTTGAATGTGTTTGTGTTTTTAAATAAAACTTGATCAAAAGATTTCAGTATATGTACTTTTTGAAAATGTTGGGCACATTAAAAAATACAGCGGTAATAATAACCGTGATATTTTCAATCACAATAACTGTGTTAAGAAATGTTCATATCGTGACATCCCTATGCACATAAACATCAAAAGTGTGCACAACTTCAAGCTTTATGCATGTAAACACCAAAAAAGGGTCACAAGTTCATGCTTTATGCACATAAAAATCAAAAGTGTGTACAAGTTCATTCATTTTTTTTGCATATAAACGTCAGTGAGCCCTCAGGGCCATCGCTCTCGGCACTTGTATAAAAAAAACCATCAACAACAAAAGAACTGCTGTGAAGCCATTGTGCTATTTTATGTGATATTTCTGAACAACATTCTTCCTGCCTCATCAGCAGCTCTGAAGTGAAAAAAGATGGTGGAACATGTTGCACACAATGTGCCGACTCAGGCTTGTTGTGTTCTACTGGTGTTGCCAGACATAAAATGTGTGTTTAAAAGCACAACATGTGGCAGAACTCCTAGTTTAATTGCCCTGAGGTGAACTGATGAATGTCAATGATATACATTATGCATGCAGTACATTAACATGATTTTTGTTTTCAACTTTAACCATTTTCACCTTTTTTTTTTTACTAAACCATTTTATTTAACATCACATTTGTTAACTAGTTAGCTTTCATAAACATTATGCAGATAAATTGAAACAAAGTATAATAATGGTTCTTACTGATAGGCCATCTTTTCCCTTCCCTGTCGGTCCAGGAGGTCCAATCAGACCAGGTTCTCCAGGTGAACCTCGTTGACCTGCTTGTCCTGATTTGCCTGGTTCTCCCTATTTAAAAAACAAACAGAAACAAAGACTTATTTATATCTATGACGTATGCATATTGTAAAAGTAGTGTTTTTTCATGATTGCTGCTATTTTAGTAGGGTTGCTCTAATAATGAACTTCTGCCAGGACCTAATAATAAAAAAGTTATGAATCCAGACGGTGATTTGGATCAGTTCTGAAATGTAATTACTTGTTCTTTATCCCATTTCTGACATTTCATGTAATTCAAACATGGCCACCATTTTTTGAGCCATCAAAAGCGGAATGAAAGAAAGTGAACATTCTTGCCAGTCACCTACTATCGTTGTCTCTGTGGATGTAGGTGGGGCCGCTTGTACTCACGTAGAGAGTGTTTATTACTTTCCAGTAATAAACACAAACCTCTCAAACTTCATTTTTTTAAATTATACAATTACAAATGAATTGGTGAAAAGTCCACTATGGTGGACAACATGCAATAGGTTGAACACTGTCACGCTGATCATCAGGACTGCCTTCAAAAGCCTGCTCTACCTGCTATCGGGTGCCAGAACATAATTTTCTGTTCCCTGTTACAGTAAGCTGTCCTGTATCTGGCTGTCCTTGTGCATTCTCGAGTTCAGTGTCCTCCCGCTTCCATGCTCATTGGTCCACTCTCTTTAGTCACACTCCATTTCCTTAGTTTAAGTATTATGGGTTGTTTTTATATATATGGTATATATATATATAATAAATCATAGAGCAACTACGCCCTCTTGTGGTCTGTGCCGTTAACTCCCTCTGTACACACAAAAAACACTATAAAATATGTTTTCATGATCTTCACCAACGTGTATTAGTATCTCTACATATTCTAAAACTGGTAAATGCATTAACAAAAAATTAAGCCTCCTGACTTCAAAAAAGTTTTTTTGTCAAAACACCAATCCACAAAATATTGCTACATTCAAATAAAAACTACATTTTTGATCTATTAGCAAAGTAACTTATTTGCACCCACAAAGATACTTTTACTTCTTTTAAAAAAGAACAAAGTCGCAGCAATACTAACTAAACATGGCTTCCAAATATGTCCAATAGACTTATGGCAGTTTCATTCAGTCAATACTCAATTGTAGCATTTATATTACTCCTTAGTTGTTGTTTGATACTTGAATGCAGTACCTGCAAGGATCGTCTAGAATAGAAGGAATCAACAAACATTCTTGGTTTTTCTGCACTTAGAACAGCTGACCAATGGGTGAGAGAGTACCTAGTGGAGTGACCTTTGATATTAAAACTGCTGCATAATTTTAAAAAACAGCTTTTGAATGTGTCCACTGGAGCATTTCATGTATTTTACAATACAGTCAGCGGGTTTATTTGCTCTCACCGCCCACAAAAGCTTTAAACAATGTGAAACAGACTATTTTTCCCACAAACATATAAAAAAGTGTTGAAACAACCTTGTCTCCTCTCTCTCCTGCAACACCAGGGGGCCCAATGATGCCTGGTATTCCCTAAAAGAGCAAACCTGTTAATCATCATAGTAAACTTATGTTCATTAATCATCATTATTATAAACATTATTATATCTAATGGTCTGTGTAGACCTACCGCATGGCCTGGTAGTCCTCGGAGCCCCTGAGGACCAGCTACACCTGGAGGGCCCTAAAGGGGAAACACATTTATCAGTCACTGCATTGCAGGACATCTGTTGACAAGTGTAGACACTCACTGGGTCTCCAACACGTCCTGTCTCTCCTTGAGGTCCTGTGTCACCTTTAGGACCCTGGAAGGAGGGTGCACAAACATTTACTAAGATCCTAGTACCACGCGCTAATCTATAAAATAGCATGTACTATTAGTGGGCGTGTTGCGTGTGATCTACTAAGACTGATTGAAAAGTAGTGCAGACCACCTGCCTTAAATGAGAATATTGCGTGTACTATACGTGGCATCACCATAGAGACACTCATTGACTGCACATTCATGTTATCATGCCCCTACCTGTGGCGTTTGTTATGTTTTCAAACATGAAGGAGACATTGACCACTTTTTATGGGCATTTTAGACGCAGTGCAAAGTGCATCGACATCTGAATCCACATTTTTTCCAGTACCAAAGATGCGCTCATGTCACACTTACTGTGACAAGACGCAAAAAAACGCATACTTTGAGAAGTTTTCATATAGGAGACACACTATATTGCCAAAAGTATTTGGCCACCCATCCAAATGATGACAATCAGGTGTCCTAAGCACTTAGGCATGGAGACTGTTTCTACAAACGTGTGAAAGAATGGGCCGCTCTCAGTGATTTCCAGCGTGGAACTGTCATAGGATGCCACCTGTGCAGCAAATCCAGTCGTGAAATTTCCTCGCTACTAAATATTCCAAAGGCAACTTTATTATAAGAAAAGTGAAGAGTTTGGGAACAACAGCAAGTCAGCCAAAAAGTGGTAGGCCACGTAAACTGACAGAGAGGGGTCAGCAGATGCTGAAGCATAGTGCAAAGATTTTCTGCATAGTCAGTTGCTACAGAGCTCCAAACTTCATGTGACCTTCCAATTTGCCCAAGTACAGTACGCAGAGAGCTTCATGGAATGGGTTTTCATGGCCGAGCAGCGGCATCTAAGCCATACATCACAAAGTCCAATGCAAAGCGTGGGATGCAGTGGTGGTGCCACCGGACTCTAGAGCAGTGGAGACACCTTCTCTGGACTGATGAATCACACTTTTCCATCTGGCAATCTGATGGACCAGTGTGGGTTTGGAGGTTGCCAGGAGAACGCTACATTTCGGACTGCATTGTGCCGAGTGTGAAATTTGGTATGGGGTTGTTTTTCAGGAGTTGGGCTTGGCCCCTTAGTTCCAGTGAAAGGAACTTGGAATGCTCCAGGATACCAAAACATTTTGGGCAATTCCATGGGATGGCACTTCAACTTCATATGTGAGTAAAGGCAGGTGGCCAAATACTTTTGGCAATATAATGTATGTTAACAATAAATAGTATGAATGAAAAATGTAACAGCATTAAAAAAAATGGCAGCAGACACCAAATCAATTGAATTCCTGTTTCTTTACTTCCAAGGTTTTCTAAAATCATTGAAAACTGATTCAACAACAGATTGGACAAATTCATAATCAAAAGTGTAACCAATATGGATACAGAGCCAACATTTCAACATCGATGCCATTCATCAAAATAACCAACCTATGTGCTGCAGCAGTATTTATGGATCCAGCTAAAGCATCTGACACAATTAATCGTAACATCTTATTTACAAAATTAGAACAATATGTCATCAGAGGGTTGGTCTTAAACTGGACAAGAAGCCAGACAATACGTGAAGCTAAGTGAAAGTATATCAACAGAGCTACAAATATCTTGTGGTGTAACCCAGGGATCAATACTGGCACCCAAATTGTTTAATCTTCATATAAACGACATTTGTAAAGTCACCCAAGACTTAAAGTTAGTATTAGTTGCCGACACAACTGTGTTGAGGAAAGCAACAGTTGTAGCCAAAACTGTCAGGTACGGAAATAAACACACAGGACTGGCTAGAAGAATAACACATTACATAATTCCCTGAAGACCTAATGAACCTCTCTGGATTCCAACTGTGTTCTGTTCAGGAGAGAACACACACAAGCTAATACAAATAACAGGAGGAATGAGTACATTTAAGAGATGGTTTGACAAAAACAGACTCTTTGAATCTCAGTAAAAGTAAAATAATGTTATTTGGTAACAGTAGAAGAAAAAGTCATACAAATACAAATAGATGGAGTGGGAATTGAAAGAATGAGCTAAATCTTGTTTTGGGTGTAATAATAGAATATAAAATGAACTGGAAATATCATGTAAAAAATATACAACATAAGGTGGCAAGAAATATTTCTATAATGAATAAAGCAAAATATGTTCTGGACCAAAATTCACTTCATATTGTCTACTGCTCACTAGTGTTACATATCTGAGTTATTGTGCAGAAATATGGGAAATAACTACACTTCATTCATTAGCGCTGGTACAAAACAGATCAGTTATAATAATACATAATGTTGGATATAGTGAACATACAAACACTTTATTTATGGAATCAAAATATTGAAATTGAATGATTTGGTGCATTTGCAAACATGTAAAATGATGTACAAAGCAAACTATAACCTGCTAGCCAAGAATTTACAACAATTATTCTCGACGAAAAGAGGAGAAATATAACTTTAGAGAAAAATCTAACTTAAAACATTTGTATGCACGTACAACACTTAAAACATTTAGCATCTCAGTATGTGGAATCTAATTATGGAATGGATTAAGTAAATAAATCAATGTACTAATATGATCTAGTTTAAGAGACTGTTCAAACTAAAAGTGTTGACAAAGTATAAAGAAGAAAAATTATGACAAACGTCATAAATTTATTGAAAATGAAATACCCATCTGATCAAGCGAATCATAACTGATTTAACTACTTATGAGAAGAACTGATGTACGGTAGTTAAAACACATTGATGTAAATTGAGGACAAACTGAGAATAGGAAGTATGTGTTAGTAATTGTTATGAAGTGAAAAAAGGGGGGGATTAGAAAATATGTAAAATATGTGATGTATCATATTGATACTGTATACATGTTCAAAATACATTTCAAGCAACCAATTTTATTTAGCCCCTTAAGTCACCCATCATGCGGCTATAAAATTATAAAATGATGTTGCTAAAAAGTTAATATCAAATACTTTTTATTTCTGACAGACCATGCCAATATGTTGACACACAGACGTACCACGTCTATCTTTGCAGCGTGAGCACCGAGTGTGCGTCAGTTTGCACATACTTTTCAGAGGTGCTACATAAAACACTTAAGTGCTGACAGAACGTTGATGAGTGTTGACAAATCACATTGTGTATTTGCATCTTCTCCCAGTATTGTGGATGTTTTGATGAATAGCATTTATTCTGCATATTCATGAAGACAGACGCAAAATGGATTGCGCTCCTTATTCTGCTCAATTAACAGATGCGACCCACTTTGCACACAATTAATAGATCAGCTTTGTGTGTGCTATCAAGTTTGCAGGTGTTTTATTGCACGCAAACATTAAGTAAATCAGTCCTTGAGTCAAAGAAAAGTAAGACTGATTGTTGTAAGTGTTGTTTTTATGTGCTCTAGAAAGTCCCTAGCGACTTACCGCTGCTCCAGGCGGACCCTTGAAGCCTTGTTCGCCAGGTAATCCTCGAGGGCCCTTCATAGAGAGAATATTAATAAGCACATGTTGGAATTAATGTATTCACTCGTAAAGTGGGGACAATTTCTGTACCATTTCTCCGTCCATATATATTAATTTTGGAATGTTATAGTGTTAGATAAAATATATAAAGACTTCAAATAAATAATACTTAGATATATGTATTTACTTTATTAACTACCCATACAATTACACACTGCACATAAGAAGCCTTTCAGAACTGAAAGGGTATTTCTTGTATCTCTACTGACATCTAGTGGACTTTCCTGCCTACTGCAGGGTGTGCTTTGCTCACATTTAAGAAAAAATAAAGAGAATGTTTCCAAAAAAATAATGAAAGTGAAAATAAATCCCCACCATTTCTCCAGCATGTCCTTGTTCTCCTTTCTCTCCCTTTTCTCCTGGTTTTCCCTACGAGTGAGAACATAATTAGTATATCTGAGGGCTGCACACTGAAAAAAGGCCATTTTCATATTTTTCACTTTCAAAATCAAAACAATAGATTTTTAAAGAAAAAAACAGCTTGCATGTCAGCTTTGTGTTTTTAGCGTCTACATTTCAACTTTTTTAGTAATAGTATTTAAATGTGGGATGTACTTTGGACACCCTATAAGGACATTAAATCCAACTGATACATATTTTATGCTTGCATTTTTTCAAAGAAAAAGAGTCAACTTACAGGTTCTCCCGGCTCAGGGATTACACTTGCTACCTATAAAAACAAAATACAAAAATATGTCAAATAAAACGTTCCCTCTTATTATCAGTGCTTACAGTAACTATATTCATTGTATTATATAAAAATATATTTACATCTCCAGCAATACCAGGTGGCCCCCTGGCTCCTATTTCACCCTGAAGGCAGGAGATGATGAATTGATTTTAATGAGTTATACAAAAATAATATAATTATTGGAATATATTAGAAGTATCAGTGTGCAATTAGATCCAGATTTGTCATACTTTACCTTGTCACCCTTTTCACCTTTTGGCCCAAATGGTCCCTCCTGTCCTCTTTCACCCTAAAACAGTAAATCATTTAAATAAATCAATAAATTCTATGTAGACATGTGGACATTTGTGATTATGTGTTGGTAATACGTACCGGAGTCCCCCTCTCTCCTCTTGTTCCATCAACACCTGATTGACCAGGAGCACCAGCCTCTCCCTATTAAATATAATCAATTCCTCAACTCGGCAAAAACAGAAAATTAAAGAAAAGTCATCTTCAGTTCACTCACTCGCTCCCCAGGAGGTCCTCTTGGTCCAGGAGGCCCATCATCACCCTGAGGGGATACATCATATGAAAACACTTCAAAAAGTTACAATGTTGTGTTTAAGATAGAGATGTGCTTACAGTACCTTTGGTCCAGGCTTGCCAGGAAAACCATCTGTTGCACGCTCTCCTCTCGGACCCTTCAGAGACATCACACTTACAGTTAGATATTCCAGGTGAACCGTCAGTAATCTAGCACCACATTTAATATTCTTGTAGCGCTTCAATTACAATGTCTTCCCTTTGGAATGAATGGGAATGATCTGTTCCAGTGTCAAACTGCATGTATTTGTGACGCTGGGGTCGCATGACGCGGATTAGTTGCGTGTTCCCAAGATGCAGAAGATGGAGGAGGCATCGTGCAGGTAAAAGTATTTAAGGATGCTCAAAACAAACAAAGAGGAGTGCCGCTGAGTTGGAACTGAAGCATAGGGAGGGCTATTCAAAAACGGAACTAAAACTGACAGGTGCGAAACAAACAAACGGAATGCTGCAATACAGCAAAACTCACGGCAGGAGGACTTAGCGTCCACATGAATAATATCCATTCCAAACAAAGAATGGTGGCTCACACTCAACTTAAATAGAAGCAAAAACAGGTGAGGGGGAATGCTCTGGGCAAGATGTGTGAAGCGCTCAACAGGAAGTGCCACCAAAAGAAAAGCACAGGACCAACACAAAACACAAGAGACCACCAACAAAAAAATGATCTGTACAGAAGACAATGTTTGATGTATTTCAACATTCTTGGCTATCATACAAGTGTAAAAATAAGTGAACTATCATTAGTGGACTAGCGAATAAAGAAATATATACAGTGGTACTTCAACACAAGCTGTCTCTTTGAGGTGCTAGCACAAATCTGAGGTACGAGCTTTCACACTGCTAGTTGAGATCCCCCCTAAAACTCTGGTCTTACTTGCTAGCATTAGCTTGTAGCTGGAGAGGTTTTCCAAGCAGGGTTGAGATGAAGTGGATGATATTCAGTGAATTGTCAGCTACATGTATGGCTGACAGGGCATATTATGTGCAGCACCTCAGATGATACCAAATAGGCAGGTTAAACCCCAGAACGGCTCGGTGTAGCCCGAAATGTAGCCAAATGCCTCAGTGTCTAATTAGTAACGGGCATGAATGGATGAAGGAGATTCCCACTATCCCTTCTAGAGAAAGCACAGCCAAGAGAAGAGGCTGGGCAGAATCAGTCAGCATTCACTTCTGCAGAATGCTGTTGTTGGCCTAAAGTTTGTTTGTTACTAAAAAAAAAAGTCTGTCTTTCAGCCGTCACATTTTTAAAATTATAACCCACCCTGCCTTCTGTACCTCCCACACCAACACTTGAGTCTCCCACCTAAACCTCCTCCTACATGTAAACACTGTCCCAAGGAGGTCCACTTCAAATCTACAGACAGTGTGACGGTGAGGACTACTTCGCAGGGACAAGTTTCCTCCTTCTCGGAGAAGAAGAAGAAGAATGGGCCTCAAGGATGAAGAAGGAAACGTTCACAGGCGAGTCAAGCTGTCATTAGCGTTGTCATGACGGAGCATGTAGCTAGCTAACTTGGCCAAGCAATTGCTAGTCTGCACCATACTGAAGCAGGAGGACGGCTTTTGTGCCAGCAATAATGTGGACATTTATCCATGAAAATATAGAGAAGCTGCTGATGGTGTGTTTGACGAGATACAGTACAAGTTCACTCTCCAAGGTAAAGGCTGTACATTATGGCATTACTTCATAAAACGTCTGTACTTGTTTGTACTGCACACTATTGTGTTGTTTGTGTAAAGGCATGAAGGCAGGTTACATGTTAGCTGATTGCATTTAAAAGTGTTTAAGTTAGGAGCTCGGTCATGGAAGCGATTGAGCTCTACTGTATCATAAAGAAACAAGTATGGAAAAAGTGTATGCATCATAACACGCTCTCCTTTCATGTTGAGTCAGGCATGATATGTTACAAGTCAAATAACAAGCAAAACACACACACACTAACAGTTCGTAGCTCGCTAAAGTCAATGCATATTTGCTTACATTTCAGTTTTCAAATGTTGTTTTTATCATCATAACCGTCTTCTCATATTGACTTGAACAAGTCCCATGATTCTAAAGACTGATTGTGAGGCGTGTCTATTTTCATTTTCAGGAGACATGAGGAATAAAAAATGTTTCAGTGTTGGATACTCGTATTAAAAAATGCAAAAGCATCAAATCATAAGGACACATGCATTTGGACTTGTGCTTGCACACACTTTTGTGTTACATTAATTTTTTACCAGTGGGCCATTTGTGATGTCACACATTGACGGACGTATTTATGTATTGTAGTATATTCTGTCTAACAGCCTAATCTCCTTCTGCTTCCATTCCTTATATTTTTATGCCCTCACGCCTGATCTATGAAATTAGTATTTCCATTTTTATTTATACACATTTTACACAGGACTGTTTTGTCAGCACAAACCAGTAAGTACAAAGTTGGATTTTTAAAAATGACGGTGCCATTGCAACATTACGACACGGTATGAAGAAACAAGAGAAGGTAAAGTATTATTTTCGTGTAACTGTGGCTTGCGCACAATAACACTATGCCACATAAATTCTGGTAAGTTCTTTTTTTGATGCATCATTACATGCACCACACAAGGTGTACCTAATTATGTGAATCTATATCCTATTTATGAAGTTTATTTTCAACCGTGACAAAAAATAGGCACAATGTTCATCTCCAATAAATATATTTAACAATGTACATTTACAAAAGGAATATTCTGATACTTTTGGAGAGGGTAGGATGTGGTTCAATTTGTATCTCAAGAGGACGCCTCCACACACCAACCATTAACAGATAATCTCATCAAGTAGGTTTTAAATGTAGAGCAACATTTACACCAGTAATATCTAATATCTACAACAGGGTGTCAAACTCTTTTTCATTCAGGGTCAAATAGCTATCTGACGGCCAATTTTTATTGTGAATATACAGTATATTAATTTTAATACATCATCTACTCATGATATTAGTACACAATTCCTTATGCATTTGATTGTTTTTCAAATACAAATTGATGGACAAGGTACTTAGAAATCATAAGGGCAGGGTAAAAAACATGTTATTCTAACAAAAAATGTTTGGAATATATGTTAACATAAAGGTGTCCAAACTTTTTCACCAAGGGCCACATACTAAAAAGTCAAAGTATGTTAGGACCATTTCGATATATTTTTATTTTGTAAAAAAATTAAAAAATAAATAAAAAAATGCTAAAAACAGACATTACAAAGTGTATATATTTAAAGACAAAACTTTGTATAAGCTTAGTGTTATAGGTGACAAAGTGTACTATTATTAATTATTACATGGGTAAAAAAATGAATAAAAAGAGCAAAGACGTAATTTAATGAGAATAAGCTGACATTTTGATACAAATAACTAATAGTAATACACTTTGTCCCTCATAACACAAAGCTGATCCTAACTTTTGTCTTTAATATATATAATATCTGTTTTTTTGTTACAAAATAAAACAATTTATAAATAAACCCCCAAATACTTTGAGTGTTCACTATGCGACCCTTGGTGGAAAAAGTTTTGACACCCCTGAGTTATTAATATCAAATTATTATCTACATTTTTGCTCTTTTTTCCCCGTATTCTTACTGTTGTTATTATTTAAAAAATGCAGGTGACCAAGAAACTGGAGCTGCGGGCCACACTTTGGACACCCCAGTGTTTACATAAAGTTTTTGAATGGTCAGATCATTCTCAAATGTAAAAAACATGCAACATTTGTCAAAACTGAAAGAAAGAATAGGTTTAGTAAGAAAGATAAAGTGACGCATATTATTTCCTTTCGCGGGCCACGTCAAACTATGTGGCCCCTGGGCCTTGAGTTTGAAATGCGGTCCACAAGGAAATGTTTTGAATCTATTGATGAATAGGTTTCAAGTGATACTGACCATGGGTCCATCATTACCAGGAAGACCATCCAGTCCGTCTTTACCAGGAACACCCTAATGAAAGCACAAGACATTGAAAAGATTGTTTTATGAACTGAATGTGTGTGTGTGTGTGTGTGTAAAAAATGGAACTCACAGGTTTTCCAGGCTCGCCAGGTTTGCCTGAAAATCCAATTTCACCCGGCAAACCCTTCATAAAGGGAAGGTGACCATGTCAAACACACCTGTCAGTGTCTTCACTTCTAGTCCAGGTATTTACTTACAGGTGGTCCGGTGTTACCCGTCTTCCCTGGTGGTCCCGCTGGACCTGAAGGACCCTGAAAGAGTTATTTAATGAAGCATCATGACATGTCATTATTTCTGTTAAGGACACATTCAAATATAAAATAAAGTTTCTTAGTCAATTAAATATTCTAAGTGTATTCAAAATGAACTTACAGGAGGTCCAGGAAGTCCGTCAACCCCAGGTAATCCACTTTCACCTTTCTTTCCCTTGGGCAGACCATGAAGAAAAACTATGATTTCATTTTGATCTGACCAGTTAACGCTCATTTATTTGAACGCCACTATTTTTCTTTTCCAATGTATTCGTTCATGAGTGACCTTAGTGCAGCTCTCTCAACAAGACCAAAGCCCTTTTTATTTGTCATTTATAGTTAGTTCGTTTGGGAAGTGCTGAGCATGAGTGAGAAAGTAGGTTTGTCTGTGTGAGAGAGAGCACCTGTGCACAATAAGTCTTTGTGTCTATTTTGTGTTGAGCCGTTTAATAAAAGCATAATGTTTAGCAAACAAAATGTCCAGTCCCATGGCGATAGTAATGAAAATTAAATGATTTGAGGCAGTAGGGCAGCTGTAGTCTGTATGGGCCATCCCAGGATTCAGTTGTAATACACAGTCACCACAATATCAAACAGGCTGGAGCTAAAGTCATAGACAAGCCTCTTAAGCGCAGAAATTATGACCAAATTGGTAAACCTGTATTTTCATTTGCACTTTGGTTTTATTGATAGTTAATTTTAGTTTATTTAAAAAAGATGTATCATTATTTTTATTTATTTTTAAATTGTATGTACATTTTTCATCATTTTTTATCAATCCCTTGTTTGGCATTATATTTAATTATTATATATTTTTGCAATCAGCCTGACTTAAGCCTTGAAATTAATCTTTGTGATTAACACATTTCATATCATTTGGCAATGTTTTTTTTATCCTGTTAAATTGTAAGTATGTTAGATATAATTATTGAATACCAGGAGTAAGATTTCTAATTCAGCGTTAAAATTTGAGTGGGACCCAGGCCCCAGGCCCCTCTGTAGTGGAAAAGTTGGGTCTCGAGGTCAAAAAGGTTAAGAACCCCTAATCTGGGGTACACTTAAATATAAAAATAACTTCTATCTGCAATTAATTGCGATTAATTACAAGTTAAATTTGACAAAATGCGATTAATCTCGATGTAATATTTTAAACATTTGACACACCTACCCATAATTGGGGATGGGCACCGAAACTCAGTTCCATAATGGCACTGGTGCTGACTTTAATGGTACTAACCAGACTAAAACTTTATTAAAAGTTTTTATTCATTTTTTGTATTCATATTATTATTATTATTATTAAACAACACTTATCAATTTATAATCATATCATATTTATGTATTATTCAACTTTACACATCCAAAAAGGCAAGCTAGGCAGCAACCACAACAACACAGCACTTCCTCATTTTACACCACTGACGACTACACCAGGCGAGGTTGCATTCAAGAAAACCCAAAATTTGGAGTTTGTAACATTACAACTCGAGCAAATCGTTTTTTGCACTCTATGGTGTGTAAAAATATAGAAATTAGATATTCCCATTACTTGATTGGCATGAAATTCATCATTAAAAAAAAAGTTGTTTTTACAAAAACATGCATGTTTTCCATTTTTGAAGTGCCAGTTTGGGGAGTGTTTTTCAAGTAGCGGTTTGGTACTTGTATGGTTGTAAACAACACCATCCCTATCTACAGTATTATGCATGAAATGGCTTTAAAAATCAGTTCAAACTGTTGTTGTACCTTTTTGCTCATATCAAGTAGCATAGAAACTAGCAGAACTAACCTAGCACACCATTGGGCAAAAGCATGCATATGGATGCTACATGGCGGCAATTAATTAGCCTTGAAAATGAACATTGAATGTTTTAAATGGACTACAACCCATTGAGTAAACGAGATGAAAAGCTGCCAGGCCAGATGTTTGCTTCATTCAGAACATCTCTCAAATGGAGCTCCCCCTACTGTTGTGACATGGAATTAGGAATGTTGTTTGTAAGAGAACATCTGCATGAGAAAAATGCTGACACTACTGTTATGGCCACCATGTTTTTACAGGTGGATGCGAGATTGTGTCTTTTTGACATTTTTCTTTTGCATTTGTCTTTGATCTTACATTTCCTGTTACATATGCTTTTTTAACTGATAGTTCCAGTCAATCACCTTAAATAATGGATTCATCTTGTGGAAGATGGAGCTGAGTTTCATACAACAATGTCATCCTTACCCTTTGGCCAAACTCTCCAGGCTCCCCCGGTAGACCCTGTAGACCAGGAGGACCCTGCAGGTGTAAAACAGCAACAATTAATACTTCTTCAACTCTTGCCTTTTAGCTGGCTGTGCTAACGTGGCCGTGCCATAGCACGTTGTGTAAACCTCACTCCCCGACGCCTTAAGAGCTGCGCCGCACAATGCAGGGCTGGACACATTAGGTTACACTTACGGGTGGTCCTGGTGGGCCATCAGCACCTGCCGGCCCAGAAGGTCCTCCAACCCCCTAATGGAGGTCAAATTGATGACGTCATTGTACACACAAAAACAGATGGCATATTCAAATGACAATATGTGTATTCGTTAAACAAATGCTTATTGCACTAAATTGGATCCGGGTTTGACCGTCGCCAAGGAGTAATTAGTTATGAATTTAATATTTTCATAGCTACAACATAAAAAAAACATGAATCAACTTTTTCACTTCTAATTTGATACCAGTATTGCAGCCTTGACCATCAAGGCTATGCAGGAAGTAGTCTTTGCCAATAGGTTGAATGTGCTAGTCTTGTCTTTGGTTGAGTCCAACAAAGTGTTTATACTGTACTACTACTTACTACACAGCAGGTGTTTGATTGTATTGTGCAGCTTAATTGAAGTTTTCATTACCAAATTTGGAAGCGGTGAAATCGCCATGTAAAATTGCTAATCAGTAGCTTCAGTTAAATTAATTAAGCATTGAGTTAGCGCATTTATTTTAATATATTTCTTTCATATTAGAAGGTCACAGAGATGTTTTGTATTTCCTGTAAGTTATACTGACATACTTTGTGTATGTTTACCTTACTCAGTGTTTTGAGGTAAAGACTCTCAAAAGGAGACAACATGTTATCTGTCTGCTAAGCTAGCAAGAAAAGATGTTAGAGGGGCAGAACAGACTTCTAGTATAGCAGTTCTTATATCAAATATATTGTAAACCTGGGTTTTTTTGTTGATATTGGACTGATATCAACTTTGGATCGAGACCTTTTTAATCCAATACAACTGACATAATAATAGAAAATAGGACATACGGTACTGTCCTGACTTCAGGAGCCATGGTGTCGTCCAGTGGTTGATACTACCGACTTATTAGTATTTGTAGTTTATTAAAAATGTTTTTACGCTCAAAAATGCCTAATTTAGGCTACAAATATGTAGAATATGCTTTAAAAATAAAAATAAAAAAAGCCACATTGTGAAGCCACAAACTGAGGTGGGACGACTGCAGTTGACCTTATTCTCCAATTGTGGTACGAAGACTCAAGAGTCAACAAGTCGTGACAGCAAACACATCTGCGCTTAAACATTTTGGAAGTGGAAGCATTGTTATTATTCTTCATTTTGTTCCTGTGTTCAAGTTAAAAGAAGCTTCACACTTCACAGCAAAATAAAATGTAATAGCAAGTTTATTATAATAATAATAATAATAATACTGCACCTTTTCTCCTCTCAGGCCCTCTTTTTGATACTAAAAGAAAGAAAAAAAAATATATATATATCTTTAACAACTAAAATTCCTAAAATAAATGACAGAAAAACTATGATTATTTTTGATGTATGCTTTTTTTTGTGAGCAAAGGCACTTACCACATCACCAGGTAAACCGGGAATGCCCCGCTCCCCCTGTGACACAGTTCCACAAGAAAGAAAGAAAGTATTATTAATGAAATTGTATTGTCCTCGGGCCACGCGATAATGACATATTTCATATTTCATCATCAATGGCGCTGGTGAAAGCGTGTATTTACTGTAACGTCATGAAAGAAGAAGTGCAACGCGTGCGTGTTTAAGCGTGGAGAGTGAAAAGTGGCAAGTCACTAATTGCAGACAGACAAGACGAGTCTGTTTGCTTTGATGCTACAAAGAGGCGTGTCTGGGTGTACACCATGATTACACACTACCTCTTTATGATTTATATCTACATTATGTACAATGATGCAATGTGTATGTTGCACAAAGAACATGTGGGGGGGGACATACCTTGTCACCTTTCACCCCGCTGGCCCCAGGAAAACCCGTCAGTCCCCTCAAACCCTGAACAAAATGATTATTTGGATTATTATTATTTCCACTACAACATGAATCAAAGACTTACATCTTGGCCAGGAACGCCAGGTTTTCCAGGAAATCCATCCAAACCAGAAGTCCCCTAAAAGAGACAAACTTTGAAATAACCTGCTCTAGGGCACTCCCTGCTGGTGAAAAGACAGAGTTATTCGTGTTTATGATTATTTTATTTTGTAGCAAATCACAGCACTCAACTCTGATATTTGCATTGATGCTAATGTTAATGTACTCAGTGGCCTAGTGGTTAGAGTGTCCACCCTGAGATGGGTAGGTTGTGAGTTCAAACCCCGGCCGAGTCATACCAAAGACTATAAAAGTGGGAGCCATTACGTCCCTGCTTGGCACTGAGCATCAAGGTTTGGAATTGGGGGTTAAATCACCAAAAATGTTTCCCGGGCGCGGCCACCGCTGCTGCTCACTGCTCCCCTCACCTCCCAGGGGGTGAACAAGGGGATGGGTCAGATGCAGAGGACAAATTTCACCACACCTAGTGTGTGTGTGACAATCATTGCTACTTTAACTTAACTTAACGACATTATTCGTTATTCGTTTTTGGAAAACAATTACGGTATTTTAAAACTAAATTGATTGATTTATGTTTTTAATAACAGTGAAGTATTTGGTAGACAAATAAGGACATACGATATTTATGATACTTAGCTTCATTGATCACCATCATGTTTGCTAGCTTACAAACAACTATTGAGCACTTTTTTGCAGAGTGCCGCTAGGTCACTGGTTTGTGTGAGTGACAATAAGAAAAGCTCTGACATGTATACATCCCCAAACCCAGAATATTTATAGATATTTATCTGTGGCCAGATCTACAAAATTGCACTGTTAATCATAAGATTGTTAGTCATATCTTTACAGTATTTCACCCCAATTTAAGACAACGGCTCACTTTTGTGTGTGAGTGACTGGGAGAAAAGCTATGTTAAGTACAGTAAATAATAAATAAGTTAGTGTTTTCCATATCATTGTTCTCTGACTTGTTTCACTGCATTATTAACTTATGCCGCTTTGAAAATGATGTCGAGTGGTAATTGTTTTTCGCAACACCTAGTGGTCACAATATCAGTAAGATGAATGATGCAGACATGTTTGTTACTGGATACTTTAATACACTTCTGCCTTGGAGACTTTGTATGTGTAAGTAATATGCAACTATAATTATTTAATACTAATTTATATTGACAAATGTGTTTATAATGACATTTAGTTCAATGATTATGTATGTCTAGCTTGTGTGATATTGTGTGCTTAGCTGTTGTGTAGCTGCTGGTACCCTATAGCCTAGCATGTTTACCTTCTGTAAATCACTTTAGTAAAATGAAATAAATAATGTGCTTATTGGAGGACATTTAGATGTTAACTGGCTGTCCAACTCAGCACAAGTGAAAACGCTGCAGGACTGCTTGTATCGCACATGATATCACACACAAGTAAACACGCTGCAGAACTGCTTGTATCGCACATGATATCACACACAAGTAAACCCGCTGCAGGACTGCTTGTATGGCACATGATATCACATATTTGACATGTTATCTGATATTAGTTTTTTGTCGGATACTAAACAAATATCTGATGTCGATATTAGGAAACAACTAACCACATTACAAACTAAAAACCATATTGCCATTTTTTTCTTCATGTTCATGCTTTTTTTGTATTTGTATTAATTGGCGTGTATTGCTAATATTGAAATTATTTTTTTTATGTTTTTATTTTCCATTAAACAACGCAAGGCAAGGCTTAATAATGGAAATGTAACAATATATATTCTCTATGCTTGTATCAGACATGATATCACACATTTTACATGCACGCACCTATCATCTGATACATTGCTTTCTTTGCTGATATGGGACCAATATCAATGTGGTACTAGGACACCCCTCACCTTAGCTCCACTTTGCCTTCAAAACAAGTCACTTTTTCAGTAAGGAAGTCTACCAACAAATGTCTCACAGCCTTCATGGAGCATAAAGGTCATGTGGGTGACTTCATCACAAGTACTTGACTACTTGTGACCTGCAGGAAATTGCTGACTAGCAGTTTGAGTGGCATGCAGGCAGGCTGTGTAGAACGGTGATGAGATTTCAGCCTGACACGGACCTGTTGCACATGTGGCAAAGTAATCATTCTTTCTTTATGAATGGTTTTTCTACTACAGCTCACGTTCAAATGGAAGATGACACGCTGCCCTTCACCTCTCATCTACGTAACCTCCTGAGAACCAGCGTCCTCTGAAGTGGACATCAGTGTCAGAGTTCCACATGCAAAACACAAATGTCCACTGCTGAGATCAACGGCGGTTCTCAGGAGGTTAAAAAAGGTGATGACTTTCACAAGACGTCAAGAAGACTTCCACTGCTTTCCTTTTGCCAAAATGAGCCCCCACACGAGTCCGGACGGGAAATGAGGAGAAAGAAAGAAGTCACATCTGTTTGGACCATTATGACCCTCAGTAAGAGGAATGTTCTCACAGAGTGAAGACCTTTCTTTACCTAAAAACATCCTCATCATCTAACCTGACACTTTTTGCAGAAACACAAACTTGTTCCCACTATGAAAACTTGTTCTCCTACAACAAAGAAACGCATTGCTACGTTTTAAATTCCTTTCTCAATGTATGTCTATACCAGGGGTGTCCAAACTTACCGAAATACAGTATCAAAACACATGGCAGTCATTTTGATATTTTTTAATTTTTTAAAAGCAATAAAATAGCTTCTTTTTTTAATCAGTACCGGTATAGTGTACAACCCTAAGTGTAAAAGTAGTCCTCTTGCCAGCTGAATGATGGTGGCTGTAGACCTTGGCTAGAAGCTGCTTTTTAGTCGGTTTTTATTTTGATGTGCCTGAACAGTGACTGTGACAATGACAGTTAAAAAAAAAAAAAAAAAAAAAAAATCCCACTAAAATTCTTGGAGACCCAAAAAATACCCCCCTCATAAAAGTGTTTAAAATAAGTCTTTTTTTTTTTTTTACTTTCAATGCTTAAGTCTCCTAGATCAGAGGTCCCCAACCTTTTTTGCACCAGGGACCGGCTTAATGCAGGCATTATTTTCACAGACCGGCCTTTCACGTGTGGCAGATAAATATAGCAAATAAGTGCATGAAAAAACTCACCATAACGTTGAATTAGTGGGAGCTCCTGGCCTTTTTTCTTTTGCAAAAAAGATCTCCATAGACTTGTTTTTTTACAAATTTTTGCTAGTAGTAAGCTTTTTTTTTACTTTAGTATCTTATGGGTTATAGGTGATACATCACATTCAAGGACAAGAGCATGGATATATAATAAAGCTAGACATACTTGCCATTAGTTACAATAGATTTCCGTGGATTTCTATTTCCATTCTAAAAGTTATATATTCATATTTTGTGCAATATTTCATACGTAGATAAACGGTTAGCTTTTTTCGGTCCTACTTTCCTTTCGTAAATACATCTGTTATTGCTAACTACTCATGTAATAGGACTATGTGCAATAATACCAGCACTTTAACTTACTAGGCCAAAGGAAATGTGTATTTACTTCCTTCAGCACAATTATTATATGCAACAATTTAGCACTTCTCCATCTTTAACTACCTTGGTCACTTTGTTCATGATCTGCCTGATCTTAGGTCATCAACATGCCGCGGACTGCAGATGGAACCTAGCTTTTGGCTACGATTTGGCACCTTTACATATTATATGTTTATTAATGTGCATTTTCCCATGTAACAACGATGTAACAAATATAGCAAATGGCGACTTCCTATCAGGAGTTTTATAATACATCTATGAACAAGCTCATTGATGTGTCTGGTGGGACTGGCGATAGTTAAGTAGAAGAAAATGCGGTCTTTTATAAATGATTTAATGTCTCTGTGCGGCCCGGTAGATAATGCGTCACGGACCGGCGCTTGGGTGGTTGGGGACCACTGTCCTAGATCAACTTTATAAATTTGAGTTTTTATTATCTTTTATGCCCTTTTTGTCAAAGAAAACTATGTTTTTTATATAACAAACTCTAATATGTACAATATTTTCCCCCAAATGAGTCAAAGTGGAATATTGGATGTGAAGTAATTGGAGCCTTGAATAGGTTAATAATTCATGACATTGATTTTGATTCATTATTATTTTTTGAGCAATGACAGAAACAAACTGTTATTATTAGAGTCAACATTCCAACTTTTTCTTGTTACATTTCACCTGTTTGCCTCTTTATTGCACTTTTTAATGTTTTTATTTTAGTAGTATTTTTAGAATGTTCTGCAGACTGTTAAAAAATAAACTGCATGCTGCAAATGGCCCCCAAGCCACACTGTGGACACCACTGGTCGACACAAATGTGGAGGGTGGATCATCGAAGAACAAATGTTGGTGCATGTCTTGATCTAGGTGCCAACAAGATTTTGGTTTTAGTGTTATGAAATACATTTGATAAATTAGATGTTCGGAAGAGATATAATTAAATTATGATTAAAAACCAGAAATGCATTTTTGTCTTCAGTAAGCGTTATTTCAAATTCAAAAACATACAAAATAAAATTGGTTGTGTTGTGGAGGACATCATGACATCAATTTCTGCAGTTTTTAAAAGGTAGACACAAGGAGTTACTACATTGACTTTTTCAAAAGAAATGGCCGCCTTGCCTTAATTGGGGCAATACGCAGAATTTTTTTTGGAAACCATTTTTAGGCTATTTGACCCAAACTTGAATTTCATTAGATGCATATTTTGGACTTAATTAACAGTCATTTTAATAATAAATAATAATAATGGATTAGATTTATATAGCGCTTTTCTAGACACTCAAAGCGCTTCACAGAGAAGTGAGAACCCATCATTAATTTTTACAACTCATTCATTCATCATATATTCTCCGGTGTAAGCGGCACCGGGGGCAAGGGTGAAGTGACCTGCCCAAGGACACAACGGCAGCGATTTTGGATGGTAAGAGGCAGGGAGCGAACCTGCAACCCTCAGGTTTCTGGCACGGCCACTCTACCCACTACACCATGCCGCCCTCCGATTTTGAATGCAAAATAACAAATGTAACATTATTATAAACCCAAACTGTTAAACTCTGTGTTTTTATTCATTGTTGTTTGTATTCTATCGCATCTCTTTAGGTTATGTGGAGCTGCTAAACTTGATTTTCATAGTGAATAACGGAGACAATAAAATGTTCTATTCTATAATTAATGAGCAAACCTTCCTGCCTAAGGCATCAAACCCAGTATTTACAAGACCAGTGCATTCAAGCCACATGGGGACAATGATAACGTTAAATGAAAAGTGCTATTAAATTATTATCATCAGTGACTGAGCAGGAGGGGGCTAGGAATATGTATGTGTTAAAATGTCAAACGAAATGCCTTGCCCCATGGATTGCGGGGCCCCACACAGCGTGGGATCTGCCTGTAGGGAGGGGCGGCCCTGCATTAAAATGTAAAAATACATGTTAAATAAGAGAAACTACTACT
Source organism: Entelurus aequoreus (assembly GCF_033978785.1). Lineage (NCBI taxonomy): Eukaryota > Metazoa > Chordata > Actinopteri > Syngnathiformes > Syngnathidae > Entelurus > Entelurus aequoreus. Next base: position 9,461,385 of record NC_084750.1, on the reverse strand, counting down.
TGCATACTATTCATCATAGGGTTGATATTCATACTGTAATAGAAAATATGATTATTCACTAGAAACGTGTGTCCACTGCAAAGGACATTACATCAATTAACAAAATAATGACATTTTATGAAAAAAAATACTGTGGTATATTGTATGCACCAAAAAAACAATTATTTGATGCAAAGAAAAATTGCAACATTTTTTGGGGGGGGGGGGGGGGGGGGGTTTCAGGAGGTTCAATTTGCCCTCGTGGAAAATGTTTAGCATTGTTCTATCAGTATGTAGAACATTAACTAAGAATTGTACGCTCAAATACAGAGGACACCTACTTTGGAAATATGATATTTTATTTTATCCATCTATCCATTTACTTTCGCTTATCTGAGGTGAGGTTGCGGGGGCAGCAGCCTAAGCAAAGAAGCCCTCTCCCCAGCCACTTGGTCCAGCTCTTCCCGGGGGATCCCGAGGCGTTCCCAGGCCAACCGGGAGACATAGTCTTCCCAACGTGTCTTGGGTCTTCCCCGTCGCCTCCTACCGGTCGGACGTGCCCTACACACCTCCCTAGGGAGGCGTTCGGGTGGCATACTGATGACCACCTCATCTTATTAATGTTTAATTTTATTTTTTTGTTGCTGTGTAAATTGTTACGTTTTGGGGCAGGTGTCTTTGCAAGACCTTAGTGTCCTCTTAACCTGTCCCGCACATATTTTTGCTTTACATCATGGGGGGCCCACACTTTTTCTGCAGGCGAGTTACTTCTCAATTGACCAAGTGGAGGGGATCTACTTCATTCATGCATATCATTTATATTGATTTATTTATGAAAGAGAGGTTAACAAGTTAAAGGTGTTTAATAATAATACAAGCATGTTTAACATTCCTTTCTTTCATAAAGACAAGAATATAAGTTGATTCTGATGACTTGCATTGATAGGAATCAGACAGTAGTGATGATAACCTCCACATTTTCAAACGGAGAAGAAAAAAAGTCCTCCTTTCTGTCCAATACCACATGAAAGTGCTTGCTTTTTGTTTGTCCAGCTTCCATACTACTTTTTATACACTTTACAAGAAATATTTTGTCAGCGCAGGCCGTATGAAGCAGCACTTTTATTGTGAAGACAGGAACTGTGCAGTCAGTCTTTATAGAGTTTTGACGGCAGGTATGGCGCGAGAGTCTTAAAATAAAAAGTGTTTCTCGCTTTCTTGTCGGTAATTTTTTCTTAATAATGATCTGGCAGCAGACAGCGTCATCTTACAAGACCCTCGGGTGCCGTGAACGTCAATCGAGTGACGTCGTAGTGAAGATTGATGATACCTAATTTTTAGGTGTATTTTTTTAATGCCTGGCCCTCGATGGACTGACATACCCTCCACCATCGACGTAATGGGCACCCTTACATTGTATATTGTTCTTTTATCTCTTTTTCTGTGTGTGCAAATAAAACAATAAAATGATGCGGTTTATGAGCACAAAACACAAGAAATACCAATTATTTCCTCTTGTTAACTTGACTTTTGAGAGAAGAGGTGCTTGAATACTTGCTGTTAAAGCTCCATGAAGGAAAAACCTCCTTCCTTGTGGACATGATACCACCTCTGACCTGCCTTGGCTAAATAAGGTCCTGTGTACACCTACCACTTCACTTAGGACATTTTAGTGTTAAAAAATCAAGACTAGTAGGCTTCGCTACGCATCATAAAATAAGCATGTTGAAATTGTGCATACAAACAAAAGTTTGGTCATGGTATCACTTACGCTGGGTCCCGTCGTTCCCTTTTCACCCTTTATTCCCCGGTCGCCCTGTAGGAGAGAACAATGAGTGAAGAATGAATAGAACCAAGTCAGCACTGGGTGGATGTACAGTAGACACTCACACCGACACCTTTTGGTCCAGGTGACCCTGCATATCCTGTATCACCTTGAATTCCCTGAAATGTACAAATGGAGATATTTATATGATTATGTGTTATTGTCATTACTGCACCCATCCTCCAATTAGGGTCACAGGAGCCTTTATTAAGGGACCCAATGGATCAATTTATTGTAGGAAATGTAACAAATGACTGTAAATAAATGACAGAAAATCTAATGACAGTAAATATATTCTTTAATAAAGTAATATTTTTGGTTAACTTGCAATTAAATCGTTTTTTCCGTACATTTTTAAACAACTTTCCATCCATCACAGAAAACGTGATGTGAGTTCAGATCAGGAGAGGTGGTTGTGCTTTGTGAAGCCCTTTGAGGCACTTGTGATTAAAGACTACAAAAAAAATGTGATTGAAAATCAGATTCAATCGTTTTTCATTCATAAAAAAAAATATGAGCATAAAATATAAAATAAGGATGTCCTTATACAATTTTTTTCTCTTCCGGTTCTGATTTTTTGAGTATTGTCTGATATTGCTCCCATACAATAAGCCAACACTCATATATTTATGATTATCTGTGTTCATAATAACTGCGTTCATAACACCGTAATCTAATTAATTACTTTTAGGTCCGTTAGAACACCATTAGCGATAACTTGATGTAACGTTTTGATGGGATTATGTCGACAACAAGACAGCGTCATAAGTGCAGAAAGTTCCATGCAGGAAATATCTTTTTACTGGTGAAAGCAACAAGCAGCACCGCACTAAAATAAAGTTGATATCAAACAGAAAGAGGCACCATCACACTGTGACATAGCAGACAACATACACACACGTACACAATGGGAATATTAAACTACAAGTCAATGATTGAAGTGACAAACTTGCCATCCAAACAATACCCCGTTTGTTGACAAGAAGATACGACAGCCATTGAAACACATTCAATCTCTTTATTAAGCAGAGGTAACAATCCGGTGAAAAGATTCAAAAGAGCTGTATACCGGTACTAATAAAGTACCGCGATACTAATGAATTGAAATCGGTACTCTACTGCCTTTGAAAAGTACCGGTACCATACTTTCATCTGAATGCTGCTGTGCGGCAGTGACTACAGAGCCGAGGCGCATGATGTTGAGTGTGTCAAAACACACACACAAAGTGCATACAAGCAATAACATCTTGGAGAGGAAGAATGGCAAAAAACAACAATTCTACTGGTTAATAAAGAGTGTGTGTGAAATACAATAGGGAGGTATTTGGACTTCAAAACTAACAATAAAAACTACAATTCTACTGGTTAATAAAGAGGGTGTGAAATACAATATGGAAGTATTTGGTCTTCAAAACTAACCATAAAAACAAAAATGTTTCTGGTTAATAAAGAGTGTGTGAAGTACAATATGGAGGTATTTGGACTTCAAAACTGATAATAAAAACTACAATTCTACTAGTTAATAAAGAAGTGTGTAAAGTACAATATGGAGGTATTTGGACTACAAAACTAACGATAAAGGTGACACTTTAAACATGGAAGCGCCGCGCTTCAAGTGCTGCTTTAAAACACCCTCGCCAAATGTGACAATTAGCATTAGCACCTTTGCTTCAAACTTAGTAAACATTTAAATAATGAACATTCACATCTGCACAAGGAGTTATGAAGAGTGACAGGTAATACTGTAGTTGTTACACATGTCCTGCAGTTCTGCTCCCGTGCAGACCGTAGTCGAGGAGCACAGGGCAGACGTTACTTCCAGGGCGCATTTTTTCGTCGGGGGTGTAACACCCTTCACTTTATAATGGGTCTGCTAAGCGCCGCTTTCGGGTCAGAATGACGAGGCCGCCGATTCGTGACAATCACTTTATTTTTAATTTTGCAGGACACAACCGGACCCGTTCATCACTCTACTGCGCAGTGCACTCCTACATCTCTCTCTCTTTACTCACCCACTCACTCACTGACGTCACACTACTCTCATAAGTTAACCAGCTCCCCTGCTGTGTACATGTAGATACATTCCATGTAGATACTTAACATTTAGATACATTCCATGTAGATACGTAGACGCGCACACAGCTGCTTGCCTGTGTGCAAGTGAAATGACTGAATTTTGTAACATTCCTACAAGTTGTGTTTTATCTTAAAATAATGTATTTAAATAGAGTGAAGTCTTTTTTTTCTTCCATTCGAAAACGTGTTTTTATTTCTGCTATTTTTATTGTACAAAATAAATTAAACACTGCCCACCTTTGATCCACTCAGACCAGTAAGTCCAGGAGTGCCAGACCGTCCTGCCTCTCCCTATTAAAAAAAACAAAACAATAATATAAAACAAAAATTGCACAAAATTAAAAACTATTTGTTCTTACTTTGTCTCCTCTGTCTCCAGATAGCCCATCAATACCAGGAATACCAGACACTCCCTGTTGGTGAAAAGAAAACACACTCACTATCTATTAGCCAACTGTTTGGATTCAGAGAAAAAACTAATCCGCCAGGTTCAGGTGTGCCACACCTTCTCTCCCTTCTGTCCAAAGGCACCTGTCAGACCCTCTGTGCCTCTATCACCCTGTGAACACAAAGTTGTGTTACTTAGTTGGACGTGAGCGGCGACACACACATGCAGGATGGCCGGCGAGACCACGTCCGTGCTGTCACAAAAAAGGTTTAGTTGACTTGGTTATTCTAATTCCACCATGGATCGTTCCAACACACGTCATTTCTTTCATCCTTAGATTAGGACAAAGGCTTAGCATGCTTGCATAGCAAAAACAGCCACTAACGATGCTGAGAACACAGAAAGATTGAAGGTGCAATTAGAGGGAAGAATTCATGCAACAGCATTGACACTTTGAACCACAATGCATTGCTGGCTTAGGTCACAATTTTTGCGTCAAGTTGAAGCAATAAATTGTACAGTCAGCTTTGGCAAATGAACAGATTATTCATGCAGACAAATAAACATTAAAGTTTTAACATGAGTGAGCGAGAAAGAAACTATCACTACATGAAGTCTTGTAAAGTGACTATAATGACACACTATCGAGGTAGTTACGTCAGACAACAAAGCAACAAGAATGCTGCATAAACTTGGACACTGGGAATATTTCAATGATAGGAATCCTTATTTTTACAAAACAAAACAACCATGTAATACTAGTCCTGTGTTTACCTTGCCAATACAGTAAACCGCATAAAAATTGATAGAGAAATAAGCAAATTAAGATTTTCATTGTGGCGCCCGCTAAGACGGCCACCGCATAATCACGTTGCGTAAATCGGCTGCTACTTATATCTATCAACTTACATATCAAACTAGCTAGCTCAGTATTACCTAGAAAACTATCTAGAAATGTAGCTATAGACCAGGGGTCACCAACGCGGTGCCCGCGGGCACCAGGTCGCCCGTAAGGACCAGATGAGTCGCCCGCGGGCCTGTTCTAAAAAAAAAAAAATTAAAAAAAAAAATTAAAAAAAAAAAAAAAAAATATATATATATATATTTTTTTTTTTTTAATTAAATCTACATAGAAAAAACACAATATACACTTTCAATCAGTGCATCAACCCAAACAACCTCCCCCATGCACACCCACTCACACAAAAGGGGTTATTTCTTTCTGCTACCAATATTCTGGTTCCCACAACATAGACAACACATCTGCAAGGGACACAGTCCCTGAAGCACACATGATTGTATAGGCTGCTGGTCCACTAACATTTTCATTAATTACTATTTTTTATGTAATTATTTTTATATTGTTTTACTTTCTTTTTTATCCAAGAAAATGTTTTTTATTTATCTTATTTTATTTTATTTTTAAAAAAAGGGCCTTATCTTCAACAGACCAGGTTGTCAATGAAATTAGATTTGTTTAAAGGGTTTTTTAAACCAGGCCCAGTCCAGATAATGTCCAAGTCGGACTCAGCAACACACACACCTTCATTCATGTACACAGAAAAAAATTAGGGAACACAACAGATTGCATATAATTTATAAACAAAATTACATTTTCAAAATAAGCATTTATGTACAGTCCAGATTATGTCCAGGTCACTCAAATTAGGGAACACAACAACAGATATCATATAATCTATAAACATAATTATACTTTCAAAATAAGCCTTTGAGGACTTCTCATCTTTTTTTAAATGTTTTTTGGCATCATTATCGTTTTCAACCATGTAACTTTCTAAAGTTAGAAAATACTGAATAAATGTTTTAAAGAAAGTAATACTAAGTGAATATCTGTTTTTGGCCTTAAAAATAAAAATTTTACAGAGTACTATAATTAAATTGACTAAATCATGATTGTCAATGAACTCTCCTAAAATAACAGAAACCACATTAAGCTTCATAAACAAACCAATCCTTAAACACATTTTTTCAACTTCCACCCAAAACAAAGACACAATATGACAATACCAAAACAAATGCAGGGTGGATTCAGGCTCCTGACAACAAAATCGGCAATCATCTGACTCTGTCATATTCCATAATGTTAACATTTTCCCTGTGGGTAAGAAGTTATAAATAATTTTAATTTGAAAATAACGATTTTGCACATCGATAGTGGTTTTATAGATTAGTTTGAATATGGCATCCCATGGCAACGGGCAGTCAAAAAAGTCCTCCCATTTTCCATTTGTGTTGTATGAGGCAGCCTTCAAAGATTTCTTTATTAAATAAAAATTATATATTTTTCTATTTATTTTAGTTCCTTTTTGCCAACTAGAATTTCTTATTAGAGGTTTACAAACTAATAATTTAGTAGTTCCATAATTAATTATTTGTTTCCATCTTTTCCCAATTACTCCAGTTAGTTGATAAAATGAAAAGCTTGAGCAAGCATCACCATACATAGCTCTAAATTCATCATACTTCATAATTTTACCATTCTCATTGATAATATCATTGACAAAAATGATTCCTCTTTCAAACATATTTTTCCAAAAGAAAGGCTTTCCATCTATTACAATATTAGAGTTCATCCATATTAACTGCTGCAAAATATCGTCTCTTTTTTCTGGCACATAAAATTGAAAACACCACTATGAGTGGATTGTTTCCTTTATGAACCCCGCCATGTTTCCCAGCAGACTCTCTGGGAGGGGATCACTTGTAAAAAAGGATACAATTTATTTTGATACAGTACATGTTTTTTGTCCAACAGGACATTTGTGTACCACTCAATGTTTAAATACATCTTTGGAACAATTGATGCTTTTAAAGACAGACACATAGCTTCAAGGTTGAGAAGTTTCAGGCCCCCATATTCATACTCTTTGTACAAAACCTTTCTTTTAATCTTTTCTGGTTTGCCGTTCCAGACAAAATCGAAGACCCTCCGCTCATAAATCTTAAAAAAGTTTTGTGATGGAGCTGGTAATGACAAAAACAAATAAATACATTGAGGACTAATTAACGAGTTGGCAATAGACAATTTACCATACAAGGTTAGGGGTAACCCTTTCCATAATTGCATAATTTTGTCCAGCTTTCTTAGTCGATTATCATAAATTACTGAGCCTAGATCTTCCAGATTTTCTGGGACAACAACACCAAGTATGTTAACTGGTCCATCTGTCCACAAAACAGGCACTTTGCATTCCATTCAAAAGGACGTTCCCTTCAGATTTCCGATCCTTAACATTTTACATTTATCATAATTAAGCTTAAGGCCAGATTGCTGTGAAAATATGTCCAAAAGATTAAGAAGGTTCCGCAAACAATGAGGAAAAATCTTATCTTTGTGAATCAGCCTTTTCTGACATGAACTTCATCAAGAACAAACACAGAACACGCCTCCCTGATGCACATCTGCAAGACTCACTCAGAGTTGCAGTGTCAAGTTACACACCAGAGTACAACACACTAGTTAACAGCATGCAATGCCAGGCTTCCCACTAACTGACAAAGAAACAGATAACAGATTTGGTGTCCAGTTCAAATTGTGACATGATTTAAAAATTTGAGAGTTTACTTTTGTATTTTACATGAGTTATTATTTGTACAAACATGGTGCAAAGTAATTCATGATTTGTTAAAAAATGTTAGTGGCTAGCTAGTTAAAATGGGATATTGTGATTTCACAAGACTGTCTTAGAAGTGATCATTTGAAAATGTTCAATTTGAAAAATGTGCACTTAGAGAAAATATAAAAATAAAGTGTTGCATATTGATATTTATCTGTTTCTATATATATTTATTGTGAGAAATCATTAAGATGATCAGTGTTTCCACAAAGATAAATATCATTAATTATTAATAATAACAGAGTTAAAGGTAAATTGAGCAAATTGGCTACTTCTGGCAATTTATTTAAGTGTGTATCTAACTGGTAGCCCTTCGCATTAATCAGTACCCAAGAAGTAGCCCTTGGTTTCAAAAAGGTTGGTGACCCCTGCTATAGACATTTAACTATTTAAATTATATCTAGCTATCATTGACCTACCTTTCTACTTATCTCGCTAGCATTTACCTACCCATCTAAGTAGCTAGCTAGCACCGCACTATCTAGAGTAGCTCGCTAACTATTTAACAATATACAGTATCTAGCTATTTATATCCATTGGGTATTTACTAGAGGCCACCTTACAATTCCATTACGATTCAAATACAAATCGACTATTGATGCATCTTTGTCACAGCTCAGTCTCGAACCCACAACCCTCCCATTGCAAGATCCAACACTCTGTCTGGCAGCATGCCAGGACACACCCACACTTCGCCGCAGCTGCCGGCTTTCATCAATCAACGCACCTGGCAGCAATCAGGAGGACAGCATAAAGATCAGTCACTCCTTGGAACCTACGCTGGAACGTCGTTAACTCTTGTAGTAAGCATTACGTCTCTGGCTTCCCTCTCGTTGTCCTCGCCTGTCTTTTGTCCCTTTTTGCCTTGTTGACTGATGTCCCCTGTTCTCCTTGCAGTGCCCACCTTGTTCTGTGTGCTCGAGCGCTGTACCTCGACCTCCACCTGGAAATTGGACTGCCTCCCTAAATCCTCGATCACTCGTTTGGACTTGGACATTGTTGCTTGCCGCCTGCCCTCGACCACCTGCCTGTCCCCGGATCTCCCTTGTGCCTCTCCTCTTGGTCAGACGAAGTTTTTCATCCATCACGCATGTACAACATCCTCTTGAATAATTTACATGGTTAATTCTACACTTAATCCTGCATCCAACACTTAGAGTAGCATACACATCCCACACAGTCATCAAAAGGTTACAATAAACCTGGTAACCTTAAGCTCTTCATGGTGTCGTCTCCTTCCAACCCTCACGTACATAACAATCTTAAATGTATGTGTATTGATTCAGTTTTAAATGTATTTTCTTTTCACTAAATAAGCATTTATCACTTGCTACTTTTAAATATAGTGCATTTTTAATAAGAAATTCCCATCACATTTATGGAAATGTGTGCGAAACTGGAACATAAGTGCCCTAAATTAAAAGAGCAGGTTGAATCTCTCAGTGAGGTCGAATGCTGCACTCAGCCAAATTTTACAACTTTCTGCATTACTTTATTTACAATAAATAAATCGATTATTGATGTTTACCAATCGATTTTACAATTGTCCATGTCGAATTGCAATGCATCTAAAAATCGATTATTTCTCCCACCTCTAGTATTTACATTACATGGGTAGTACTGTAGCTACCGGTAGTTAGTTATTTAGCTACCTAACTATCTAGCTTGTCAAGTATAGCTACTTATGTAACTAGCTAGCTATTTAAAAACCTAACTATTTATGTAGTTTATTAACCATCTACCCACCTAACTCTTTAATTAACAATTTACCTACCCATCGAAATATTTAGCTTTTTACCTACCAAACTATTTAGCAAACAATTTACCTATCTAATTAGCTAACTTTTCATATAAGTATCTGGTTAGCTCATAATTTACCTACCTATCTAATTGGAAAGCTTTATATGTACCTATCTCGTTAGCTAACAATTGACCTACATGTCGAATTAGCTAGCTTTTTACCTCCCAATCTAGCTAACAACTGAGCTACCTATCTTCCCATCAGGCAAGCAATCCATCTACCTAGCTAATGACCCATCTACCTATCTAGTGAGCTATTTAGCGACCAATCTATCCATCTAACTGTACAGTAGTAGCAGAAGTTGATGAATATATGCACACAGTGAGTATGTAGTGGTTAATTAATGCAGCGTCGTTAGCGACAGGTTTACTTACCTTCTCCCCTCTCTCACCTCTGACAGAGATTACTTTGCCCTGCAAATAATTAATCAACAAGGATTAATTATTATCGAGGCCGGCAGAAAGCCATAAGAGACTCTATGGAAGGGAAGCATGCAGTCTGAAATGACTTGTGTGTTGTTCTACGTTTGAATGTTTTCATACAGTTTCTCCTTTTTCTCCCATCAGGCCCTGCAGCCCGGCGAAACCTCGAGCGCCGGCGTCACCCTGTGAAAGCAGTCGGCACATGAAGCCAACGCCATAAAAAGCTGTGTTATGCTCTCACAAAACTAAAAGTAGCGTCAGTTGACCTTTTCACCCTTGAGACCTGCGAGACCAGGTGCTCCAGTCGCTCCCTGCCAGGAAATGAAAAGTCAGGACAGAAGAAGATTGGCGCCCCGGCAGGAAAAAAAAAGTGTAGAAGAAAGTGTCTTTCACCTTTTCTCCTTCAGGGCAGGAGCAGTTGGTATGGCGGCCCAGCTGTTGCTCGGCCACAGTGGGGGTGGGGGTGGGGATGGGCACTGGAGGAGCCTCTGTCACCACCTTCTGGGGGCACTGCAAGCACACATGGATGGAGAAGGTCAGCTAGTCTACTGCACTTTCACAATGCTATCACAGATGTTTAGAAATTTCCTCAGAATCTGCGTGTGAATGATGAAAAGCTGAAGCCGAACTGAAATGCTAACAGTTAGCATGCAAGCCGGATAGCATCAGGTAACAAAAAATAACTGTTAGCATTAGAGATGTCCGATAATATCGGCCTGCCGATATTATCGTCCGATAAATGTTTAAAAATGTCATATCAGAAATTATCGGTATCGATTTTTTTATTATCGGTATCGTTTTTTTGGGGTTTTTTTTTTAATTACATCAACATAAAAAACACAAAATACACTTACAATTAGTGCACCAACCCAAAAAACCTCCTTCCCCCATTTACACTCATTCACACAAAAGGGTTGTTTCTTTCTGTTATTAATATTCTGCTTCCTACATTATATATCAATATATATCAATACAGTCTGCAAGCGATACAGTCCGTAAGCACACATGATTGTGCGTGCTGCTGCTCCACTAATAGTACTAACCTTTAATAGTTAATTTTACTCATTTTCATTAATTACTAGTTTCTATGTAACTGTTTTTATATTGTTTTACTTTCTTTTTTATTCAAGAAAATGTTTTTAATTTATTTATCTTATTTTTTTTTTATTTTTTTTTTAAAGGACCTTATCTTCACCATACCTGGTTGTCCAAATTAGGCATAATAATGTGTTAATTCCACGACTGCATATATCGGTATTGGTAATTAAGAGTTGGACAATATCGGATATCGGCAAAAAAGCCATTATCGGACATCCCTAGTTAGCATGCATCAAGTACCGAAATGTATAACCTCAAGGTGTATACTTTCAAAAAAATGCTAACAGTAAGCATGTGTCAAACTAAATGACTTTGAGGTGTATAGCTAAACATTTGCCAACAAGGCTGGCATGCTAATTTTAGAATGTTTACACGATAACAGTTAGCATCTGTCAAATACTAAAATATCAGACTGAGGTGTATACCTGCAAAATTAACTAAAAAAGCTAGCATGCTAACATCAACAAGCAGAATGTGTCAAGTACAAAATGATGACACGTGTAAAAATAAGCTTGAAAAAGCTTGCATGCTAACTGTTAGCGTGCGCCAAGCACCAAAATATAATGTTAGTATGCTAGCAATTGACCAATATTAGCAAAAAGCATTCGGACTTTGGAAAGATTTGAATCGGTTGAAAAACTATGGAAAATGTTAAAAGTTTTGAAAAAAATTGGGCTATTCATTTTGAATGGAAAAATATGTCCCGGAAAATGTGGGATTTTTGTTAATAAAAATGGTAGCGTGTGTGTCATGGATGAGCCGAACAAGGTGGATGAAAAATAAGAGGGAATAATGAATAAGATACTATGTGTAACTACACAATGGCTAATGATTACTATTATATATGATACATATTAGTCACTGATGATAATCTTGTATGTATCAGATCATCTGCATGTTACACTCTAAAGTAAAAATTATAAAAGGGTTATACTTTAACACTTTTTCCCACATTCACACACACATTATATACTTGTTTTTAAATGTATATTCAAGCCACTTTATGGTTAAAAACAGTAACACATTATTTAAAGAGGTGTTTATCTATAAATGTTAATCCCATCTTTAAAAAGTCAAAAACCTAAATAAGGTTTTAATTTGTTTTAAAAAGATGGTTCATGCATTAATGAGTTTGTTAGTGCATGTAAACACACCAAGTGTGTGTTGGGTTTAGGGCCCTTTAAGAGTCTTGTGCATGGGGGACCAAAGTGGTGTGCTACACCCCCGACTGCAATGTTGATTAAAGTTATAATTGAAAACATAATTGGGGAAAAAAGGTAAATATTTTCAAAATTTTACAATATTCATATTTTTTTCTAGACATTACTAAATAAAAAAAATGTATACACTAAAAAAAACTTTCTTTTTCTTTTAACAATTCAATGGTGCCGTGTAAAAGGTTCAAATGTAAGTCATGGTTGCATATTTTAATATTATATAATGCAATATTTTTGGTAGATGTGTACACACATCTATTCATTTACAATACAATACGGATATTGGAGCAAAAATATATTTATTGTTTTGTAGTGTGGAACACTAGAAAAGGTTTGATGAAGTGAAATTAGTCAAACAGAGAACAATAGTAGGTATGAAAATTACAAACCTATTTTTTGTTAACTATCTGGAATGGATTTATGCTGTCTTTAAGTGGAAGTGGAGTGGTTATTGTTTTTTTTGGCAACACCTAGTGGTCACAATAGTTCATGGAGTTAAGCTCATGACACAGTAAGTTGAATGACACGGACACGTTTGTTACTGGATACTTGCTAATACGCCTCTGCCTTGGAGACTTTGTATGTGTACTATGCAAGTATACTTATTTGATACTTGTTTATATTGACACGTGGGCAGTTTTACAATGAAATATTGTTCAATTATTATTACGTATGTCTCGCTAGTATGCTATTGTGTGCTTAGCAGTTGTGTACCTGCTATTTCCTAGTAGCATGTTAACCTTTTATAAATGACTTGAGTAAAATAGAAGAAATGGTGTGCTTATTCAGATGCCCAAGTAAACACGCTGCAGGACTACTTGTATCGCACATGATATCACACATACCTATAAGTAAACACACTGAAGGACTGTTTGTATCGCACATTATATCACACACAAGTAAAGACACTGCAGGACTGTTTGTATGCACATGATATCATACACAAGTAAACAGGCTGCATGACTGTTTGTATCGCACATGATATCACACTAGTAAACACACTGCAGGACTGTTTGTATGCACATGATATCACACACAAGTAAACAGGCTGCAGGACTGTTTGTATCGCACATGATATCACACACATGTAAACACACTGCAGGACTGCTTGTGTCGTACATGATATCACACATTTGAAATGCTACTATAGTAGCTGATATCACTGGATTTAGACACCCGTATGTTGTAGTTAAAAGTGGTGAAAAGTAAGTGTAAGGTGTACTCACAGGCCCATTGGGTATATCACAGCAGGTTTCCAGCTCGGCATGTTTGGAGTCACAGTAAATCACCATCCTCTGAAGGTCAAACTGTGGGGCAAACAAACACACACTTGGTCAAGCAGCGCACGTTGAAGACTAATCGCACACACTCTGCAAAAAGACTCACATCAATTGGCACGCTGTCATACAACCTCTTCCCAATGACCGTCTTCCCCTGGATGTCGATGTCCTCCCTGTCTCCGATGGGCAGCGTCTGAATGTGCTTACAGTCCAGGTAGAGAGACACGCTCTTGGCCTCCACGCTCAGAGCAATCTTGTGCCAGTTGCGGTCAAATAGGTTGTCCACTTCAGAGTTCTTGAAGACGGCTCGCACGGCGTCCTTGGTCAGGCCCACGGCATTGTACTCCACCGCCTTGTTCTCGCCATCCAGCCTGATGGACACCTGACCAGGCACAAACAAAACATCATCAAATCATTTCATTCATCCATATGAAAAGTGACTTCTGCCTGATAACTGCCAAATATTAAAGAGGTTTTAGTGATCCTAAACTGAAATGACCTTATCATTTGGCAGCAGATGAACTAAAAATAACTCCATTTATTCTTGACCTACCTGTGGTATTCCATATTTGTCAAAGACCTGCCAAAGGTACCAATCTTCTCGTCTTGAGGTTTTCCTGAACTTAAACGTGGTGACAAAGGCGTATTCATCCGGCAAGCCCTGAGGGAACACATCTCTGCGGAAAAAAAGACAGCACAGACTTTGCCTTATGGTCCTATTTTTACAGCATTTAAATTAAACTATACTGTATATGTACCACACAACTTGAGGATGTATTGTATATATTTTGGATAATGTTTGATTGTACATGTAAATATGATGTACTATACACTCATATAATCAAAGTGTTAGTTGTAAATCATATTGTATTACGTTATTTTATATTCTCTGTTTTATGTAGTATTTGTATACGTTTAGTTTATAGAGTTTGTTTTGAATCAATATTTTTTGATTGATGCATATTAAGACATTATCTAAGCCCCACGCCTACAATAAGGGCTATTTTGTAATGTACAAATAAATATGTTAATTTAAATAAGCTCTGCTTCTTCCTACTCCTCCTCAGACATGTTAGAATGTAAAGATAAAATGTAAACATTGTACAGTAGCTGTTTATATGTTCAAAACACATGACTAGAGTATATTGTTCTTTTCAATACTTTGTTTTGTTTCCTCTTCTTTGTTTGCGGTTAAACGTGTCCAAAACAAATTCAATACTATAAATACTAAAAATCTATAACCACAATGTATCCAACTGGGCATTTTTCAATGGCTTATACTACTAAATAGTTAAACAGTGTGTCCCATTAAAATGATTTTTAACAAGGATACTAAATCCTTACCTAAATACTGCAATACTACTATAATATATATATTCAGAGGGTGGATCCTGTTTCTGACCAACATGTCTAATGAGTCCCTGAGGGATTATTAAAGGCGTGTTCTCGTTTTAAAGGAAGCGCCTAAATTAAAGTAACAGATCACCCGAAGCAGTTGGAAAAAAAAATTGCCAGGCTTTTTAGTATTCCAACTGCTTTATGCAAGTATTAAATATAAATGTTACAGTACAGCCCAGAATCAAGAGCAAACATGGTGCGGCTACATTTCAGTTTTATGCTCCTAAAATCTGGGTTGGTCTTCCAGAAGATGTGAGACAGGCCTCAACGTTGGCAATATTCAGATCCACTTTTAATTGTGCATATGAAAACTCAAAGTACAGTATTTTATCTACATTGTGATTTTAATTTGAATTATGATTGCTTAATGATTTTATTGCTTTTATTTTAATTATGATTTTTATGATTTAATATTTCTTAAATTTTGCCTTCTTGTAATTTTCTGTAAAGCATTCTGAAATGCCCTGTGCACAAATTGTGCTCTATAAATAAACTTGCCTTGCCTTACTCTGCAGAATTATGAGGCCATAGGAAACTTTAAAAATGACATATTAGGAGTACATTTCATTTAAGTATAAAAAAAACCGTAATACAGTTTGTGCATTAAAGATGCTAGAAGCAATCCAATGTACAGTACGTCAATATAATCTAAACTAAGTAAACACAATATCTTCATCTTAGCTTTGTGATATAGCTGACAAAGCAAATTAGCCTAATAGCTAATATCCTGTTGAGAACTAGCATCCTCTGCAGTAGACATTTGTGTTCTGCGTAACAGGGATATATTTTTCCCCTCAAAATGTATAATTCAGACAAAATAAACTTATTTTAGGGAGAATAGATCTAATTAATAATGAATTGTATTTTTCCAATACACTGTACCAGGGTCTGGCGTGTGACTTACTCAGTCTGCTGCACAATTGGCATGGTGCCAAGACGGACGTAGGCACTTTGGCCCTCATCAAGTCTGCTCCCCAGAATGTCTCTGACACTGAAGTACTCCATCAGGTCAAATCCTGCATGAGAAAGAAACCAGGTTGGTGGGACTCTTTAGTGAGGTCGTGGTAGGACTTAAGTTGAAACTGATTTTTGGACTTAATTGGTTTGTGAATATGGTTCTTAAATGGAAAAGTTCCGATAGTGAAGCACAGTTCCCCATAAGAAACAAGCAGCTGCAATCAATTGCCAGCAATTAGTGCACCTGTGGCTGATCAGGAGACCTGCCTTCATAAGCCTGCACAACCTGCTATCCCACGCCAGATCGTAGCTACCTGTTCAGTACAGCAAGCCGACACGTCATGCTCTATGCGCACTCTTTTGCTCTCTGTTTTCTCCCCCGTCGTGTTTATTGTCTCGTGTCCTCTTTGTCGATACAACAGCAGACCTCCATTTATGCGTCACGAGCTGTGTCTCTCGTCTTCCCACGTTCCCTCTGCTTCCCTGACTGCCTCTTGGATCTCGACCTCCCACCTGGGCACAGACCTTCGACGCCTCGCTATAGCCTCCGACTTCTTGCTAGCTCACGGACCTCCGAGCCAGCTTTCCCCTCTTGGACTTCCGCCTCGCGCTTAACACTCCCGGTAACACATTCAGTTAATACACACTCTTGGATTTAGTCACACTCCATTCTCTTGTTTATTAATATTATTAATTTGTATTTATATATACTGTATATATATCCTTGTCTGTGCAGTCTCCTCCTCCTGTACACGTAACAATAAATATATATATATATATATATAGACCCACGGAGAAGGAGTGCACAGTACACACCTCTGTACATAGGGGGGACAGAGGTGGACAGGGTGAAAACCTTTAAATTCCTCGGGACCCACATCAGCAAGGACCTCACCTGGGATCACAACACCCAACAAACAATAAAGAAAGCCCAGCAGCGATTGTACTTCCTAAGAAGGCTGAGAAAATTTGGCATGCCACCCAAAATTCTCAGCAACTTCTATAGAAGTACGGTTGAGTGTCCTTACCTGCTCAATCACGGTCTGGTATGGAAATTGCACTGTTAAGGAAAGGAAGGCACTCCAGCGAGTGATTAAAACTGCTCCGTACATATCAGGAGCAGCCTTCCCCTCACTACAGGACATGTACTCTACCAGGGCCACCAGGAGAGCACACAACATCATAAAGGACAGTACACAGTCTCTTCAGCCTCCTACCATCAGGCAGATGATACAGGAGCCTGAAATCCAGGACTACGAGACTGACAAACAGTTTCTACCCACAGGCCATCAGGCTTGTGAATGCTAACTTGTGAATGCTAGCCCCCCCCCTTTTACTTTTATCTTTTTGAACAAAAGACCGCTACCATGACCACCCCCGAACTGTGAACCATCACTGTAGACACTTTCCAATCAATCAATCAATGTTTATTTATATAGCCCTAAATCACAAGTGTCTCAAAGGGCTGCACAAGCCACAACGACATCCTCGGTACAGAGCCCACATACGGGCAAGGAAAAACTCACCCCAGTGGGATGTCGGTGAATGACTATGAGAAACCTTGGAGAGGACCACTTTTCACTTTTGATCACTAAAGACACTTTAGCTGCTGCTGTGACCCAAGGTCACCTCCATATTTATACTGCTGACTGTCAATCAGAATGTGCAATAATGTAATGTTACTTACTGTGCCTTGTATATACATTTTTATTTTCTATTTTTATTTTAGCTAAGTACCGTGTGACTTGTTGAAGGGTGGACTAGCAAAGTAAGATTTTCATTGTATGGCAAACTGTCTGTTTAACTGTGCATATGACAATAAACAATCTTGAATCTTGAATATATATCAACCAAACATAACAAAAAACTATTATCAAAACACAACGACATTGCTTGCACACACACAAATTTCTTTGTTGCTCTTAAAACACTAACAACCATGTTGCTACAGTAATAAGACAAATGGAAAAAATAAAACCCTTTTTAACTTGCCGGCGGCAAATAATTGTGGCATGCACGAGACACGAGGCAGAGAAGGGAGGGCAGGTAGAAAGAGAAGTGGGCGGGGAGGAGGGATGTGTGTGTGGGTTCCCTCTCCTCTCTAAGTCCACAGCAATCCCTCTTTCTTTCCAGGTAGGCTTGTTGGCTTTTTGGACCCATATTGAGTAAGCAAAATAGACAAAGGTGGAGCACTGAGTGGGCTGCGTATACAGGATGTGGCGTAGGGGGCTCCGCCTCTCCAAAACGGCAGTACCCTGCGTGTCCTGTACTGCACAGAACGTGACGTTTCCGAAATGGCGGCTTTTTCACACAAAAAGAATGATGCGTTTGTGACATGGTTCGCACACAAAGGCTTATTTGGCTCGATGTAAAAGTTGGCAAATAGAAAAGTTCATAAATGGAGGTTCCATGCAGATTGAACAAAACATGAATAAAATTAGTTGTATTATAAAAGTAAAACCCTTGTTCAACATAAATAAAAAGGTGTTAAAATGTTTTTGGGCCCGAATTTGGGCTATTGAAAGATGTGTTGGCGAGAGGAAAAAACAAGGGACTATCACTGGTAGACTTCCCAAAAGTGGTAAAGTGCACGTTGCCAGTCCTATGAAGTGGTGTGCTGTATATATGTGGCGTGACACTCCCTTCTTCAATAAACACATGGAGTCGCTATGGTGACAGTGCCAAGATGAGAGGCTGCAACTAGCACACATGACGCAATGCTGGCTGTCATCTCATCTTTAACTCCACCAAGATTCATTTGGAGAAGACCAGAGACCAGGATGTGTTTTAGAGGCAAGAGGACGCACATTGGCCAAGTGGAACAGTGTAAATCAGAGGTCTTCAACAGGGAGTGTGTGACACCCAAGGGCTTAAAGGGGAACTGCACTTTTTGGGGAATTGTGCCTATCAATCACAATCATTATGAGAGACAAGAACACATATGTCCTTTTTTTGAAATTGGAATTTTTTTAAAGATAATTTTTAAAAAAGCGTTTGGAAGATGTGGAAAATGAAAGTCACCGTTGTAGTCTTCAAAGACCTCTAAGACAACTTTAAAACCCTCCATTAACGTTTCATATACACACTGCAAGTATATGTATAATGTAGTAACATACACCTTCATAACAATATGTAATATGTACAATATACACACTGCAAGTATATATATAATGTAGTAACAGACACCTTCATAACAATATGTCATATGTACAATATACACACTGCAAGTCTATATATAATGTAGTAACATACACCTTCATAACAATATGTAATATGTACAATATACACACTGCAATTATATATATAATGTAGTAACAGACACCTTCATAACAATATGTCATATGTACAATATACACACTGCAAGTATATATATAATGTAGTAACATACACCTTCATAACAATATGTAATATGTACAATATACACACTGCAAGTATATATATAATGTAGTAACATACACCTTCATAACAATATATAATATGTACAATATACACACTGCAAGTATATATATAATGTAGTAACAGACACCTTCATAACAATATGTAATATGTACAATATACACACTGCAAGTATATATATAATGTAGTAACAGACACCTTCATAACAATATGTAATATGTACAATATACACACTGCAAGTATATATAATGTAGTAACAGACACCTTCATAACAATATGTAATATGTACAATATACACACTGCAAGTATATATATAATGTAGTAATAGACACCTTCATAACAATATGTAATATGTACAACATACACACTGCAAGTATATATATAATGTAGTAACAGACACCATAACAATATGTAATATGTACAATATACACACTGCAAGTATATATATAATGTAGTAATAGACACCTTCATAACAATATGTAATATGTACAATGTACACACTGCAAGTATATATATAATGTAGTAACAGACACCATAACAATATGTAATATGTACAATATACACACTGCAAGTATATATATAATGTAGTAACAGACACCTTCATAACAATATGTAATATGTACAATATACACACTGCAAGTATATATATCATGTAGTAACATACACTTTCATAACAATATGTAAAATGTACACAATGCAAGTATTCAGTATATAATGTAGTAACATACACCTTCATAACAATATGTAATATGTACAACATACACACTGCAAGTATATATATAATGTAGTAACATACACCTTCATAACAATATGTAATATGTACAATATACACACTGCAAGTATATATATAATGTAGTAACAGACACCTTCATAACAATATGTAATATGTACAATATACACACTGCAAGTATATATATAATGTAGTAACAGACACCATAACAATATGTAATATGTACAATATACACACTGCAAGTATATATATAATGTAGTAACAGACACCATAACAATATGTAATATGTACAATATACACACTGCAAGTATATATATAATGTAGTAACATACACCATCATAACAATATGTAATATGTACAATATACACACTGCAAGTATATATATAATGTAGTAACATACACCTTCATAACAATATGTAATATGTACAATATTTACCGTATTTTGATAATTTTAATCATTTACGGGACTGACTTCTTCTGCGCATTGATTTCCGTTTCCATAGCAACACACGTCGGACTTCCAGCAACAAATGTGTTCTACTTCCAAAAACAAACACTTGTGTGTGTTTTAATCATGGCAGACTTGGTAACAAACAAAGAAGACAAATGAGGTATCACAACATTACCTTCTTAAAGGTATTTAACACAACTGTTACTTGCACCGTTATGTGTTTTAAAACTACGAAAAAAAGAGAACCCATGTACACCAGGAAGAAATGCGTAATTAAAGCATCCACTTCTGGCTGCGTGTCCCCGGATGAGCCTCCAAGTATGTTGCATAATACACATAATAGACGGACTTGTTCATGAATAGTTTTGTAACCGGCAAACGGCACAACAGAATATAACTGCAAATGTAAAACAAGGCGTGGTGGCAGCCACAGCTGATTGGCGTGACCACCGTTGCTTCGCCACGACTTGCTTAACTTTTGCAGATTCAGTTTGAAAAAAACTTGGAAAAGACTAACATTTTTGCAGCAGATTCCCAAAAACACTCAAGCGCTCTCAAATAGATGATCTTTGACTAGCTTTTTTGCAGTAGGTCCTTAAAAGCAGCAAATTCTTCGGAATGTACAAAAGAGGATTAGTGAAGACAGAAGGAAATGTAGTTGAATACACGTTACAACATTTTAACATGACCCCGCTGTGACTCGTGTTCTGTGCACAAACTGTCTGTCTTCTTGAAACACATGGATTTGTACTTGCAAATACAACCTTATTTGGCACAATACACACGCAATAAAGGTCTTGAGCGCTACAATTTGACCTCATTCCTATTTGTTTAGACATAGCACTGGTGCTATGAGCTCTGCTGACTCCCCCCGCGGTCCGCCAGCTTGTGTTGTGCACCATGCGGTTGTTTGGAGGCCATCTTTGCACCAGAGTTGTAATTTAGACTGGCGATGCGCGGCGTATAATCAAAAGTTATTTTTGAGCGCTCCAAAAAAATGGTGTGGAGGAGTAGGGGAGGGTGAAACACCAGATGAGTTCAAGGACTGTGGGAGATGGCGACCACGACAAGGTTCCTTTGATGGCAGCCGATTTGTGTTTAGAGGACTAGACCGGCTGCTACCGTGAAACAAAGCATAGTTGTCTTGGCGGTCACGTCCTGATGTTCATTTTTCAACTACAGCAGGGGTGTCCAAACTTTTTCTACCAAGAGCCGCATACTGAAAAGTCAGAGCAAGCAGGGCCATTTGAATATGTTTTTATTCTGTGAAAAAGGCCAAAAACAGAAATTACATTTAAAGATAGAACTTAGCGTCAGCTTTGTATTATAGGTGGCATTATTATTCTTATATAATACCGATATTTGAGCACTGAGTATTGGCTGATACTGATATCAATTCAATACTATATCAGCAGGAATCATACATACTTGTGTTATTTAGTAGTGTGAAATGTTAGAAAAAGTTTGATCGAGTGAAATGAGTCAAACAGAGAACAGTGGTTGGTATGAAAAACACTAACACATTTATTATTAACCTTCTGGAATGGACTTATACGGTCTTTAAGTTGAAGTGGAGTGGATATAGTGTTTTGGTGACACCTAGTAGTCACAATAAGGCTCATGACATAGTAAGTGGAGTGATGAGGACACCAAGCTTGTGGCATCGCATTCAAAAAGACTTGAGGCTTTAATTTCTGCCAAAGGTGCATCAACACAGTATTGAGCAAATGCTGTCAATATTTATATGCATGTGATTTTTTTAGTTTATTATTTTTAATACATTTGGCAAACAAAATGTAAAAAGCCTTTTCACATTGTCCTTATGGAGTATTGTGTGTAGGATTTTGAGGACAAAAATGAATGTATTCTATTTTGGAATAAGGCTGTAACATAAAAAATGTGAAGCGTTGTGACTACTTTCCTCCAGATGCACTGTATGTCAAGCTTGTGTGCTTAGCTCTCGTCAATTAAGTACACTAATTATGCATGTCTAGCTTGCGCTAATCCGATACTTGATATTTTGGCGTTAATCTGATCAATATCCGATATCAATATCACATGTAAACACCCAGAGTTATAAGTATCAACAATTGAGCTTTTTCTCACTAAAATGTGTCTTTTTGCTCTTTTTTAAATTTGTTTCGTTTGATGTTATTTCAACAATGTACTGTGGGCCAAACAAACTCAAGCTGTGTGCCACAAATGGCCCCCAGGCCACACTTAGGACACCTCTGTACTGAGGGTTCTGATCAGGTTGTGCTTCAGTGGAGTAAATGAACCTTGTTGGCTTCTATAAACACAGTCAATCTCTAAGTAGAGGAGTCATGTTTGCCAATGACAAGTCTAAATGACCAATCCCAATTCATGCCATTCAAGGGAAGCACACTGAAGGTGGTGAAAAAAAGTCTGACTTTAGCCCTTGACGCCTCTGATTGGACAAACAGTCCACACACATCTGGTTTCTCTGTCTGTGCGATGCGTGTGGGTGGGAGAACTAGACAGGAACTCTGATCCCCGATAGACGCTCTTGTAACAACATCCCAACTGTCTGGATAAACGCTATCCAAGACTTCTGAGAAAAGGTGAACAGAATAAGGGAAATGACCAGGCCAGTTCAAGAAAATAGTTTAGGATAAGCTCAGACCACTTTACAGTCCCTAATTGCTTATGAATGACATTGTTTGGAAAGTGCACTCAATCACTGTGGAGGTGGTCACATGAGAGGATTGATGTGTCTAAGTCCATGTGACGTTTAACATATCTCTACTGTAGGTACACCTGCACAATTTAATGAAGCATTAGGCCAAGTAGAAATATGTTCATCACTATGGTTGTAATCTGGGGTATGTTTCTAATATTTTGCCAGTTAAAAAATAAGGTACAATCATTAAAATATTCAAACGGTTTGCTACAGTGTTACAGAATGTAATTCATGTTTCCCTTCAAAGAACCACAGCTCACTAGCACTCATGCAGCTCTAAGCCATGACGCTATACCGCCACCATGCTTGACTGGAGACAAGACAGCAGCTATTTAGACACTAACGCTCAAGTCATGTTCGATGGTGAGTGAATATTTACTTCTCAACAAGCTGAACACAGACTACTTTTATTATATGAAAGTTGTATTTCTAAAGTCAAACTAAAATGCAACAGCTAGCACACTAGCCAGATGGTGTCAGGTAACATATGATTGGGATTTTTAAATCATAAGAAATAATTTTCTGGATTTTCTGAATAGGTAGAATGTTTCTGAAAAAAGAGGGAGAAATAGTCAAAAGAAAAAAGGGTGGAAACAGTGGTATTAAAAAGCAGGAATATATGAAACTGTGAAAATGGTTTGTTCAATATGAGTGAAATGCGTTGAATTGGTTGAGAAATGGGGACGTTTGAAAAATTGCCCATTAATTTCCAATAGGAAAAAATGTCCTGGAAATGTGGGAATTAAAATAAAAAATGACTCATCAGCATTCACACAATAAATATAATTTGCGAGATACTGTACTTTTATGTAATGTTACCAAAATGGTAACATATTATATCTAAGTCAGTGGTTGTTAACCTGGGTTCGATCGAACCCCAGGTTCGAGTCAGGCTCAGGGGTTCGGCGGAGGTCAAGACACACCCGAATCATTGTGTAAATAAAAACTTCTCCCTATCGGCGTATTACGGATACGACAACAGCAGAAGTCACACTGATTTGCAGGTGTGTCATTTGTTGTGAGTTTATGCACTGTGTTGGTTTTGTTGTTTGAACAAGGTGTGGTGAAGTTGGTAGAGTGGCCGTGCCAGCAATCGGAGGGTTGCTGGTTACTGGGGTTCAATCCCCACCTTCTACCATCCTAGTCATGTCCGTTGTGTCCTTGGGCAAGACACTTCACCCTTGCTCCTGATGGGTGCTGGTTAGCGCCCTGCATGGCAGCTCCCGCCATCAGTGTGTGAATGTGTGTGTGAATGTGGAAATACTGTCAAAGCGCTTTGAGTACCTTGAAGGTAGAAAAGCGCTATACAAGTATAACCCATTTATCATTTATTTATTTATGTTCATGCACGGTTCATTTTGTACACCAGTAAAAAAAACATGGTAACACTTTAGTATGGGGAACATTTTCACCATTAATTAGTTGCTTATTAACATGCAAATTAGTAACATATTGGCTCTTAACTAGTCATTATTAAGTACTTTTTAATGCCTTATTCGGCATGGCCTTATTATAACCCTAACCCTCTAACCCTGACCCTAACCAAATAACTCTAAATTAAGTCTTTGTTACTTAGAATATGTTCCCCATACTAAAGTGTTACCAAAAACATATAACTTTGTCTTGAATTTGAAAAAAAAACAACATTTTATTTTTCACTAAAGAAGGGTTCGGTGAATGCGCATATGAAACTGGTGGGGTTCGGTACCTCCAACAAGGTTAAGAACCACTGATCTAAGTAGTGAAGATGATTAAACTGTAGAGTTGTAACATTCCAGCGTTTCTCTGTCAGAAAGGGGTAATTAACAAAATAATTTAGCAAGAATTTGTGTAAATTGCAAATTGATTTGTGGCAGAAGAAGTACATTTATCTTAAATAATACTTACATACTTCAAAATAATATTTGCTGAGGCCAACAAAATCCTTTACTATATTGTACAACCTTTTGGAATGACGCCTAACAGCAGTGAATTGATTGAAAGAGTAAAAAACTAAATATCATTAATTCCAATTCAAAGTATAACATTTGTAATGTTTCCCAAATTCACCAACTAAACTTCCTGGGGAAAGTTTGCAGGAATTGTTTATCCCTTTGCCACCCGAATGAAGCATAATATTATAATTGGAAAAATAAATTAACAAAATAAAAATAAAAATCTAAAAAAAACACTTAATTCATGTGCTAATACAAAAAAGAAATATAAAATAAGTTTTAAAGTCAACGTCTATAATAAACCGTTATTTTTTGTGTGGTGCTGAGAGAATAAAAAATAAAAAAGAGTTTGCACATACCAGGAACCTGCTGCAGGCCGTAGCTGGTACTGCTTGGTTGAAAGCGATCAGGTTGCACCTTCATATTTGGACACAGCACATCTGAGGAAAAAAGAAGGCAAAATAAAAGACCTTGACTGGGGGTACTATTAGACTTTTTGGTGGAAAGTTTTGTACATGAATGGGATGAGAAGAAGACAAACAAATGTTGTCAGGGGAAAGTGTGTCAACGTGTGGCTTGTCGCTGGTCCAAAGTGAGATGGGCCTCTTCCAGCAGGCAGAGATGCAAACAGTCTAATATTTCCACACTAACATATTTCAAAGATGGTGGTGACAGAAAGAAAGACAACACCATCAAGTTTGCTGTTTGTGTTACTAAGTACACATCCTGTTGGTTCTGTTCCCCTTCAAAAAATGATGTCAACTTCACTTTGACGTGGAAGCATTCAAAACAGGACAGAAATTATTGAATGTTTTATACTTAATATGATCAGATCTTAATTTAATTTAATGACATTTATTATGTTATTTTATCAAATCTATTACATACAACAAACGTGTAATACTGCATTAGAACATAGTTTTAGTTAAACCATACAGAAATAATTCTAATCTGCACAATTATTGAATTAAAAAAATATAGATGTATTCTGCCTACCTGCTCGGTTTGATATGGTCACATGTTTAGTTTTTTCTCCTTAGTATTCTGAGAGCATTGACTTACATTTTGAGGACAAAAATGAATTTATTCCATTTTGGAATAAGGTTGTACCATAATAAAATGTGGAAAAAGTTAAGCACTGGGAATAATTTCCCAGATGTACTGTACGTATGTCTAGCTTTTGTGCTATTGTGGGCTTAGCTGTTGTGTAGCTGCTAGCCAATTGCTGGGATGTTACCGACGTCACGTCCCGCCCACTGAATACAATGAATGGCTCTTTGTCACTGCACAAGTACAACGTGTTGTTTTCAGTACAATACGCAATAGCCTAGCACAGTGGTTCTCAAACTAAATGTTTATTTTGGCGTTGACTACGGCCTACAGACGGCTGATAAACCTTTGATAACCCCCTGGGTCAAGTCATTACAATAATTCATGAAGAAATTATTTGGAGTACCACTAAATGGAGCCAGCATATCACTAGTTGCACCCGTACCACAGTTTGAGAATCACTGGCTGAGCATGTTTACCTTTTCTAAATGACTAGCAAAACTGAAGAAATAGTGTGCCCTTTGGAGGACATTTAGATGTCAACCGGCTGTCCAGCTTTGCACAAGTAAACGCGCTGCTTGTATCGCCCAGGATATCACATTTTACATGTAAGTAAGTTTTTTTGCTGATATCTGACCGATATCTGAAATCCATATAGAATCAGGGCACTTTTTTGGTCAGTTGCAGTTAGGAAAATAACCTTTAATAACACTATAAAATACCACCAAAACAGCTGAACAATCATTAAGATGGAAGCTGTGTCTGTTAAAAAGGTTTCAATAGCTAAACCATGCTTTCAGCCAATTCCACATAAATCTCAAGTCCGTGTCTATTTTAGCCGGAAGTATTTTCTTTGTAAACAATAATGGGAGACGGTCTTTGTGTTTGAAGACCACAACGCCAGGAGAAATTACAGCGGCTGTGCGTCATGTTTTTTTTTTAAGAGCGTGTGCTACCATGACACTCGGCATGCTGGGTAGCCTAGCTACTCCCTGCACTTGTGGCCCTCAAGTCTATAATTTAGGGATCCGGCTGCGAGTTAAAATGGAATTGACGCAAAAAAGCTGCACTGTGGAAAGGAATAACTAACACACATTTGTTTCTAGGGGGTGGCGTGGTCGAGTCGGTAGAGCAACCGTGCCAGCAACTTGAGGGTTCCAGGTTCGATTCCAGCTTCCGCCATCTACTCACTGCTATGGTGTAAATGTAGATAATGAGTTTCACTGTGTGAAGCGCTTTGAGTCTGGAGGGAAAAAAACGCTTTATAAATATAATTTGTTTCATATTAGCAGAATTATTACAAAAATACTTTTTTGCATCCATTTTACCATCGTTGAATTTGATCACTGACACTTTCTCAGCTTCTACTACCTTTTATTGAAAGCATTGCACTTAAGGTTGTTTATTATTTGTGCACGTATTGATTAAAAGGTGAAGATAGTTGAACGCTGACATCAGAGCAGCTAAACTGGACGCACCTCAAACATGAGAGCTGTAATTTTCCGGGTGAAAATAGCCGGAGTTGCTCACTCAGTTGACCACTGGCTCACTTGTGGTCCTTAAAGAGATTACTGAAATAAAAACTTTCCTCCAGGGGGAAATTTAGCCTCCTCAGACAGTGGATGTTTACATTTATGGAACAATACCACCCAGGGGGTCTGTAATGCAAGGTCAAAGGTCTAATGTACTGTTTTTCAGTCATAAGTTAGTAACACCATCCTATAGAATATGCAACGGATTTCCTGTCTATGACGAAGGCAGGGGGTCATTTTGTTGTCTTCAAAGATATTTTGGGATGGAATTTTCATGTGTTGGAGTTGAGAACATCCATCATTCTCATGGCGTATTTATATCTTGAAAAAATAGTATGGCACAAGCACTTGGGTATAGGCTGCATACCAGGAACATGCTCCTGTGTATTCAAATAAAACAAAGCAACAATCTTTAAAAACATTTGACATACCTAATGAGTCATATTCCTTGTAATTAACCTAACCCTTTGGGACTGGTTTGTCCTTTTTCATGACTATAACTTTGGTTGTGTGACTCCATATGCATTAATGTCTAGTTCAGGGGTTCTCAAACATTTTGCCTCCAAGGGCCAAAGTGAAACTGTGCCAATGGGCCGCAGTCCAAAGAGATTTTTACCATGCAACAGCACCACGAGTAAGGAATTGAACCTCATACCGCCATGTGTAAATATGAGGTAGTAGAAATTGTCACACAATTCAGTTAGCATGCAAGTCTGCATCTTTTAAGTACAATTTTAACCTAAAAATTTTTTTCCTAAATATAATTTTCTGCAGATTATCGCCATTTCCAAGTGTTCTGTAACCAGTTTGTCTTAGATATTTTATTCGATCGCTTTCAAAATGTACCCAGACAGATTAGATGTATGGAGGATGTTAAATTTCCAAACGTTTAGGTTTTCAGGACGTGGGCGAAGCATGGCAACCAAGATTGTCCTTCTCCATGAAGCGTCCAAAAGCGACACTTTTTTAGTAGAGCAGGGGTCTCAAATTCGAACACAACTAGGTAACCTGTGTAAATATGTGGTAGTAGAAATTGTCACACAATTCAGTTAGCATGCAAGTCTGCATCTATTAACTAGAAGTCCCAGCATTTTTCTGTCTACCTAGAAGACCCAGAGAGGGTTCATTTGGCCCGACGCTTTTCCCGAATACACTAATCACTCATTTTGTTATGGTAATGAGGCTGTTAGGGGCAGTTTGTCTAGGTAGACAGAAAAATTATACATGTGGGAAATGCCGAAAGGAGCAATGGCAGTGCCAGGATTGTGAGTGACTGCTCAAATGTATGTCAGTCACGTTTACATGGACATGGTTTTTCATTCTTTGTAAATATGCTTTTTTCTTTGTAAATTTTTTTTTTTAAACTATTTTTGGCACACAAAAATAACAATTGCTTCTGCAACAACCCTCCACACCAAAACTGGGAAAACAGTTGCTTTTTCATTCTTTGTAAATATGTTTTGTTTTGTATTTTTTTTAACAATAAATGTCAGAGTGTTGATCCCTTCATTCTGTTGATCCTTGCAAAAACACACACAACCTACCTCAGAACTAAAGCTTGAGCTGTAAGGTCCCCTCCCCCACACAGGCTCAAGTGGCCCCCTGCCGTGTGCCACTAACAGCCACATTTTCATAACAAAAGGAGTGTCCACAGGGGGGACTAGGGGTCAATGACCCTCTTGTGGGTTTTCTAGGTAAAAAGGCCAATTGGCCCCTCTCTGGGACTTCTAGTGTTAAGTACAATTTTAACCTAAAAAAAAAATTTCCTAAATATAATTTTCTGCAGATTATCGCCATTTCCAGGTGTTCTGTAACCAGTTCTTCTTAGATATTTTATTCGATCGCTTTCAAAATGTACCCAGACAGATTAGATGTATGGAGGATGCTAAATTTCCAAACGTTTAGGTTTTCAGGACGTGGGCGAAGCATGGCAACCAAGATTGTCCTTCTCCATGAAGCGTCCAAAAGTGACACTTTTTTAGTAGAGCAGAGGTCTCAAATTCGAACACAACTAGGTAACCTATAAGAAAAAAATAAAAAATCTATACATCTTTACAGTAAGAATTCTGGTGACTGAGCTGCCTGTTGTTTTTCTCCGTAAAATCTTCAGCCATTTTTTGTACAGTGTATTACTGTAAATTGAAAAACAGTACCACTGTTATTTTTACAACAACATTCTGGTGACTGAGCAGCTACTTTTTTTACCGTAAAAGCTATGTTCCCTGTTTTTGTAGTGTATTACTGTAGATGGAAAAATGGTACCACTGAAGATTTTACGGTAAATCTCTGGTGACTGAGCTGCCAGGTTTTTACAGTAAAATCTGCTGTGCGGATTTGCAGACATACCATCAATATATTTGCAGCTTGAAATAGGTCAGTATTAAAGGCCTACTGAAAGCCACTACTACCGACCACGCAGGCTGATAGTTTATATATCAATGATGAAATATTAACATTGCAACACATGCCAATACGGCCGGGTTAGATTAGTAAAGTGCAATTTTAAATTTCCCACGAAATATCCTGCTGAAAACGTCTCGGTATGATGACATTTGCGCGTGACGTCACGGATTGTAGCGGACATTTTGGGACACCATTGTGGCCAGATATTAAGTAGTCTGTTTTCATCGCAAAATTCCACAGTATTCTGTTGGTGAATCTTTTGCAATTTGTTCAATGAACAATGGAGACAGCAAAGAACAAAGCTGTAGGTGGGAAGCGGTGTATTAGCGGCCGGCTGCAGCAACACAAACACGTAGCCGGTGTTTCATTGTTTACATTCCCGAACGATGACAGTCAAGCTTTACCATTGGCCTGTGGAGAACTGGGACAACAGAGACTCTTACCAGGAGGACTTTGAGTTGGATACGCGGTACCATGAGTACGCAGCTGCGGCTTCCAAACATTTGATCGCTTGCCCGTACGTGCGTGCCACTATGTGCATGTCACGTACGTAACTTTGGGGAAATATATGTGCTGTATGAACTTTGCGGAGGTGAACAGTACTTTGGGCTGTGGGATTGAGTGTGTTGTGCGGGTGTTTGATTTGTATTGGTGGGTTGTATGGACGGGAGGGGGGAGGTGTTTGTTATGCAGGATTAATTTGTGGCATATTAAATATAAGCCTGGTTGTGTTGTGGCTAATAGAGTATATATATGTCTTGTGTTTATTTACTGCTTTAGTCATTCCCAGCTGAATATCAGGTCCCACCCGCCTCTCACAGCATCCTCCCTATCTGAATCGCTTCCACTGCCCTCTAGTCCTTCACTCTCACTTTTCTCATCCACGAATCTTTCATCCTCGCTCAAATTAATGGGGAAATCGTCGCTTTCTCGGTCCGAATCGCTCTCGCTGCTGGTGGCCATGATTGTAAACAATGTGCAGATGTGAGGAGCTCCACAACCTGTGACGTCACGCTACTTCCGCTACAGGCAAGGCTTTTTTATCAGCGACCAAAAGTTGCCAACTTTATCGTCGATGTTCTCTACGAAATCCTTTCAGCAAAAATATGGCAATATCGCATAGAATGGACCTGCTATCCCCGTTTAAATAAGAAAATCGAATTTCAGTAGGCCTTTAATGTGTATTACCTTTGGTAGCCACTCTTAGGCGGGCCAAATTAAATGACACGGGCCCCACTTTGGGCATCCCTGATCTAATTAGTACTGTTTTTTTCATGGAAATGGCCAATTAAAAATGGCATCAGAAAAGCCTACGAGGCTGTTTGAATGGTAATGATTATGAGACTTAGAGGTTAGAAAAACATATGCAATTAAATCACTAGTCTATATTGGCTGGTTAGTTTTAAAGTGTAAAATCACTTTCTGATTCAGGGAAAAAGGCAATGGAATAAAGGGGCTGTTTGCAACATTTACACAGATGCCTAGAGGGCACTAACTTTCCAATGTATTTTAAGCACTATATCCCGCTCTCTTACGTCTTCTAGGACGCAATGCCGTAACTACGTAACACGTACAAACGCATTAGCTTTTGGTGTTGTTAGCTGATAATAGCGATTTGGATAGCTAGTGTTAGCTTAAATTGAATGTATACTCTATCATAACAACAACATAAATACAAATTGTGTGTTGCTTCTCTTGGACTGTTTTTGTACGTGTGCACACGCTCCCTGTGACGAGACAGGGTGAGTGACCGCCGTAAACACAAATAATTTTATTCGGGAGGGGAAAAAGTTTTACGACACTTAGTAATTGGGAAAAATAGAGACCGTTTTAACACAAATGTGTTCTGTTAAACCACTAATGGTAACATAAGCTAACCGGTGGTGGTGTTCTTGTACGTTTTGCTCAGAAAAATTTTACTATGATGAAGTTGTAAACAGCCCCTTAAAATTCAACCAACCGTTTAAGATTAGAACTGTGGTTCCTCACTACAGCGTAACTCACAATACAAACTCCCAGCCTGATCTGAGGAAGTAGGAAGTAATTAACTTTTTGTGTTTAGTGACAATGTACCTACTCTGAGTGTGCGAGAATTGCAGCTGGACATGAAGCTGCAGAGCCAGGCAGGCTAAGAAAGCAACCTCAGTCCGATGGTATATACCGTATGGCTCGTATTCCGACACGGGACTTCTTCCCAAAGTGAAAAGCAGTGGTGGCCAACCAAGCTAAGATGGATTGATTGAGACTTGTATTAGTAGGTTGCACAGTGAAGTACATATTCCGTACAATTGACCACTAAATGGTAACACCCGAATAAGTTTTTCAACTTGTTTAAGTCGGGGTCCACTTAAATTGATTCGAGGTGGTTTAAAATACAAATCTGTGATCCACAAAACTAAATTTAATTGCGGAGACAGGTTCTATAATTTATTACAACGACGGATACAATGAGACAGTAAGTCCAATAACATTAGATTGGTTAAATTAATAATATAATAGCTTGAAGCATTAGCTTACCTACACTACATGTACTGTAGATGAGATGAACAGCTACATATAATGCAATATTCTTGCAAGGATGTACATAGTTGTTTCAAATATGGAGACAGATATTGTAATCCCACGTAATTTCTATACCTATAACTTTATGGCCTGAAAGGCGTTGAAAGGGAAAGCTAATAAACTAACATTTGAGAGGCTTTCATCTCCTCGGCATACAAAAAAATATAGCTAAAAATGAGCGATCATCAATCTTTTGTCACTTGATTGAAATTCACAGCACCCGGGGATCTTGTGGGATGACGCTGGCTGCACTGAGCTAATGTATGAAGAAAAAAAAACGACCAGCAGGAACGTGAAACACTTCATTTCAACACACTCTCTCGCCGTAGCTGATGTCAAAGGTGTAACGACCGGCCGCACGGTTCCTGTCTTCACAATAAAAGTGCTATGCTAACAAAATAAGGGTCTCAGAAAACTAGCACACACAAGCTAGCGAGCTACGACGTTTGCCTCCAATGAATTTCTTGTAAAGGGTATACAAACGAGTATGGAAGCTTGATCGATAAACTTTATGTAGAATTGGAAAGAGGGGGACTTTTTTCTCTCCACAAGGTAAATTCGAAGTTGTGGAACTTATCAGCTTTACTGTAAATCCTGCATCAATGCAAGTCAATAAGATAATACACAACTTATACTATTCTCTTCTTTATGCATTTAAACATGCTGGTATTTTTATTAAACACCTTCAACATGTTAACAAAAAACTTCTGTTTTAATAATCTGTGTGTGTGTATATATCTTATGGCAGATCATCTTGACTTGGTGATTTGATAAATAGCTCGCCTGCTGAAAAAGTGTGAGCACCTCTGGTCTACCTGAACACATTTGGGGTGTGGTGAAGACGTACGATGAACAAATAATACAAGGTAATTAGACAGACTTACTCTCACAGAGCCTCCTCCTGAGCCGACCTCTGATCTTATCGATGGCGTTAAAGTCCGTCACGTGGAAGACGTGAGCGTTCTTCGGTTCCGCCGCGATCTCTTCCAGTTCCACCTTCAGCGCCTCGCCGATGCCCACTGCAAACATCCTGATGCCAGCTCTGGCGGCCAACTTGGACGGCTCAAGAACGTAATCCTGACTCCGGCCATCGGTGAGCAGAATAGCCACCCTTTGGATGCCCTTGGCTCCCAGTGGCCTGGCCCCGTTTTGCTCCAAGAAGATGTTGTCGGTGGTGTAGCTGATAGCGTCCCCGGTCATTGTATTCCCTCCAAGGTAGCGTATGTTTCTGGCGGCCTGCTTCACGTCTTCCAGGGTCCTGTATCTCGCCAGGTTAAATTCTGTGGTGGGCCGGTCGCTGTAGCGTACAACAGCCACTCGAGTCTTGTCTGGCGCCAGGTCAAAGGACTCCACGAGGTTGGCTACCCATTGCCTGATCTTCTCGAAGTTCTCCTTGCCTACACTGGACGAGGTATCCAGGATGAACGCTAGGTCATAATGGACGTTTTTGCACCCTAGACAGAAAAAAAGAGACATTAGAATGTAGTCCCATGTGGACTTAGACTCGATCCAAATCTTTAAGTCTTACCTGCCCTCTGAGCATCCACATTCTCCCTTGAAATAGTCAGGATGACCAAGACCAAGAAGATCCTAAATCCCAGTCGGAATTCCATATTGATCTTGGTTCGGGTCAGTTCTTCCTAGTTTAAAACCACCATCCAACTCTCCGGTCTGCGGAAAGATCAACAATTAACGGTATCCATGGCAGATATCTGGTTTCAGCTATGGACTTTGGCAATGGACGTCCTCTATTCTTTGAAAATAGACCGAAATACAATAAGTACACTCCGAAAGGAAATGAGACTCACCAGAGATGGTTGGGAAAATGTGGCAAACTAGTTTTATGATTTCATAAATAAAAAATATGACTGCAGTTGTTTAGGCTCGATTGATGCTCTCAAAATGGCCGTAGCATTCAAAACGGGGTCTTTGAAGAAGTTTTGCAGAGGAACTACAGCTCAAAAGTCACAGGTCCCAGAGGACAACCACAGTGGCTGAGATCATTGTTATACAGTAGGAGCCTATTTATTGTAACACAAAACCTTGTTTGGCCTTATTGTACACAAGTGGCTGTGTGACTGGTTGGTCCTAGCCATAACATACAGTCATCACCTAAACAGAAAAAGTGCCTCAAACACTATGGGAGGTAGGGTTGTCTTGATACCAATATTTTGATATCGGTACCAGTATCAAAATGTATTTTGATACTTTTCTAAATAAAGGAGACCACAAAAAAATGGCATTATTGTCTTTATTTTAACAAAAAATCTTAGGGTACATTAAACATATTATTGCAATTTAGTCCTTAAATAAAATAGTGAACATAGTAGTAAGTAAACAATTAAAACTCTGCTGACGTATGAAGAAACATATTGTGTCATTTATCATTCTATTATTTTGACAACATTATGAGGGACAAACTATAAAAATTGATTATTAATCTACTTGTCATTTACTGTTAATATCTGCTTATTTTCTGTTTTAACATGTTCTATCTACACTTCTGTTAAAATGCAATAGTCACTAAATCTTCTGTTTTTTGATACTTTACATTATTTTTGGATGATACCACACATTTAATGATAATAATGGATTAGATTTTATATTGCGCTTTTCTATTGTTAGATACTCAAAGCGCTCACAGAGAAGTGGGAACCCATCATTCATTCACACCTGGTATTGGTATTGATTCGATACAGCTACAGGATCATACATTGGTCATATTCAAAGTCCTCATGTGTCCAGGGACATATTTACTGAGTTTATAAACATAATGATTTTTTTTTTTTAAAAAGAAAAAAGATTTTGTGACGATAAAAAATATATATGTAATCATAGTAGTATCGACTAGATACACTCTTGTACCTGGTATCATTACAGTGGATGTCAGGTGTAGATCCACCAATGGCATTTGTTTACACTGTGACGCCGGTAAGCTATTGTATCCTCCTACAGTGTGTAGTGAAGCATATTTAGCTATTCCTATTTATCAGTGGAGAGGGTGTCTGGTAGCCAGGTAGAATAAGCGCAGCCATACTTGCCAACATTGAGACCTCCAAATTCGGGAGATTTGGGGGGGTGGGAGGTGTAGAGGTGGGCGGGGTCGGGGTGGGCGGGGGAGGAGTATATTTATAGCTAGAACTCACTGAAATTTAAGTATTTCTTATATATATATATATACATATACATATATATATATACATATATACAGTGGGGCAAAAAAGTATTTAGTCAGCCACCCATTGACAATCAATGGGTGGCTGACTAAATACTTTTTTGCCCCACTGTATATATATATATAAATAAAATAAATACTTGACTTTCAATGAATTATAAATAAATAAATGATAAATGGGTTATACTTCTAGCTATATATATATATATATATATATATATATATATATATATATATATATATATATATATATATATATATATATATATATATATATATATATAAAATAAATACTTGAATTTCAGTGTTCATTTATTTACACATATACACACATAACACTCCTCTCTACTCATTGTTGTATTTGAAAGTGCAATGCTTTGCAGCCAGTAGCACAGCCTTTGAAGGAGCGTAGGTATGGGCAGTGTAATATTCTGGGTTGGAGTCTATAACAAGGCGAGGTGACGAAGTTACGTCTCTTTACTTCATACTTCAGAACCGACTCCCACACCTGCCATCAGGGTGCGCAATACAACGTAAACCGTTGGCCAACCAAAAAGTAACCACAGAACACTAGTGTTCTGTGGTTACTTTTTGGTTGGCCAAGCGGATGTGACGACATGCTGTCCTCACTCACGTCCGCACGGACCTGACGACATGCTGTCCTCACTCACGTCCGCACGGACCTGGAGGGGGCGTGCCTTAAGTCCGGCTGGAAATCGGGAGCAATTCGGGAGAATAGTTGTCCCAGGAGATTTTCGGGAGAGGCACTGAAATTCGGGAGTCTCCCGGAAAATTCGGGAGGGTTGGCAAGTATGAGCTAAGGTAATGAAATAATTAAAATAGATTTGAATGTAGTTGCACTTTTGAGACACTAGATGGCAGTAGTGTGTAAGCTATTGAACACTACACAGAGTAGTTTGGGAAGCTACTCGTTAAACCGACACATTGGAAGTGTCAGGATGTTGTCTGCATTAAAACCAAAAAAACTAGATAAGTTTCTGTTATTGAGTTAATATCAAAATATTATAGTTTCTCTTCTCATTCCATGCAGAGAATCCACAACTAGACAGAAAGACGGCGCAACCACACTTGGCAGTCGATACTGTTACGTTATTGGCGATTAGAATGTCCCTCCCATTGTTCAATAAATATTGTTAAGTGATACTTCCTGTTTCCTGGGTTCCCAGAGCGCAAGTGACTTCATGAAACGCATCTTGCTTTATAATTTCTGTTTTCTTTTGACCAAAAAATATTAATATATATCGCATGTTTTATCGAAACACATTTTATATTGATATTATGTGTCTATCACGATATACTGTATGTCATTTCATCGGTCAAGCCCTAGTTACATTGACTTCAATGTACCGGTAATGCTTCATGATATTATGTATGAACTTTATGAACCAACTGCAGGTCACTGACGGTAGGCCGTAACCCTCATGAAGCTTCTTAGTTGTGACGTCCCAGGTAAACAAACATGGCTGACCATAAGCATTAAGTTGTTAAAATGTTTTTAGTCAATTTGCAACATTTCACCTAATAACTTAGCACATTTCCATGCAGAACAGATGGTGTTACAAGACAATCTTTCACCTGATGTTTTTAAATCCACAACAGGCACAACCATTTAGCTGAAGCTGATTGGCTACGATTATCCTCACCGGCTAAGCTAATCTGTTATGCTAAAACTGAGCCATTTAGTACCAAAATCTACCATTTTTGTTTAGACTTACAAATTGTGATTTTGGATGCAAATTAAAGGAATTGGTGAGGAGAATATACTTACTTGGTTAGGTCAATTATTTGCTGAACCCCCCTAAACTAGGCAAGGCAAGGCAAGGCAACTTTATTTGTATAGCGCTTTTCATACACAAGGCAGACTCAAAGTGCTTCACAGACAACAAAGTGAAATGAAAGAAAAATAAAAGCAAAATTAAAATGCAGTCTATAAAAATAAAAACAGTGCGGACGTTAAAAGTTAAAAGATTTAGCTGAAAGCTAAGGTGAACATAAAACATAAAACTAATCTTCAATAGCTAAGCTAATTGGAGCAGCTAAAAATTAAGCAATTAATGACAAAAATGTTTTCACCCTCATCAGCATCTAAGTTTTAAACTTAAATTGTGTTTGTACATGTAAAATAAAAGTATTAGGGATCAGAATATGGTTAAATTGTGATGTAAAATAGCTGTCAAAAGCTGTAGGGAACATTTATCGCATCTTGAAGTAGAAAAAATAAGGGGGGTTAGCAAAAATTACCATAGGCAGAATTCAACTGAGAAACATTGCTTTTTGGTGAAAAACTAAGGAATTGGAGAAGGGTAATAAAAATTAAATAGAGGAATTTTAGCTCAATTAAATTAAAGGCTAAGCAACCAACAGCACCTATAAATTAAGGAAAAATTACCAACATTTTTTGACTGTAGGCAGCATTTAATCCATTTTAAACTTGGAAACAATGATTTCCGATGCAAAACAAAAAGTATTAGGGAAGTAGACAACTGTCATATAGTGCTGTAAATTAGTTGAACATTAGCTTAGCAGTTGACAACAGCCAAGATATTCCAATGACACTAAAATCCGATGATTAACAGTAAGCATCAGCAAATATGTTTTAAATGTAGACGCTGTGTTTTTAGGCTGTGTAAAATTAAATGTTGAACTAATCTTTGGAGGTACTAAGATCAATAAAGAAAGGTAAGGCAACGACTAAACCGATCTCCAGGTGCTAAAACTGAGTTGTTTATGACCAAAATCATCAAGTTTTAGACAACATATTGTATTTAATGTGCTTTAGACTTATACATTGTAATCTTGGATGTTGAATAAGGGCATTAGGGAGGAGAATACGGTTACATGATGTGGTAAAATAACTGTTGAAAACTGCTAAGCTAATCAACTGCACAAGCTAAAAATTAAGCCATTTATTACTAGAAATTTATATCAACCACTCTCCGACCGTAGGCCGCATTTAAAATGTGTAAACTTGTAAATGTGGGGAGGAAAAAAATTGATAACTGGTGAAAAAAATTATCTGTTAACTGCTGAACTAATCTTCAGTGGCGAAAACAACTACTTAAATAATCTCCTTGTGCTAAATTTTTAAAATTGAGCCATGTATTTTTTTTCGCCAGTAGGCCAAACTTATTTGTTTTACACAAGTGATGCTTTCAAACTGCTAACTTAACCTAAAAATGCTAATAGCTTATCTCCTTGTGTGAATTTTTGACCAAATCAGACATTTTCTAACTTAATACCGTGTTATATACAAAACAATCCCATGACAATTAGTATTGACTGTATTTA
The DNA here is from genome assembly GCF_033978785.1 of Entelurus aequoreus. NCBI lineage: Eukaryota > Metazoa > Chordata > Actinopteri > Syngnathiformes > Syngnathidae > Entelurus > Entelurus aequoreus. The sequence goes on along the minus strand of NC_084750.1, from coordinate 9,422,063 downwards.
ATGACATTAGGTTGGAAATACGTTTACTCCCTAGACAGTTTTAATTAATGTTCTACAAAGTGGACTATTCAGTACTGTAAAGTCTGTATTATTTTCTGTGAGTAAAAACATTCTTATCTGATCTTTCGTTCGACTATTTCTGCCTTGTGCTTTCACTGGTGCTATTCATGGGAGTGGGCAGTCACTAATTACAGCAATTTGTCCGAGAAAGTCAGCCCAGTAAAATGCTACTCTCCCTTTTTTACATGCAGACAATATGTTAAAGTCATAATGGAGTTGTTTTGCTGCTGTGCAACATTCCACTTCCTCTCTCTGTCAACGGTAGACTTGGGAATACAGTGAAGATGCATTTAACAGAAGCATGTTTATAATCGGTGAAATGCAGAAAACAGGTCGTCGTGAGAGAAAACTAACTTGCAGATGAAAAAACTAATGATGGACTGACTGTAAATGTACATGTTTGCTTTAAAATAAATAGATGCTTACTTCTATGACCTGTCAATCAGCGTCTACTGGAGGTTTGGCGCCCACCTGCCTCCAGCCCCTATCAGCACCCGTATCAGCAGCTCCTCAGCATCTTCACCCAAACTGCTCTAAAGAGGCACAACATGGGGTGAAAATAATCCAGAATGCAAAATCCAGTGTGCAGATGAGATGAGTTGAAGGCAGTTTGTGAAGGTCTGCACACAGTAGGAGGGGACAAGGGAAGGTGGCAGCAGTGATGGCGGTGGGTGGGGGGTTGGGTTTCGTGGTGCATTCTGCACTCACACATAAAAAGCAGTGCCAATTATAGATGCAAACTTTTAGGATATTTTAGTCCCCTCCTCTTTGACTGCACCCCCTCCTCCTTTGCAGCCGCCATGAAAGAGAAGCTGGAACTTTTTAACCACAAGCGTCCAGAACCGCCGCCCTTTTAGGGCCGGGCCGCACACTTCTAGGAGGAGGCCTGTGTTTAAGTTAGCCAAATGATTACAGAACAGCTTAACGTGCAACGTGTTCTTTTAAGATGTCCGCACTTCCGTGGGTTCTGTTTCATTATTTCTGAGTGTGCACTGTCCCGTCGGACCGCAGCATCTGTCCATTTTAGATCTGATTTTGTTTTTTTACACGCAACATCTGCATTGCTTTTTACATTCCAGTTCTCCAACTTAATCATTTTCATTTGTATACAAATGTATTATTTCCAACAAATATGGTGTATGTGAAGGGGGTGTTACTGATGGGACTTTTGATGATCCCTGTTCAAGAACCCTGAATCATGAAACATTTCTATGATTGGTATCAGTCCTGATGCGCTTGCAGACTTTGGTAAGTGTCTATAAATGTAAAGGCTCTAAAAATGTGAGGAAAAAGAACGCAGACCTCCACCAGGTCCTACCTCCCAATAACAAAAACAAGTCTTGAAGGCAGATGTTGATCTGGATCATTCCCAAAATTAAATCACTTCTCATTTATGACAGTCCTAAAAGTTTCATAAAAAGGTGCTCATACATTTTTGAGCTATCTACAGTGGGTCTGGATTAGTTTTTGCCTCATCACTCACTTAAAGCATGAGTGAAGAATGGCCTTTCCTCAATGTAAAGAACTGTTAAGTCCAAAAGAGAAAGAGATGATACAGTATTATCTGCTCACAGATGCTACACGGTGGTTGTTTGAGCACACTGCAGCTTGTCCTCGATAAATTAACCCACCCCCACTCCTTAATGCTTCAGTCACACGCAGGATTCTCACAGTAATGAGGCAAAAATTATCCAGACCCACTGTACAGTACAGCGGTATGTAAGAAACAGAGTTAGCCCTCTTGTCCGTCATTCACATCTCCGTCTCCGTGGGTGGAGGCTGGAATGCAAGCATGCACACAGAAGTAAACGTAAGGTAACGTACTGAAAAGATCAAATAAGCCCCAAAATCTAATCACATTTCCTGAAAGTGAAACGAATATACACCCATAAATTATTGCGTTATCTGTAGCGGCATGAAAGACACAGAGTGAACAGTCTTGTCTTTCTCCTCCAGTTTTTACTCTGCGAGGGCTGCCAGCATCCGCATACGGAAATTGAAGACCATAACGTAAACGTGAGGTAATGTGCCAGAGACTCATCCGTCCTAAATTGTAATCAATTTCTGAAACTTGCAAAAGTTTTACTCGTCAACCGACGTACATAAAAAGGGTGAAAATGAGTCACAAAATGCACCTCTACAGTGTCGATTATTTTACAGACCAAAATGCCAGATGGTAAAGGAGAAATGACTGTACCAGAAGCGTAAAATTATCGTATTTTAAGCAAAGATATCATACAGTATGTACATCATCTTCCTGTAAAACGTAACATGAGACAATGCACAACGGCAAGCGCAGCATAAGATGTATAGATGTTTGTTTGCCAATAGAATGTATTGAAAGGTTCTAAATTGTATATTATTTGGATTATTGATTGTACACAGGGTGGAATTATCATACGTCTGACAAAGCTGTGTCCAATGATTAGTTACTACCCAGAAGTTAGATGTGCATGTGCAATTTGTTTTTAATTTTGCTATTCAAAACATGGCGCTGAGACGTGTTAACAAAAATGAAACTGCAACAAATACCATCAAAATAACACAAAACAAAAAAAACAGGAATAGTAAAAATTTGATCCAAATTAAATATATCCAGGGTTTCCATTAATGTAACACAACATTTTTATTAACGCCACACATTGAAAATAAGGGTTTTATTTTTCTACTTGAAAACAAATTTAAGCAATATAATATATCGTAGCCCCCAGAAGAAATCACAAATATGAGCTACAAACAAAGATATTTTTTACTTTCGTCTCGTGAGTCCGCACTTCCCGGACACACAACAACACTTCCTCATTTTCCGACAAATCACTTTTCAAACATGGACGGTGTGTTCGTAAACTGACAGATCCAAACCACATGAACATAAAACATTAACATTAGCTGGTCGTTACAGTATGAATTGTTATGTACAGCCTATTATTTGCGCACTATTGATGTACCGAAAACCTGACCACCGAAATAAGATTTTGATTACCAAAAACCGCGCTACCGAAACCAGATATGAATAAAACGCATGCCATTGTGACGGTCTCGAGTGTTGTGGACATAGTTTTTATATATAGTACAGATATACACGTGGCCAGCCATCTACAAAATGTGCAAATATTAAGAGGACAGTGGCATCTTTTAAGAAGACAAAGTCCAACTGGAGCAACATCGCCAAGCAAGTGTGACATCATGCTCACAGCAGTGAACCTCTTCAGCCAGGGACATGGGACAGAAGCTAAGAGTGTCTAAACAAGAGTACAGTCTATAATAAGATTAAAACGAAGACGGCGGCGTTGTAGGACAACTCACTAAAGACGATGTTGGTGTCATGGAAAGACCCGCTGAAGACGAAGATGGGGGCGTGGTGGGAGGACCCATTGAAGACGAAGATGGCGACGTGGTGGGAAAACCAGCTGAAGACAATGATGTCAGCGTCGTGGGAGGACTCATTGGAGACAATGGTGGTGTTGTGGGAGGACCCGCTGAATACTATGATGGCGGCGTCGTGGCAAAACCCTCTGAAGACTATGGCAGGGGCGTCGTTGGAAGACCCGCTGAAGACGAAGGTGGTGGTGTCGTGGGAGGACCCGCTGAAAACGAAGACGGCAGAGTCATGGAAAGACGCGCTGGAGACAATGGCGGCGTTGTGGGAGGACCTGCTGAAGACAAAGATGGCGGCGCCGTGTTAGGACCTGCTGAAGACGAAGATGGCAATGTCGTGGGAGAATCGACTGGACACAATGGCGGTCGTGGAAGGACCCGCTGAAGATGGCGGTGTAGTGGGACAACCCACTAAAGACGATGTCATCAATGTGGAAAGACCCGCTGAAGACGAAGATGGCAGTGTCGTGGGAGGACCCGCTGAAGACAAAGATGGCACCTTTAAGGGAGGACCAGCTGAAAACGAAGATGGCAGAGTCATGGAGAGACGCGCTGGAGGCGATGGCGGCGTAGTGGGAGGACCTGCTGGGAAGATGGCGGCGTGGTGGTAGGACCTGCTGAAGACGAAGATGGCAATGTCGTGGGAGGATCGACTGGACACAATGGCGGTCGTGGAAGGATCCGCTGGAAATGGCGGCGTGGTGGGACGACCCAATAAAGACGATGTCGGCAACGTGGAAAGACCTAGTGAAGACGAAGATGGCAGCGTCGTGGGAGGACCCGCTGAAGACGAAGATGGCAGCGTCGTGGGAGGACCAGCTGAAAACGAAGATGGCAGTCATTGAGAGACGGCTGCAGGCGATGGTGGGAGGACCCGCTGAAAACGAAGAAGGCGGCGTGGTGGGAGGGCCCGCTGAAGATGAAGATGGCGGCGTGGTGGGAGGACCCCCTGAAGACTAAGATGGCGGCGTCGTGGGAGGACCCACGGAAAACAATGGCGACGTGGTGGGAAAACCAGCTGAAGAAAATGATGTCAGCGTCGTGGGAGGACCCATTGGCGGTCTTGTGTGAGGACCCGCTGAATACTATGATGGCGGCGTCGTGGCAAAACCCTCTGAAGACTATGGCGATGGCGTCGTTGGAAGACCTGCTGAAGACAAAGGTGGTGGTCTCGTGGGAGGACCTGCTGAAGACAAAGATGGCAGCGTTGTGGGACGATGTCGGCAATGTGGAAAGACCCGCTGAAGACGAAGATGGCAGCGTCGTGGGAGGACCCGCTGAAGACGAAGAAGGCGGCGTCATGGGAGGACCCCCTGAAGACTAAGATGGCGGCGTCGTGGGAGGACCCACTGAAAATAATGGTGACGTGGTGGGAAAACCAGCTGAAGACTAAGATGGCGGCGTCGTGGGAGGACCCACTGAAAATAATGGTGACGTGGTGGGAAAACCAGCTGAAGACAATGTCAGCGTCATGGGAGGACCAATTGGAGACAAAGGCGGTGTCGTGGGAGGACCCGCTGAATACTATGATGCCGGCGTCGTGGCAAACCCGGCGTTGGAAGACCCGCTGAAGACGAAGGTGGTGGTGTCGTGGGAGGACCCGCTGAAAACAAAGATGGCAGCGTTGTGGGAGGACCAGCTGAAAACGAAGATGGCAGTCATTGAGAGACGGCTGCAGGCGATGGTGGGAGGACCCGCTGAAGACGAAGAAGGCGGCATGGTGGGAGGGCCCGCTGAAGATGAAGATGGCGGCGTGGTGGGAGGACCCCCTGAAGACTAAGATGGCAGCGTCGTGGGAGGACCCACGGAAAACAATGGCGACGTGGTGGGAAAACCAGCTGAAGAAAATGATGTCAGCGTCGTGGGAGGACCCATTGGAGACATTGGCGGTCTTGTGTGAGGACCCGCTGAATACTATGATGGCGGCGTCGTGGCAAAACCCTCTGAAGACTATGGCGACGGCGTCGTTGGAAGACCTGCTGAAGACAAAGGTGGTGGTCTCGTGGGAGGACCTGCTGAAGACAAAGATGGCAGCGTTGTGGGACGATGTCGGCAATGTGGAAAGACCCGCTGAAGACGAAGATGGCAGCGTCGTGGGAGGACCCGCTGAAGACGAAGAAGGCGGGGTCATGGGAGGACCCCTGAAGACTAAGATGGCGGCATCGTGGGAGGACCCACTGAAAATAATGGTGACGTGGTGGGAAAACCAGCTGAAGACAATGATGTCAGCGTCATGGGAGGTCGCATTGGAGACAAAGGCGGTGTTGTGGGAGGATCCGCTGATTACTATGAGGTGGCGTCTTGGCAAAACCCTCCGAAGACTATGGCAGCGGCGTCGTGGGAGGACCCGCTGAAAACAAAGATGGCAGCGTTGTGGGAGGACCAGCTGAAAACGAAGATGGCAGAGTCATTGAAAGACGGCTGGAGGCGATGGCGGCGTGGGAGGACCCGCTGGAGATGATGGCGGAGTCGTGGGAGGACTTGCTGAAGACAAGATGGCGGCGCCGTGGTAGGACCTGCTGAAGACGAAGATGGCAATGTCGTGGGAGGATCGACTGGACACGATGGCGGCCATGGGAGGACCCGCTGAAGACGAAGATGGTGGCGTCGTGGAAAGACCTGCTATCACAAGATGATCACCCATCCCTTGCCCAAGATAGACTGACTGGTTGAATCGAGGCGCCGCGCCAATCTACTGGCGGCCCAAACATGATCTGACGTGCATTAACTCCAAGTATGTAAATTGCAAAGACTTGCCAAACGCATCCCTGCTAGTTTCTGTAGAAATATGCTCAGGCAAACACTTGTCAAAACACGCTCCGTTAAAATGACAGTCTAGGCACAGTGAGAACAAATACACTCTGACTCGATCAATCATGTTCAGGCAGGCGCTGCCCAGGATGGCAAAGTTCATATACCAACGCATACACATAGCGACGGAAATGGTTGATGCGGAATCCCTAAATATTCACCACCTTGTTTGAAACTTCGTATTAAGGGTTTGTCGTCAAACCTAACAGCTTGCTTAAGGGCCGTTCAAAATAATTACATTTTATTTTTTCCATTATAAAGTGTGCCAACGTCGTGGGGGATCTAATAAGTGTGAGGTCAAAAATATTTAACATTACCAGCTGTGGCTGTTGGCAATCTCCTGATGTGTTTTTTTGTAAATAACTGTACAAGAAGGCAGTCACTGCATTTCACAAATGAGTGGTCAACAGCTATAACTGACTCTGCATGTGCTTTAAAATGTTGCTGTTATAGAACTGATGTTGTATAATTATTTACAATAAACTCATCAGCAGTGTTGTTCGTTACAGCTGTACATCAGTTCTGCTTATGTAGTGTTATGTTTGTCAGCAAATAAATACCGCAGAAATAATGATAAAGTTTAGGAATATTCAGGAAGGACGCACCAATCCAAATTAGAATTGTTAGATCTTGGCAGACTTCTGTGCTGCAGCAAGTGCTGTTCAAGTTTAGAAATATCTAAGCTGAAGTCATGTGTGGTCAGACTGTCACACATACTTCCTGCAACTTTCTGCATCGCGTACAGTTCTTGGTTACACTTTTTTGCTCAGTATTGTCTCTAAATCCCCTTGTGAGCTGACGTGGCACTAAAATGACCCAAAACACAACATGTCTACATTTAAATGTGACAGACACCATTAAACTATCTAAAACACAACAGGTCTACATTCAAAAGAGATAAACATCATTACATTATCTAAAATAACATGTTTACATTTGAATGTGACAATACATTGAGGCCTATTTCTAGCAGCTTTGTAGCTAAGGAAAGTGAGCGTGGTCCAGGCTATGTTTAGGCCGAGTGTGAGCCTACACAGGAAGTGTGCTGACGGCTGCAGGCAGATGTATGTTATGAGACATGTCGTCAGTCTGGTGCCCTCAGTAAGAAGGCTTAAGAGGTACCCAGCATGCAATGTGGCAGAAAAGAAAGGCCATCCGTCATCAAACTGACCGGCCAGCTTTCATCCTCCCTCAACATGTAGTCCCATAATAAACTGCAAAATATCAAAATGTGAACACGTGAAAATACAAAATACTTTAAGGAATTTTCTATTCTCCTCTTGAATGTGTCAAAAAAGTGGATGTTTTTATCCCTTGTGCCACAATTGACCTCTTTCTAATGTGACTACAAGAAAGCAATATTTCTTAAAGGGGAACTGCACTTTTTTTGGGATGTTGCCTTTAATTCCCAATCCCTATGAGACAAGAACACGCCTTTTTTTTTTTTTGATGAATTCTAGCTTGTAGATAAACGTACATAAAAGTCTACTTACAATAGAGTGAATGGGAGCCATGACATCAGGATGTCATTGCGTCTATTTCGACAATGAAGCACAATGAGGTGTACCTGATGGTGGTGGAAGTTTGACCGTCAAAAAAAACTTTGATCACCGAAAACAACACTGCAGAAACCGGATGTTGAGATGACGTAAACAAGATGCATATGATTGAAGCGATCTAGAAAATGTGTGTAACGTGTAACCAATCCGTGCTACAATCAATGCAATAAATATGGGGGTTTATGGGCTAGGAACAAAAGACTAGGGTTTCGACTTGGAGAGAGAAGGCAAAGCTCAAATTGCAGGTTGATTAACACCGTGTATTAAACAATTTGTGAGGGACAGCAGATATACACACACAATACGTTGAATGGCCATTCAACAGGAAAGTAATCTGGAAAACAACAGTGACTATATACATATATACACACAATTCAAATGTCATTAATTAATGTCTCTGGATCTGAATAAATCTCAGTTCAGACTTAAGAGTTTGTGGAAAAAAAAGGATGGCAGTACAATCCATGTACTGCTGGTTAAAGATGGGGAAAAAAATGTAAAGGGTCGGCTCGAGAGCCTCCTACCCGCCCAGACAGAACAGGTGGTGGTTCCTGGCTGGAATCTTCCAAAACCAGTCCTTGGACTAGATTCTTCTTTCTTTAGCTCGCCATCAAAAAAAAAGAAGCCTGGCCTGTGGAAGAGCCAGGAACATTCTTATAAATCAAATCAAATCAACTTTATTTATAAAGCACATTTAAAATTTACCACAGGGGTAGCCAAAGTGCTGTACAATGGGCAGGTTAAAAATAATACGAGAACCGAGCAAACACAACACAACACAAACAGAACACGATAAAAAAAAATATATATATATATATAAAAACATAAAAACAGGTTCACAGCAGGTGTATTATGGGGCGCCATTGCAGGATGGGTATCACTCAGTGTTAAAAGCCATGGAATAAAAGTATGTTTTTAAGAGAGATTTAAAAACAGGAAGAGAGGAGGCTTGTCTAACACTAAGAGGTAGGTCGTTCCCGAGCTTGGGAGCAGCAGCGGCGAAAGCTCTGTCACCTCTAAGCTTCAGCCTTGTGTCCGGGACCGTCAGTAGCAGCTGATCGGCTGATCTTAGGGATCGGGTGGGGCAGTAAGGCTGAAGGAGGTCGGAGAGATATGTTGGCGCGAGGTTGTTAAAGAAGTAAAATACAGCATTATGTCATCAGTTTCTGATTTATTAAATTGTATAACAGTGCAAAATATTGCTCATTTGTTGTGGTCTTTTGAACTATTTGGAAAAAAAGATATAAAAATAACTAAAAACTTGTTGAAAAATAAACAAGTGATTCAATTATAAATAAAGATTTCTACACATAGAAGTAATCATCAACTTAAAGTGCCCTCTTTGGGGATTGTAATAGAGATCCATCTGGATTCATGAACTTAATTCTAAACATTTCTTCACAAAAAAAGAAATCTTTAACATCAATATTTATGGAACATGTCCACAAAAAATCTAGCTGTCAACACTGAATATTGCATTGTTGCATTTCTTTTCACAGTTCTTTTTGACAGACATTTAAAAAAAATGTCACGTACTCCTTGGCATACCTTCAAGTACCCCCAGGGGTACACGTACCCCCATTTGAGAACCACTGTCCTAGACTATGGAAAAGCATCTGAACAACTGAAATAAAAGGATTACCCAACGTGGAATAACCAAATCGCTTAGGTGGTTGTCGCTGTCTTGAAGAACGACAAATAGCATCAGGTTCATTAAGAACCTCAGAGTCAAACATAACCGATTGGGTAAGGGCAGGGTCGGTAGACTCTGGGGATGTCTCTGCTTGGCCACTCTTCTCGGTTTCTCCATCCATTTTATCTTGTTCTCCAATTTCAGGTTCTTCAGCTGAAAAGATAACAGGCTCATTGGATGCAGGTAAGTGTTGATGATCTTCTCCCACAGATGGAGGCGGCGATGTGGCTGGATTGGCAGAGGACTTCCCTGGATCAGGTAAGTAAGGTTTCACAGGTTCGGTAAGTATACACTCTGGAGCATTGTCAAGTGATGGTGGGATGTTTTTTTCAATAGTTAAGGTTCCAGGTGAAAGGTTTGCAAATAGAGGTAATTGGCAATCATCTTCATCTTCATAATTGTCATGATTCTCACCAAGTGGTGTCTCTTGCTGCTGGCTTCGGGTCACTGGCCTGCGAGGAGGCGTTGCCTCAAGAGACTTTTGGCAAGTATCACTCGGAAGAGACTCACAGGGCAGTAGAAGATCACGGTGAAGAGTTCGAGTTGGAGCCTTGTCATCCCTTTCTAGTCTCACTGTATATACTGGAAGGTCACCAGCAGGGCTGAGAACGACATATACCTCACGCTCCCACTTATCCTCAAGTTTGTGCTTTCCTCGCAGTTTCACATTGCGAACCAAAACACGACCACCAACGTCCAAACTAGATGGGGTAACTCGTTTATCAAATCTTCTCTTATTGTGTTCTGCAGATTTCTGCGCATATCTAGCAGCAAGCTTGAAACTTTGCTCGAGCCGGGAACATAAATGCTCAACATACTGGGAATGTGACTTTGACTGCTTTCCTCGGACTGGAAGACTAAAAGCAAGATCGACTGGAAGGCGGGGTGAGCGGCCGAACATTAATTCATAGGGCGTAAAGCCAGTTACATCATTCTTGGTACAATTGTACGCATGGCAGAGTGGTTTCACGTATTCTTTCCATCGCTTATTCTGCTTGGGCTCCAAGGTTCCGAGCATACTTAATAGAGTTTGGTTAAAGCGCTCTACCGGATTTCCTCGTGGATGATATGGAGTAGTTCTTGTCTTCTTAATACCAGCAACCTCACAGAGTTCTTTTATGAGCTTAGACTCAAAGTCTGGTCCCTGATCAGTATGAAGTTTCTCGGGTATGCCGTAGTAAACTATGAAGTGTTCCCATAAGTAACGTGCAACGGTATGTGCCTTTTGATTAGGGGTAGGTAGAGCCACAGCAAACTTAGTAAAGTGATCTGTAAGAACAATTATGTCTTTGGTGTTACTCTGGTCATGTTCTAGAGATAGAAAATCCATACACACCAACTCAAGTGGCCGAGTGGTGGTGATATTAACCAAGGGTGCGGCTCTTTTAGTGGGGATTTTCGTCTGACACACCGGTCACAAGTCCTGATTTTGGTTTCAACATCTACTGACATATGTGGCCAAAAAAATCTAGAGCGTACCAGGTCTAGTGTTCGCTCAACACTTAGGTGTCCCATGTCATTATGAAGACTTTTCAGAACCAAGGCCCTCAACCCTTCAGGTAAAATGAGCTGTAAAAGGTCTTCATCTCCATATTTCCTTCTTCTGTAGAGGACACCATCCACCAATTCCAGGCGGTTCAATTCTCGAAGGAGCAAGGCCAATTCGGGAAGCTCGTGTCTCACTGTTGGGGGTACATGCTCTCCCGTTTCCAACTGGTGAATGACCTCTCGGATGGATTGATCAGATCTCTGTTTCTCCCTGATTTCCTCAATAGACAAGGCTGGCACAACCAGCAACCCATGCTGATTTTCATCCAGATAACTCTCAGGGATGGCTTTGGCAGAGGTGGTCATGGACTCAACCAGTGTGATGGGAGGGTAATCGGTAGAATTGGTTGAATTGCAGTTTTTCACAAGACGACTTTGGCAAATGGCCGCGACGACTTCTGGGGAAATTTCATATCCTGGTTCACTGCTGTGCCCATCGGTGAACTGACGGACGAGATCTAGATCAGAGGAAGTATCAAGAGATGAATCATGAGAACGGCGTGACAGTGCATCAGCGTCGAGGTTTTGCTTGCCAGTCCGATACTGAAGCGTGAAAGTGTACGTTGAAAGTGCAGCAAGCCAACGGTGACTGACAGCATCAAGTTTGGCAGATGTCAGGATGTATGTCGATGGGTTGTTGTCTGTAACTACAACAAAATTAGCACCATACAGATAATCATGAAATTTTGCTGTAATGCTCCATTTCAATGCTAGAAATTCCAGTTTATGAGCAGGATATCGCGACTCACTTATGGATAAACCACGACTAGCATATGCAATGGCTCTCAAATGACCATCTTGCTCTTGATAAAGAGCTGCACCGAGACCTATGGCACTTGCATCTGTACGTAAGATGTATGGCTTCTTCGGGTCTGCAAACCCCAGAACAGGTGCAGTAGTTAGGTGCTCAATCAGGGTTTCAAAGGCACTCTGACATTCTGACGACCACCTTCCTCCAAAAGGTGTATGTTTCAAGCCGTGTGACTTGAAATTGGACCCTTTCTGTCCAGTCCTACGGGGTGGTGTATAGCCCCTTGTCAAGTCATTCAGTGGTTTGGCTACTGCGGAATATCCCCGGATGAACCTTCGGTAGTAACCGGCAAATCGTAAAAATGATTTTAGCTCCCTCAGGGTGCGTGGAATTGGCCAGGTCTTTAAGGCAGAAATCTTCCCTGGATCAGTCTTCACCCCCTCCTCAGACACCACATGACCCAGGTACCGTACAGAGGTTTGGAAGAACTTGCACTTCTCCAGGGATAACTTGAGGCCATATTCCTTCAATCGGTTGAGGACTCTTAGCAGGCGCTTTTCATGCTCCTCCAGGGTTTGTGAAAAGACAATCAAATCGTCGAGGAACACAAGAACTTCTTTCAAGTGAAGATCTGTCATGCACTTTTCCATGAGGCGCTGAAAAGTTGAGGGAGCATTGGTAACGCCTTGCGGCATGCGATTAAACTCCCAGAATCCTAACGGGGTAACAAAGGCAGTTTTTGCTTTATCCGCTTCATTCATCTCAATCTGGTAATAACCAGACTTGAGATCCAACACGCTAAACCATCTTGAGCCAGTCAACGCTGAAAATGATTCCTCCAGGTTGGGGAGGGCATAGGCGTCTTTAATGGTTTGGAGGTTTAGCTTTCTGTAGTCAATACACAGACGGACATCACCATTTTTCTTGCGCACAACTACAATAGGCGAGGCAAAGGGAGAATCGGACTCTCTGATTACTCCAGTTTTCAGAAGATCCCGCAGATGTTGTCGAACTGCCTCTATATCCTGTGGATGTATTGGCCTTGGGCGCTGCTTGAATGGTGTCTCGTCATTCATTTTGATGTGGTGTTTGACTTGTCCAGTTCTTCCAAAATCCAGATCGTGACAAGAGAAGACCTCCGGTATTTCTTTGAGTTTGCTTACAATCCTGTCTTTCCATTCCTCTGGGATGGGTAGGTCATCAAAATCAAAATGCAGATGGTGCGAAGAACTTGCAATGAGTTCGGATGAGAGAGAAGTTTGATCAGATGAGAGGGAAGTTTCATGTGACAAGATTTGAGGTGCCATGACGAGATTTGCAATGGTGCTCAGAGATGGAATTGACACTTCTTGCTCTGACTCATTTTTGAGAATGACGGGAACTTTATGGGAGGTATTCTTTGCAATGGTAATGAGACAACTTGTCACACAGAGTCCACCAGCCACTGGAGATGAGGGATGTTCAATGAGTACACAACAGCCTGCAGTTGGAGTGTTGCCATAAATGGAGCCCTCAACCACAACCGTGTGGCCTGGGGGAATTGTAACTGATCCTTTACTTGAAAGCCTCACAACACCTTTGCTGCCCAACTGTGTTTGTTGGCGCCGCAGTTGGAGCAGTTGCAGGACAGCTCTGTATCCCTGTGTCTCTTGCTGGAAAGTGCCTTGATTTCTTTCCACATATTGGTCGTACAATGGCTCAAGGGTATTCATTAAGGCTGAAACGACGCGTCGACGTAGTCGACGTCATCGGTTACGTAAATACGTCGACGCCGTTTTTGTGCGTCGACGCGTCGCATAATGACGTCACATTACCGTCATGGCGAAGCGCAAAGCAGACGATCAAAGAAGACGATGCGAGCGGTGCGAGCGAGGGGGGAAAAGCATGCCAAAAGTGGTCAAAAGTGTGGGAGTATTTCAATAAACGGCCTAATAATGTTGTTGTATGCACACTGTGTCGAGCGGAAATGGCCTATCATAGCAGCACAACGGCTATGAACGAACATTTGAAAAGAAAACCATCAACTAGTCAATCGTCCGCGCGAGCATCATCATTACACAAAAACATGAATGTGTCATTTGTATCTGCTAGGGGTGTAACGGTACGTGTTTTGTATTGAACCGTTTCGGTACGGGGCTTTCGGTTCGGTACGGGGGTGTACCGAACGAGTTTCTAAGCTAAAGTCTTAACAAGCTGCTTTGCTCCGTCTGCCTCTGTCTCAGCACGCAGCATTGTCCCACCCACACAACCATCTGATTGGTACACACGCAGCATTGTCCCACCCACACAACCATCTGATTGGTACACACGAAGCATTATCAACCAATCAGCAGTGCGTATTCAGAGCGCATGTAGTCAGCGCTTCAGGGTGGAGCAGATAGGTGTTTAGCAGGTGAGCATCAGGCAGCGGACTCTCCCCAAATGATAATAAACACCTCCCAGTCAACTACTAGTAACATCACTATGAGCCCGTTGACCTTCTAGAAACTTAAACTGCAGCTCAGCTCACTCGCAATCCTGGCTTGAGGTGAAGGCTAATTAGCTCTCAGTTCCAGCCACATCGACCCCTTCTGAGCGCCTATTTTCAGCTGCTGGGAATATTGTAAACAAGAAAAGAACCAAAGCATGTAGACATGCTAACCTTTCTTCATTACAACTGTTAGTCACTCACTGGAATGAGTAGAATTGGTTATTGTGTACTGTGTTGGACTGGATGTTTATTTTGCACATTTTAAAAGAAATACTTAATGTTTACAGTGCTCCAGAATATTTATATTGGCACTTTTTTGTATTGGATGTTTATATTTATTTTTGCACATTTTAGCAAATAAGCAATACTTTCACTTTTGTTGAAATGTTTACACTGTTACAGAATATTCGTTTTGCACTTTTTTGTATTGGATGTTTATCTTTATTTTTGCACATTTTAAAGCAAAATAAGCAATACTTTTACTTTTGAAATGCTTATACTATTGCAGAATATTAAGATTTGCACTGGATGTTGACTTTTATATTTGCACATTAAAAAGCAAATAAGCTACTTTTAATTTTTTTAAATGTTAAAAGTTTTAAATGTTTACATTGTTACAGAATATTTAGTCATGTTGTTGTCAATGTTGACTGAGTGGCCATACTTCTTTTTTTTTGTAAATAAAAGCCATGCCTTTTGAAAAAACGGGCCTACATTTATTTTTTCATCATTTTGAATAAAAAAATAATCGGTAAAAGGAAAAATAATCTATAGATTAATCGAAAAAAATAATCTATAGATTAACCGATTAATCGAAAAAATAATCTATAGATTAATCGATAGAAAAATAATCGTTAGCTGCAGCCTTAGTATTCATACCAATCAGTACTTGTGATTGAAACTCTGGACGGGAATCCGGAACCACGAGTGCTAGTGTTGCTACTTCTGTGTCTGCACCCACAAAATCTTTGGGGAATGTAACTATCATTTCAATGTAGCCCAGGTAGGGTACAGTTTGGCCGGCTGCCCCTTCAACTTGCAGAAGGTCAGAAAGAGACTTCAAAGGTTCTTGAGAACAATAGTTATTATAAACTGCCACAGGAACAGTTGTAACTTGGGATCCAGTATCAAGTAAACAGGAGCACACTTGACCAGCAATGCGGACTTCACTTGTACATTTCGATCCAATCAACCCTTTCGGTAGACCTGTTTTTGTGATTGGAGAAGAAGGAGTAAGCTCAGTGCAGCAGTTGTAAGATTCTTGGGACATTTTTGATCCAAAGCAGTTCTAATTCGTCCCGTAACAGGAACTGGGGTCAGTTTAAAGAATGACCTGTGCTTGACTTCCATGTCCTGCTCCTCAATTGTGTTGATCCCAATTCTGGCTCCATCTATCCATTTTTCTACCGCTTATCCCTTTCAGGGTCGCGGGGGGTGCTGGAGCCTATCTAAAAAAAACAACCTGCATAGAGCAGTAGTTATATTTTTGTTAAAACAAATGATCAATATTCTCAATATATTTTATAAATCTACTCAACTGTACAGTAGAGTGAAACCTTGATTTGCAAATCCCTCTATGAGACCTTTTCAGTCTACGAACTTTTAGATGGAGCCAAATATGCCTGTGTGCGAACAATGTCTTGGCGTACGAACGCTTCATTCATTCATTTTGTGTGCCACTGGAAGCCCAAGGGGGCTGTCATTTCGATGACTTCACTTCCTGTACACGCAAGCATGGCCATTTTGAAGAGGTGCGGCCCCCCCAACATCACATCCTGAGTATGCGGCACAGATTGGTTAGCAAATACAGAAGAAAGAAGTCCACAATTGCAACAATCATAAAAAAGGAGGTTTATATGGTTGCTGATTTTTACAAAGGTGTTAAATATCTTCGCATATGTCTAAAAGTGACCATGTTGGAACCAGCATGGAGGAACAATCTAAGGCAAGCCGTGGTTGGCTGTAAAGTTTAAAAATAAAACATTCACAGGGTGATGCGACACGGTGAGGCTGCAAGCTTGCCACAAAACTGCCGGGGAGGAGTTCATCAAGCACTTCAAGGATTTTATCAGCGAAAGGGGGCGTCTAACTTGGGTTTATTTTTTAACTGTGAGGAGGCCGGACGTTTTGTGGAAAAAGATGCCAAGGTGGACTTATATTACAGCTAAGGTGAAGGCACGACCGGGACGCAAGGCAATGAAGGATCACTTTATAATGCTAGTTTGTGCTAACGCTAGCAGTGACTAAGGTGAAGCCCTCACTTGTGTACCACTTTGACACTCCCGGAATGTTCAAAAAATGCCACAAATATTTGCTGAGACAACGAAGGACACAAGGTAAAACAGATTTTCCTGTTTTGCTTCTTTTGTTGTAGCAACATGTAGTTAACATTCTGGAGAGCACCAAAGGCAAAAGGACTTTTGTGTTTAGGTGCACACATAGACCGTTAATCTGGCTGCTTGGGGAAAGAAAAAGAAGAAAAAAAAAAAAAAAAGATTACCCCCAATTTGGTTGATACAGATTACACATTGTAGTGTCTTCAAAGTCTGCATTTTTCAAAATAAAATAAGGATTTTTGTCGAGGCTAAAAGCAGTTATTCATGTTTATAATGAGAAACTTCTTCACTATATGAACGTTTTGCTTCGTGAACCATGTTTGAAAACTAATTAAGTTTGTAAATCAAGGTTCCACTGCATACCTTTTCTTCTTAGTTATACAACATGAATTGACATACAAAAATCAGCAATAGTCGCCTAATTTTTGTACAGCTATACACAATTATTACATTAACTTAATGGCTCCTTAAGTTAAACTTGTTGTATAGCAAACACTAGAATATAATGGCTACTTCAGCTAGGGTTGCCACCCGCCCCGTAAAATACGGAATCGACCCGTAATTGGGACAGAAATGTTGCATCTCGTATTGAACCAATATGGGGCGCGATTTCTTCCATATTTTCCTATTTGTCCCATGTGTCTGTCACACACACACGTGAACACTGAATTCAACAATAATGAACAAAATAAAAGCTAGGCGGACCCCCAAGTGTGGCTATACATGATACATCTGGTTCTCTCTCCTCTGTGTCAAATCCTCTCCAACTCTGTCTGCCTGCACGCAGCCCCTCCCCTGTCTGCCTCACGCAGCCCCTCACCTGTCTGTCTGCACGAAGCACGCAGCCCCTCCCCTCGGTCTGCCTGCACGCAGCTCCTCCCCTGTCTGCCTGCACACAGCCCCGCCCCTCTGTCTGCCTGCAAGCAGCCCCTCCTGTCTGCCTGCACGCAGCCCCTCCCCTCTGTCTGCCTGCACACAGCCCCGCCCCTCTGTCTGCCTGCAAGCAGCCCCTCCTGTCTGCCTGCACGCAGCCCCTCCCCTCTGTCTGCCTGCAAGCAGCCCCGCCCTCTGTCTGCCTGCACGCAGCCCCTCCTGTCTGCCTGCACGCAGCCCCGCCCCTCTGTCTGCCTGCACGCAGCCCCTCCCCTCTGTCTGCCTGCACGCAGCTCCCCTCTGTCTGCCTGCACGCAGCTCCTCCCCTGTCTGCCTGCACGCAGCCCCGCCCCTCTGTCTGCCTGCACGCAGCCCCTCCTCTGTCTGCCTGCACGCAGCCCCGCCCATAGACATCTTCTAAGGGTACGCAGTATCGACTGCTACTGCCTACTGCCGCTGACGAGACACGGGGCCGCCATCTTGGAGTGGTGATCCGCTCCACACAGTGCAATTCATTTGGCAGGAGCAATGAACTGTCACGCATTTAATTCATCTTACCTCACTGAATACCACTAATTTTCACGCGCTTTTTTTGTCATACGTGTAGCTATGATAAAGGACACGTTTTATTATTCACAGTTTGCTTAACAGTAATAGAATATTCTTATATGCTATAAGTGACCAGACGTCCGAGATCAAAACTGGGAATATAATCCCAGAGAAGGGGGTAAAAAACGGTCAGCTATTTTTAAATTCAAGAAACAATATGATTAGGCTATATATACACATGCGTATATCCTATATAAACAATGTATGAATACATTAGATATCTATATATCTTATAGACTGTATCTCTGTTGCGGCAGCAGCAGAGAGTTTATTCTGTCTTGACACTTTGTATTGATATTTTGTATTACATTCTTCCCTTAAATGATCATGTTTACACTGATTGTTTTATATGTATTTTTTATGTATGACGCTTTGGATAAAAGCGTCTGCCAAATACTTAAACATAAACATATATAGACACCTGAAAGTCTTTATATCAGCTCAACCACCAATGTGTTTCACTGGATTCAGAATAAAACCAAATTCTGTCTTACCCAACAATGTCAGTATTTGAATATTGTTACTTGAAGACTTATTCCTGGTTACAATTATACTGTTGAGAAGGTATTGTCTTATACTTTGCCTAAAATGAGGATGCATCTTAATCAGCACTATTAAAGATCTGTGCTCCTTCTCAACTTTGTGGTAATATTCTTTTCACAAAATACAACCAATAGTACATTAATGTTAAATTAATTAATTTTAAAAACACTTTAAGACCAATGTCTTGAGAAAATATATCACTCTTAAATCAACATAGTAGATAATACTATGATCAATGTTAATTAAAATACTAAATGCGGGATATAGATAATAATGGAAGTATAATTGTTTGTATATAGTATATAATTGGTACAAAGGTTTAATATGTGTACAAGGATATTTCACATGCCTTTACTGTGTATAGAATTGAACTGTGTTTATGTTGTGTATAATATGTTGTACAAAGGACATTTTATAATTTTCGGAAGTTCATCTTGTACAAAGGACATTTCATAATTTTCGGAAGTTCATCTTGTACATGACATTGTTTATAGGGTTAGGCGCAATAAGTGTTCAACTTCAGCCTAAACCCTGTCGGTCTGCAACATTTTCATTTTCAATCTATGAATGTTCAACTGTTTGTTTATTTTGTTGACGATTGACCAAAGAATAATAAACTATGTAAATCTTACTTGTGAAAAGTAATCCCCCGATTCCTATTTTCAACAGTCCGCTGATTTGAGCAGGAAAACGCTGAATACCATCTTTGTTTTCTACCTGTCAACTGTCAGTTTAGGCTGCTAGCCGACTCCTCATCACCACTTCAAGATGGCGGCCCAATTTCTCGCGTCACAGCAGCCAATGCTGCGTCTACTTACAACATGTCTATGAGTTACGATACATGGACATAATCTTTATCTAAACATACGTTTATCTGAACATGTATACACAAGTTCAAGTGTTTCATTAATTTTTTGGGCGTTAAACTGCAAATCTTTGTTTGATTTACAGCACTTTAGCAATGTTCATTGCTAATAAAGCACTTTAAACTTGAAGTATGACTAAATGCTTTCTTGACTTCCTCTTCCATACTGACCACCAAGTGACCCCAGGGGCCAGAGGCTAACATGACGTGTGAAATAATGTCAATTAAATCAAAGCATTTAATGTTTTCATATAGAAGATACACATTATGCATTTCAGGGTTTAGGGGAGCCAAACCCTCAAATTTCTTACAACGTGCAGTTTCGCTGTGAGGAGTGTTCCTTATTTCCAGTTGTAAAAGGCGGCAACTCTAACTTCAGCACAGGAATGCTGATAAATAATTCAACATAAATGCCTAATGTAAATACACATTACATTCAGTATACCTCCAATTGGTTGGTCACAAAATACATTTTTATCACGTCAATAAAGTGAACACAATATCACATTTTATCACTTCAATAAAGTGAACAATTAGCCACATAGCTTCAATTAGCATGCTAAGCTACATGCTAGTTACATTCCACTCACCGGAGTTTCACTCGACATAGCACACGACCAACAGAAGTGACGCTCAATAATGTTGTCTTTCAGTCAAATAGGAACATCTGAGACCAAGAACGTGAAGCAAAGTCAAGTTTTACGGACTTTTTCGCACATTAATTGGCGTCAGAAAAAAAATGCCCGCGACCCTGCGCTTTCAACTCGCCGACACTCAGCGCCGTGTGAAGGACGCATGCGCGCCCTGCTGGTAGACATGAGAATTACATGCACAAATACATCTTGTGATATATTAAATCTTGAGATGAATTAAGTATAAGGATATATATTATTAGTAAAACGAATGGGTGTTACATGGCGTAAACCATGCCGGCCATTTCTTCCCGTCTCTGCAGTCGGAACTTTTCTGGCGGGCTAACTTGAAAGTTGTCTCCATGGGCGGGAAGCGCCGGTGCACTCATTGTGATAGCTAACTTGGGAACTAACTTCACTCGTACTAATAAAACAAAAAACACTACCTTTCGCCGTCGGTATATGTCTTTATGTGTCCTCTCTGACACATTTAATAACTTGGCGCGGTTGTTTTGACGTTTCTGACACCATGTAGAAATCAGTGGTGTAGACTTTACTGAACCAACTGCGCATGCCCCGAACATACATACACAACTACGGATAACCATAAGGGACATCCACTACAGCAGTGTTTTTCAACCACTGTGACGCGGCACACTGGTGTGCTGTGAGATACAGTCTGGTGTGCCGTGGGAGATCATGTAATTTCACCTATTTGGGTTAAAAATATTTTTTGCAAAGCAGTAATTATAGTCTGCAAATGATGTGTTGTTGTTGAGTGTCGGTGCTGTCTAGAGCTCGGCAGAGTAACCGTGTAATACTCTCACACTCTTAAGTAGCACGGTAGCTAATTGCTTTGTAGATGTCAGAAACAGCAGGAGGCAATGTGCAGGTAAAAAGGTGTCTAATGCTTAAACCAAAAATAAACAAAAGGTGAGTGTCCCAAAGAAAAGGCATTGAAGCTTAGGGAAGGCTATGCAGAACCAAACTAAAACTGAACTGGCTACAAAGTAAAACAGAATTCTGGACGACAGCAAAGACTTACTGTGGAGCAAAGACGGCGTCCACAATGTACATCCGAACATGACAATCGACAATGTCCCCACAAAGAAGGATAAAAACAACTGAAATATTCTTGATTGCTAAAACAAAGTAGATGCAGGAAATATCGCTCAAAGGAAGACATGAAACGGCTACAGGAAAATACCAAAAAAAAGAGAAAAAGCCACCAAAATAGGAGTGCAAGACAAGAACTAGAACACTACACACAGGAAAACAGCAATAAAGTCCAAATAAGTCAGGGTGTGATGTGACAGGTGGTGACAGTACACCTACTTTGAGACAAGAGCTATAGTGATGCATGCTTGGTTATGCTTTAAAGTCATATCCAACAATTGCGACGACAACTTTTTAATGATTTCTGCTGGTGGTGTGCCTCCGCATTTTTTCAACGCAAAAAGTGTGCCTTGGCTCAAAAAAGGTTGAAAGACACTGCACTACAGTGTGTGTCCGACTAGGGGGCAGTGTAGTACAAAGTAGTTGGAGATTCCACACGACAAATTGTCATAAATTATTATTAATCAATAAAAATGGATAAGAAATAAACGAGTAAACTTGAGTTATATCAATATCATTCATTTTAGATGATCTAATTTGTCTTTCCTCCTTTTGTAGATTAATTCAATGACTTATTATTTATTTATTTGTTTCCATCCGTCCATTTATTTCTACCGCTTGTCCCTCTCGGGTCACTGCAGCAAATATGAAGGTTTTTTCTCTGTATTTCCCAGCATGCATTTGTTCCCATGGGCGTTAATTGGATCTAATCATTGTCCTTGCCAACCTGCAGAGGGCGCTCTTTGCCAGCCTTGTCTGTCGAACAAGTCCGACAGCGTCACAAACTCACCTTTGACCTCCTGCACCATGAACTCACCTTTGACTTCCTGCACCATAAACTCACCTTTGACTTCCTGCGCCATGAACTCACCTTTGACTTCCTGCACCATGAACTCACCTTTGACCTCCTGCACCATGCTCTCACCTTTGACCTCCTGTGCCATGAACTCACCTTTGACCTCCTGCGCCATGAACTCACCTTTGACTTCCTGCACCATGAACTCACCTTTGACCTCATGCGCCATGCTCTCACCTTTGACTTCCTGCACCATGAACTCACCTTTGACCTCATGCGCCATGCTCTCACCTTTGACTTCCTGCACCATGAACTCACCTTTGACCTCCTGCGCCATGCTCTCACCTTTGACTTCCTGCACCATGAACTCACCTTTGACCTCATGCGCCATGCTCTCACCTTTGACTTCCTGCGCCATGAACTCACCTTTGACTTCCTGCACCATGCTCTCACCTTTGACCTCCTGTGCCATGAACTCACCTTTGACCTCCTGCGCCATGAACTCACCTTTGACTTCCTGCGCCATGAACTCACCTTTGACTTCCTGCACCATGCTCTCACCTTTGACCTCCTGTGCCATGAACTCACCTTTGACCTCCTGCGCCATGAACTCACCTTTGACTTCCTGCGCCATGAACTCACCTTTGACTTCCTGCACCATGCTCTCACCTTTGACTTCCTGCGCCATGAACTCACCTTTGACTTCCTGCACCATGCTCTCACCTTTGACCTCCTGTGCCATGAACTCACCTTTGACCTCCTGCGCCATGAACTCACCTTTGACTTCCTGCACCATGAACTCACCTTTGACCTCCTGCACCATGAACTCACCTTTGACCTCCTGCACCATGCTCTCACCTTTGACTTCCTGCACCATGAACTCACCTTTGACTTCCTGCACCATGAACTCACCTTTGACCTTATGCGCCATGCTCTCACCTTTGACTTCCTGCACCATGAACTCACCTTTGACCTCATGCGCCATGCTCTCACCTTTGACTTCCTGCACCATGAACTCACCTTTGACCTCATGCGCCATGCTCTCACCTTTGACTTCCTGCACCATGAACTCACCTTTGACCTCCTGCGCCATGCTCTCACCTTTGACTTCCTGCACCATGAACTCACCTTTGACCTCATGCGCCATGCTCTCACCTTTGACTTCCTGCACCATGAACTCACCTTTGACCTCCTGCGCCATGAACTCACCTTTGACTTTTCATGTGCCGCTGCTGACAAATGTGTGTCATGTTTAACTGTTTTTGCAAGAAGTTGTATTTTTAACTCACATTTTTTCTTGCCGGAGAACCGCCTGAACAAAAAACTCGTGTTCACATTCATTAAAATTGGAGGAATTTTACAGAAAAGTGTCCAATAAATTCAACACAAGTTTGTTTTTCACTTGTATCAACATAACAACTTGTTCTTTTAAAATCATCAAACCACAACACACTTCACAAAGTCCACTAAAAACATTATTTCCTCACAAAAATATTATATATTGTTTTATTTGTACTGGAAACATTTAAAAAATAGAAAACATTACAAAACAGAAAATATTACACAAATATATGTGTTATTGAGATATTTTTATATTTATATATTGCTAGTAGTACAGTAAATGCTGTATCACATTAAATCCAAAATATGTTTTACCAATTTTTAAAGAAAAGAAAAACTAAATATAACCCAAACAATATGTGGTTTAAAATTTTAATTTGATTTTTGTTTTTTTGGGGGGTTAAAAAAAACAAAAAGTTTATGGCTTGACAGTGTAAATATAAATATGAATCACATTAGTTTTGCGTGGACTGCAAGCTATTATAACATATAATAAAATACAATATAACAAAATATATAATACACATGTTTATTTGTGAAATAAACATTTAGAAAAATAATAAAATAGATACTTTTTTTTTTTTAAATACAGTAACTACACTAGTGCAGAAAGTATATTTATTTTATTTAAATTTCAACTGTTTTTAGTGAATGCAATCAAGAAGTTTTTTAAGTTAGTTGTAACTTTTCTTTCCATAAACATTGACTGAATTCATCAAGAGTTGAGTTGAGATGTTCTTTGCACACATGACTAAATGTGCGTCATTTCCAAGGACTAATACAAACAGCAGAAGAAAAGAATAAGCAATCATCATTAAGCTCTGTAGTTGTTGAATATGTAAATATCAACTTATACTGTATGTAAAAAAGATCGTTGGCGGGTTTATGGTGGAAGTCAAAGTTCAAACATAATAATATTGCAATGAACTAAAGAAATTAAACAGCTTAACTCACTAAAAAGTTGACCAATACATAAATAAAATATAATATGCTAACGTCAGTGACTTTTTAATATGAGCATTTTCTGCGATGAATGGCAAATGACGTGTCATTCCATCACTTACCGCTAGATGGCAGCGCAGCTCGCGTCAGTGAAGGGTGAAGTGAATGATATTTATATAGCGCTTTTCTCTAGTGGAGCACGTTCAGGTGTCACTGGGTTCTGCTGTAATACAAAATATTATTGATATTAGCAATGTGAACCGTTTTTATTACTAAAATTATCCAAGTCTAATTTAAACTATTTCTTTCCACTATTACTCTAATGATGAATAAAAAGTCCTACATGTAAAATGTATTGCATCATTCACTTTATGTATTAACATTTAATATTATGAACATCATCTATAATGGACAAAAACGAAAGTACTGTGGTATTAGTCATGGAATTAATATAAATGATTTATGCATCAAACAAAACTAAATGTTTATTTTAAAAGTCTATGATTTACAAAATATCTAAAAATCACAAGAGAATAGTACTGCGAAAATTCATAATAATTAAAAATAATAATAGTTTATTTTATTGTAAGAATAATTAAATAGAAATGACTAAAATGTCAGAATTTTAAAGTGGGGAAAAAAAGAGAAAATTATAGGAAAAAAAATCTAAACTTTTGAAAATAGATAAGATAAAAAAGAAAAGTACTGTGACAGTCGTATGCATTATAATACTAATTAGGATAGAAATGATAATAATCATAACAACCTGATAAGAATGATAACATTAAAAAAAACTATGAAAAAGTCATAATTTTAGGTGGAAAAAACATGACAAATAAATCTCAACAATATTTAAAATGTGTGACAGATCATTATTATGATTAATTCTACTATAATAATTTTCATTGTATTGATAATAATTATAATAATAAATCATGAAACATTTACAATTGTAAGGAAAATCAAGAAAACATCAAAACTATTTAAAAATACGTATGTTACTGCTGTGTATAATAATAATATCTAATATTTATGATAACAAAAACAGTAATACAATGATGTATTTATTAAGGTATGAAAATAATGTATTGTTATAAATATTATCCATCCATCCATTTTCTACTGCTTGTCCCTTTTGGGGTCGCGGCGGGTGCCGGAGCCTATGTCAGCTGCATTATATTATTCATAATTGAGGACCCTCCTCGGTAGATTAATTTCCCTGAAGAAGAGAAGCTATTTATTTCCTGAGTTCTGTGCATATTAAATACATTTAACTTTATGAGTCCTTCACACACACACACACACACACACACACACACGAACACACACACACACACGCATGCGCACGCACGCACACACACACACACACACGTAAACACGTAAAACACTGTGTGTAGTCTAGTACATTTCGAGATGCAAACTCCGATGTGTGATCAACAATCATTGATATATTTTAATATTGGCCACGCAGCTTCAGAAGCAATAATAATGCAGTCTTTGTGGAAAAGTAGAACGTGCGTGTGCTGCTCTTCATGACTTTGGAAAGATGAGGGAGTTAAACATGTTGCCAGTGAGTGGTAGACATGTTGGATGGGATTGTGTGAAGAATTGATTCCTGCAATGAAAAGACGAAGCCTGCCAGCGTTTTTGACACCAAATTTGAGTTCCAAGTTTTTGCTGCGGGTGCACATTTTCTTTTCACTTCACATCTGCATCTTTATTGCACCTTCCTGCCTCACATCTTCTCTATCACACCTGACAAACTCAAGGCCCGCCAATTCTTCTTAAAGCGGCCCTCCATGTCATTTCATGTGGTACTGTACGTCACGTGGTACTGTAGGTCACGTCATTTCACGTGGCACTGTAGGTCATTTTAATGCGGCCCTCCACGTCATTTCACGTGGTCCACCACATCATGTTTCCATTGACCCTCATTTAATGAGGCCTCCCACATCATTTTATGTGTCATCGTTTTAATGACCCGCCACTTTATTTGATGTGGTCCACCACATCATTTCATGTGCCACGCCACATCGCCACGTCACTTTACGTGGCCTGCCACATCATTTATGTGGTCCGTCACATTGTTTCATGTGAGACACTAAATCATTTCCTGTGGTCCCCCAAATTATTTGAAGAAGCCACATCATTTATGTGGGCCGCGATATCATTTAAGCGGCCCACCACATCATTTATGTGCCACGTCACATCGTTCTATTATGGCCCGCCACATCATTTCTTGTGGCCCACCACAGAATTTTAATTGCCCTCCACATCATCTTATGTGGTCCGTCACATTATTTTCATGTGGCCCTCATTTAACGAGGCCTCCCACGTCATTCTATGTGGCCTGCCACATTGTTTTAATGACCCGCCACATCATTTATGTGGTCCGCCACATTATTTCATGTGAAACACTACATCATTTCTTGTGGTCCCCCAAATTAATTGAAGAAGCCACATCATTAGCGTGGGCCGCCGAGTCATTTTATGTGCCACGTCACATCATTCTATCAGGTCCGCCACATCATTAAATCTGCTCCGCCACATCATTTTATGTGGACCACCATTTCATTAATGTGGACCACCATGTCATTAATGTGGACCACCATCTCATTAATGTGGACCACCATGTCATTAATGTGGCCTAGAACCTCATTTCACGTGGTTCGCCACATTATTTTAAGAAGCCCGCCACGTCATTTCCCGTGGACCACCACATCATTTCATGTGGACCACCACGTCATTAATGTGGACCACCACGTCATTAATGTGGACCACCACGTCATTAATGTGGACCACCACATCATTTCATGTGGACCACCACGTCATTAATGTGGACCACCACGTCATTAATGTGGACCACCACGTCATTAATGTGGACCACCACGTCATTAATGTGGACCACCACGTCATTAATGTGGACCACCATGTCATTAATGTGGACCACCATGTCATTAATGTGGACCACCACGTCATTAATGTGGACCACCACGTCATTAATGTGGACCACCACGTCATTAATGTGGACCACCACTTCATTAATGTGGACCACCACGTCATTAATGTGGACCACCACGTCATTAATGTGGACCACCACGTCATTAATGTGGACCACCACGTCATTAATGTGGACCACCACGTCATTAATGTGGACCACCACGTCATTAATGTGGACCACCACGTCATTAATGTGGACCACCACGTCATTAATGTGGACCACCACGTCATTAATGTGGACCACCATGTCATCAATGTGGACCACCACGTCATTAATGTGGACCACCACGTCATTAATGTGGACCACCATGTCATTAATGTGGACCACCATGTCATTAATGTGGACCACCATGTCATTAACGTGGACCACCATGTCATTAATGTGGACCACCACGTCATTAATGTGGACCACCACGTCATTAATGTGGACCACCACGTCATTAATGTGGACCACCACGTCATTAATGTGGACCACCACGTCATTAATGTGGACCACCATGTCATTAATGTGGACCACCATGTCATTAATGTGGACCACCATGTCATTAATGTGGACCACCATGTCATTAATGTGGACCACCATGTCATTAATGTGGACCACCACGTCATTAATGTGGACCACCATGTCATTAATGTGGACCACCACGTCATTAATGTGGACCACCATGTCATTAATGTGGACCACCATGTCATTAATGTGGACCACCACGTCATTAATGTGGACCACCACGTCATTAATGTGGACCACCACGTCATTAATGTGGACCACCATGTCATTAATGTGGACCACCACGTCATTAATGTGGACCACCATGTCATTAATGTGGACCACCATGTCATTAATGTGGACCACCATGTCATTAATGTGGACCACCACGTCATTAATGTGGACCACCACGTCATTAAAGTGGACCACCATGTCATTAACGTGGACCACCATGTCATTAACATGGACCACCATGTCATTAATGTGGACCACCATGTCATTAATGTGGACCACCATGTCATTAATGTGGACCACCATGTCATTAACGTGGACCACCATGTCATTAATGTGTACCACCGTGTCATTAATGTGGACCACCGTGTCATTAATGTGGACCACCATGTCATTAACGTGGACCACCATGTCATTAATGTGGACCACCATGTCATTAATGTGGACCACCACGTCATTAATGTGGACCACCACGTCATTAATGTGGACCACCACGTCATTAATGTGGACCACCACGTCATTAATGTGGACCACCACGTCATTAATGTGGACCACCATGTCATTAATGTGGACCACCACGTCATTAATGTGGACCACCACGTCATTAATGTGGACCACCACGTCATTAATGTGGACCACCATGTCATTAATGTGGACCACCATGTCATTAATGTGGACCACCATGTCATTAATGTGGACCACCATGTCATTAATGTGGACCACCACGTCATTAATGTGGACCACCACGTCATTAACGTGGACCACCACGTCATTAACGTGGACCACCATGTCATTAACGTGGACCACCATGTCATTAACGTGGACCACCACGTCATTAATGTGGACCACCACGTCATTAATGTGGACCACCATGTCATTAATGTGGACCACCACGTCATTAATGTGGACCACCACGTCATTAATGTGGACCACCACGTCATTAATGTGGACCACCACGTCATTAATGTGGACCACCACGTCATTAATGTGGACCACCACGTCATTAATGTGGACCACCATGTCATTAATGTGGACCACCATGTCATTAATGTGGACCACCATGTCATTAATGTGGACCACCACATCATTAATGTGGACCACCACGTCATTAATGTGGACCACCACGTCATTAATGTGGACCACCACGTCATTAATGTGGACCACCATGTCATTAATGTGGACCACCACGTCATTAATGTGGACCACCACGTCATTAATGTGGACCACCACGTCATTAATGTGGACCACCATGTCATTAATGTGGACCACCATGTCATTAATGTGGACCACCCAGTCATTAATGTGGACCACCACGTCATTAATGTGGACCACCACGTCATTAATGTGGACCACCACGTCATTAACGTGGACCACCATGTCATTAACGTGGACCACCATGTCATTAATGTGGACCACCACGTCATTAATGTGGACCACCACATCATTAATGTGGACCACCATGTCATTAATGTGGACCACCACGTCATTAATGTGGACCACCACGTCATTAATGTGGACCACCACGTCATTAATGTGGACCACCACGTCATTAATGTGGACCACCATGTCATTAATGTGGACCACCACGTCATTAATGTAGACCACCACGTCATTAATGTGGACCACCACGTCATTAATGTGGACCACCATGTCATTAATGTGGACCACCACGTCATTAATGTGGACCACCACGTCATTAATGTGGACCACCATGTCATTAATGTGGACCACCACGTCATTAATGTGGACCACCACGTCATTAATGTGGACCACCACGTCATTAATGTGGACCACCACGTCATTAATGTGGACCACCATGTCATTAATGTGGACCACCACGTCATTAACGTGGACCACCACGTCATTAATGTGGACCACCATGTCATTAATGTGGACCAACACGTCATTAACGTGGACCACCATGTCATTAATGTGGACCACCATGTCATTAATGTGGACCACCATGTCATTAATGTGGACCACCATGTCATTAATGTGGACCACCATGTCATTAATGTGGACCACCATGTCATTAATGTGGACCACCATGTCATTAATGTGGACCACCATGTCATTAATGTGGACCACCACGTCATTAATGTGGACCACCACGTCATTAATGTGGACCACCACGTCATTAGTGTGGACCACCACGTCATTAATGTGGACCACCACGTCATTAATGTGGACCACCACGTCATTAATGTGGACCACCACGTCATTAATGTGGACCTCCACGTCATTAATGTGGACCGCCATGTCATTAATGTGGACCGCCATGTCATTAATGTGGACCGCCATGTCATTAATGTGGACCGCCATGTCATTAATGTGGACCACCATGTCATTAATGTGGACCACCACGTCATTAATGTGGACCACCATGTCATTAATGTGGACCACCACGTCATTAATGTGGACCACCACATCATTAATGTGGACCACCATGTCATTAATGTGGACCACCACGTCATTAATGTGGACCACCACGTCATTAATGTGGACCACCACGTCATTAATGTGGACCACCACGTCATTAATGTGGACCACCACGTCATTAATGTGGACCACCACGTCATTAACGTGGACCACCACGTCATTAACGTGGACCACCATGTCATTAATGTGGACCACCATGTCATTAATGTGGACCACCACGTCATTAATGTGGACCACCACGTCATTAATGTGGACCACCACGTCATTAATGTGGACCACCACGTCATTAACGTGGACCACCATGTCATTAACGTGGACCACCACGTCATTAATGTGGACCACCACGTCATTAATGTGGACCACCACGTCATTAATGTGGACCACCACGTCATTAATGTGGACCACCACGTCATTAATGTGGACCACCACGTCATTAATGTGGACCACCACGTCATTAATGTGGACCACCACGTCATTAATGTGGACCACCACGTCATTAATGTGGACCACCACGTCATTAATGTGGACCTCCACGTCATTAATGTGGACCACCATGTCATTAATGTGGACCACCATGTCATTAATGTGGACCACCATGTCATTAATGTGGACCACCACGTCATTAATGTGGACCACCACGTCATTAATGTGGACCACCATGTCCTTAATGTGGACCACCATGTCATTAATGTGGACCACCACGTCATTAATGTGGACCACCACGTCATTAATGTGGACCACCACGTCATTAATGTGGACCACCATGTCATTAATGTGGACCACCATGTCATTAATGTGGACCACCATGTCATTAATGTGGACCACCATGTCATTAATGTGGACCACCATGTCATTAATGTGGACCACCACGTCATTAATGTGGACCACCACGTCATTAATGTGGACCACCACGTCATTAATGTGGACCACCGTGTCATTAATGTGGACCACCATGTCATTAATGTGGACCACCACGTCATTAATGTGGACCACCACGTCATTAATGTGGACCACCACGTCATTAATGTGGACCACTGTGTCATTAATGTGGACCACCACGTCATTAATGTGGACCACCACGTCATTAATGTGGACCACCACGTCATTAATGTGGACCACCACGTCATTAATGTGGACCACCACGTCATTAATGTGGACCACCATGTCATTAATGTGGACCACCACGTCATTAATGTGGACCACCACGTCATTAATGTGGACCACCATGTCATTAATGTGGACCACCATGTCATTAATGTGGACCACCATGTCATTAATGTGGACCACCATGTCATTAATGTGGACCACCATGTCATTAATGTGGACCACCACGTCATTAATGTGGACCACCACGTCATTAATGTGGACCACCACGTCATTAATGTGGACCACCGTGTCATTAATGTGGACCACCATGTCATTAACGTGGACCACCACGTCATTAATGTGGACCACCATGTCATTAATGTGGACCACCACGTCATTAATGTGGACCACCACGTCATTAATGTGGACCACCACGTCATTAATGTGGACCACCACGTCATTAATGTGGACCACCATGTCATTAATGTGGACCACCACGTCATTAATGTGGACCACCACGTCATTAATGTGGACCACCATGTCATTAATGTGGACCACCATGTCATTAATGTGGACCACCATGTCATTAATGTGGACCACCACGTCATTAACGTGGACCACCACGTCATTAATGTGGACCACCATGTCATTAATGTGGACCAACACGTCATTAACGTGGACCACCATGTCATTAATGTGGACCACCATGTCATTAATGTGGACCACCATGTCATTAATGTGGACCACCATGTCATTAATGTGGACCACCATGTCATTAATGTGGACCACCATGTCATTAATGTGGACCACCATGTCATTAATGTGGACCACCATGTCATTAATGTGGACCACCACGTCATTAATGTGGACCACCACGTCATTAATGTGGACCACCACGTCATTAGTGTGGACCACCACGTCATTAATGTGGACCACCACGTCATTAATGTGGACCACCACGTCATTAATGTGGACCACCACGTCATTAATGTGGACCTCCACGTCATTAATGTGGACCGCCATGTCATTAATGTGGACCGCCATGTCATTAATGTGGACCGCCATGTCATTAATGTGGACCGCCATGTCATTAATGTGGACCACCATGTCATTAATGTGGACCACCACGTCATTAATGTGGACCACCATGTCATTAATGTGGACCACCACGTCATTAATGTGGACCACCACATCATTAATGTGGACCACCATGTCATTAATGTGGACCACCACGTCATTAATGTGGACCACCACGTCATTAATGTGGACCACCACGTCATTAATGTGGACCACCACGTCATTAATGTGGACCACCACGTCATTAATGTGGACCACCACGTCATTAACGTGGACCACCACGTCATTAACGTGGACCACCATGTCATTAATGTGGACCACCATGTCATTAATGTGGACCACCACGTCATTAATGTGGACCACCACGTCATTAATGTGGACCACCACGTCATTAATGTGGACCACCACGTCATTAACGTGGACCACCATGTCATTAACGTGGACCACCACGTCATTAATGTGGACCACCACGTCATTAATGTGGACCACCACGTCATTAATGTGGACCACCACGTCATTAATGTGGACCACCACGTCATTAATGTGGACCACCACGTCATTAATGTGGACCACCACGTCATTAATGTGGACCACCACGTCATTAATGTGGACCACCACGTCATTAATGTGGACCACCACGTCATTAATGTGGACCTCCACGTCATTAATGTGGACCACCATGTCATTAATGTGGACCACCATGTCATTAATGTGGACCACCATGTCATTAATGTGGACCACCACGTCATTAATGTGGACCACCACGTCATTAATGTGGACCACCATGTCCTTAATGTGGACCACCATGTCATTAA
The DNA here is from genome assembly GCF_033978785.1 of Entelurus aequoreus. NCBI lineage: Eukaryota > Metazoa > Chordata > Actinopteri > Syngnathiformes > Syngnathidae > Entelurus > Entelurus aequoreus. Next base: position 9,388,605 of record NC_084750.1, on the reverse strand, counting down.
TGTGGACCACCACGTCATTAATGTGGACCACCACGTCATTAATGTGGACCACCACGTCATTAATGTGGACCACCATGTCATTAATGTGGACCACCATGTCATTAATGTGGACCACCATGTCATTAATGTGGACCACCATGTCATTAATGTGGACCACCATGTCATTAATGTGGACCACCACGTCATTAATGTGGACCACCACGTCATTAATGTGGACCACCACGTCATTAATGTGGACCACCGTGTCATTAATGTGGACCACCATGTCATTAATGTGGACCACCACGTCATTAATGTGGACCACCACGTCATTAATGTGGACCACCACGTCATTAATGTGGACCACTGTGTCATTAATGTGGACCACCACGTCATTAATGTGGACCACCACGTCATTAATGTGGACCACCACGTCATTAATGTGGACCACCACGTCATTAATGTGGACCACCACGTCATTAATGTGGACCACCATGTCATTAATGTGGACCACCACGTCATTAATGTGGACCACCACGTCATTAATGTGGACCACCATGTCATTAATGTGGACCACCATGTCATTAATGTGGACCACCATGTCATTAATGTGGACCACCATGTCATTAATGTGGACCACCATGTCATTAATGTGGACCACCACGTCATTAATGTGGACCACCACGTCATTAATGTGGACCACCACGTCATTAATGTGGACCACCGTGTCATTAATGTGGACCACCATGTCATTAACGTGGACCACCACGTCATTAATGTGGACCACCATGTCATTAATGTGGACCACCACGTCATTAATGTGGACCACCACGTCATTAATGTGGACCACCACGTCATTAATGTGGACCACCACGTCATTAATGTGGACCACCATGTCATTAATGTGGACCACCACGTCATTAATGTGGACCACCACGTCATTAATGTGGACCACCATGTCATTAATGTGGACCACCATGTCATTAATGTGGACCACCATGTCATTAATGTGGACCACCACGTCATTAATGTGGACCACCACGTCATTAATGTGGACCACCACGTCATTAATGTGGACCACCACGTCATTAATGTGGACCACCACGTCATTAATGTGGACCACCGTGTCATTAATGTGGACCACCATGTCATTAATGTGGACCACCACGTCATTAATGTGGACCACCACGTCATTAATGTGGACCACCACGTCATTAATGTGGACCACTGTGTCATTAATGTGGACCACCACGTCATTAATGTGGACCACCACGTCATTAATGTGGACCACCACGTCATTAATGTGGACCACCACGTCATTAATGTGGACCACCACGTCATTAATGTGGACCACCATGTCATTAATGTGGACCACCACGTCATTAATGTGGACCACCACGTCATTAATGTGGACCACCATGTCATTAATGTGGACCACCATGTCATTAATGTGGACCACCATGTCATTAATGTGGACCACCATGTCATTAATGTGGACCACCATGTCATTAATGTGGACCACCACGTCATTAATGTGGACCACCACGTCATTAATGTGGACCACCACGTCATTAATGTGGACCACCGTGTCATTAATGTGGACCACCATGTCATTAACGTGGACCACCACGTCATTAATGTGGACCACCATGTCATTAATGTGGACCACCACGTCATTAATGTGGACCACCACGTCATTAATGTGGACCACCACGTCATTAATGTGGACCACCACGTCATTAATGTGGACCACCATGTCATTAATGTGGACCACCACGTCATTAATGTGGACCACCACGTCATTAATGTGGACCACCATGTCATTAATGTGGACCACCATGTCATTAATGTGGACCACCATGTCATTAATGTGGACCACCACGTCATTAATGTGGACCACCACGTCATTAATGTGGACCACCACGTCATTAATGTGGACCACCACGTCATTAATGTGGACCACCACGTCATTAATGTGGACCACCGTGTCATTAATGTGGACCACCATGTCATTAATGTGGACCACCACGTCATTAATGTGGACCACCACGTCATTAATGTGGACCACCACGTCATTAATGTGGACCACTGTGTCATTAATGTGGACCACCACGTCATTAATGTGGACCACCACGTCATTAATGTGGACCACCACGTCATTAATGTGGACCACCACGTCATTAATGTGGACCACCACGTCATTAATGTGGACCACCATGTCATTAATGTGGACCACCACGTCATTAATGTGGACCACCACGTCATTAATGTGGACCACCATGTCATTAATGTGGACCACCATGTCATTAATGTGGACCACCATGTCATTAATGTGGACCACCATGTCATTAATGTGGACCACCACGTCATTAATGTGGACCACCACGTCATTAATGTGGACCACCATGTCATTAATGTGGACCACCACGTCATTAATGTGGACCACCACGTCATTAATGTGGACCACCACGTCATTAATGTGGATCACCACGTCATTAATGTGGACCACCATGTCATTAATGTGGACCACCATGTCATTAATGTGGACCACCACGTCATTAATGTGGACCACCACGTCATTAATGTGGACCACCATGTCATTAATGTGGACCACCACGTCATTAATGTGGACCACCATGTCATTAATGTGGACCACCATGTCATTAATGTGGACCACCACGTCATTAATGTGGACCACCATGTCATTAATGTGGACCACCACGTCATTAATGTGGACCACCATGTCATTAATGTGGACCACCACGTCATTAATGTGGACCACCACGTCATTAATGTGGACCACCACGTCATTAATGTGGACCACCACGTCATTAATGTGGACCACCACGTCATTAATGTGGACCACCACGTCATTAATGTGGACCACCATGTCATTAATGTGGACCACCACGTCATTAATGTGGACCACCACGTCATTAATGTGGACCACCATGTCATTAATGTGGACCACCACGTCATTAATGTGGACCACCATGTCATTAATGTGGACCACCATGTCATTAATGTGGACCACCACGTCATTAATGTGGACCACCATGTCATTAATGTGGACCACCACGTCATTAATGTGGACCACCATGTCATTAATGTGGACCACCATGTCATTAATGTGGACCACCACGTCATTAATGTGGACCACCACGTCATTAATGTGGACCACCATGTCATTAATGTGGACCACCATGTCATTAATGTGGACCACCACGTCATTAATGTGGACCACCATGTCATTAATGTGGACCACCACGTCATTAATGTGGACCACCACGTCATTAATGTGGACCACCACGTCATTAATGTGGACCTCCATGTCATTAATGTGGACCGCCATGTCATTAATGTGGACCGCCATGTCATTAATGTGGACCACCACGTCATTAATGTGGACCACCACGTCATTAATGTGGACCACCACGTCATTAATGTGGACCACCACGTCATTAATGTGGACCACCACGTCATTAATGTGGACCACCACGTCATTAATGTGGACCACCACGTCATTAATGTGGACCACCATGTCATTAATGTGGACCACCACGTCATTAATGTGGACCACCACGTCATTAATGTGGACCACCACATCATTAATGTGGACCACCACGTCATTAATGTGGACCACCACGTCATTAATGTGGACCACCACGTCATTAATGTGGACCACCACGTCATTAATGTGGACCACCACGTCATTAATGTGGACCACCACGTCATTAATGTGGACCACCACGTCATTAATGTGGACCACCACGTCATTAATGTGGACCACCACGTCATTAATGTGGACCACCATGTCATTAATGTGGACCACCACGTCATTAATGTGGACCACCACGTCATTAATGTGGACCACCACGTCATTAATGTGGACCACCACGTCATTAATGTGGACCACCACGTCATTAATGTGGACCACCACGTCATTAATGTGGACCACCACGTCATTAATGTGGACCACCACATCATTAATGTGGACCACCACGTCATTAATGTGGACCACCACGTCATTAATGTGGACCACCACGTCATTAATGTGGACCACCATGTCATTAATGTGGACCACCACGTCATTAATGTGGACCACCACGTCATTAATGTGGACCACCACGTCATTAATGTGGACCACCACGTCATTAATGTGGACCACCATGTCATTAATGTGGACCACCATGTCATTAATGTGGACCACCACGTCATTAATGTGGACCACCACGTCATTAATGTGGACCACCACGTCATTAATGTGGACCACCACGTCATTAACGTGGACCACCATGTCATTAACGTGGACCACCATGTCATTAATGTGGACCACCACGTCATTAATGTGGACCACCACATCATTAATGTGGACCACCATGTCATTAATGTGGACCACCACGTCATTAATGTGGACCACCACGTCATTAATGTGGACCACCACGTCATTAATGTGGACCACCATGTCATTAATGTGGACCACCACGTCATTAATGTGGACCACCACGTCATTAATGTGGACCACCACGTCATTAATGTGGACCACCACGTCATTAATGTGGACCACCACGTCATTAATGTGGACCACCACGTCATTAATGTGGACCACCATGTCATTAATGTGGACCACCACGTCATTAATGTGGACCACCACGTCATTAATGTGGACCACCACGTCATTAATGTGGACCACCACGTCATTAATGTGGACCACCACGTCATTAATGTGGACCACCACGTCATTAATGTGGACCACCACGTCATTAATGTGGACCACCACATCATTAATGTGGACCACCACGTCATTAATGTGGACCACCACGTCATTAATGTGGACCACCACGTCATTAATGTGGACCACCATGTCATTAATGTGGACCACCACGTCATTAATGTGGACCACCACGTCATTAATGTGGACCACCACGTCATTAATGTGGACCACCACGTCATTAATGTGGACCACCATGTCATTAATGTGGACCACCATGTCATTAATGTGGACCACCACGTCATTAATGTGGACCACCACGTCATTAATGTGGACCACCACGTCATTAATGTGGACCACCACGTCATTAACGTGGACCACCATGTCATTAACGTGGACCACCATGTCATTAATGTGGACCACCACGTCATTAATGTGGACCACCACATCATTAATGTGGACCACCATGTCATTAATGTGGACCACCACGTCATTAATGTGGACCACCACGTCATTAATGTGGACCACCATGTCATTAATGTGGACCACCATGTCATTAATGTGGACCACCACGTCATTAATGTGGACCACCATGTCATTAATGTGGACCACCATGTTATTAATGTGGACCACCATGTCATTAATGTGGACCACCATGTCATTAATGTGGACCACCATGTCATTAATGTGGACCACCATGTCATTAATGTGGACCACCACGTCATTAATGTGGACCACCACGTCATTAATGTGGACCACCACGTCATTAATGTGGACCACCACGTCATTAATGTGGACCACCATGTCATTAATGTGGACCACCATGTCATTAATGTGGACCACCATGTCATTAATGTGGACCACCATGTCATTAATGTGGACCACCACGTCATTAATGTGGACCACCATGTCATTAATGTGGACCACCACGTCATTAGTGTGGACCACCACGTCATTAATGTGGACCACCACGTCATTAATGTGGACCACCACGTCATTAATGTGGACCACCATGTCATTAATGTGGACCACCATGTCATTAACGTGGACCACCATGTCATTAATGTGGACCACCATGTCAATGTGGACCACCACGTCATTAATGTGGACCACCATGTCATTAATGTGGACCACCACGTCATTAATGTGGACCACCATGTCATTAATGTGGACCACCATGTCATTAATGTGGACCACCACGTCATTAATGTGGACCACCATGTCATTAATGTGGACCACCATGTCATTAATGTGGACCACCACGTCATTAATGTGGACCACCATGTCATTAATGTGGACCACCATGTCAATGTGGACCACCACGTCATTAATGTGGACCACCACGTCATTATTGTGGACCACCACGTCATTAATGTGGACCACCACGTCATTAACGTGGACCACCACGTCATTAACGTGGACCACCACGTCATTAACGTGGACCACCACGTCATTAATGTGGACCACCACGTCATTAATGTGGACCACCACGTCATTAATGTGGACCACCACGTCATTAATGTGGACCACCATGTCATTAATGTGGACCACCATGTCATTAATGTGGACCACCACGTCATTAATGTGGACCACCACGTCATTAATGTGGACCACCACGTCATTAATGTGGACCACCACGTCATTAATGTGGACCACCACGTCATTAATGTGGACCACCACGTCATTAATGTGGACCACCACGTCATTAATGTGGACCACCACGTCATTAATGTGGACCACCATGTCATTAATGTGGACCACCATGTCATTAATGTGGACCACCACGTCATTAATGTGGACCACCACGTCATTAATGTGGACCACCATGTCATTAATGTGGACCACCATGTCATTAATGTGGACCACCATGTCATTAATGTGGACCACCATGTCATTAACGTGGACCACCATGTCATTAACGTGGACCACCATGTCATTAACGTGGACCACCACGTCATTAATGTGGACCACCACGTCATTAATGTGGACCACCACGTCATTAATGTGGACCACCACGTCATTAATGTGGACCACCACGTCATTAATGTGGACCACCACGTCATTAACGTGGACCACCATGTCATTAACGTGGACCACCATGTCATTAATGTGGACCACCACGTCATTAATGTGGACCACCATGTCATTAATGTGGACCACCACGTCATTAATGTGGACCACCACGTCATTAATGTGGACCACCATGTCATTAATGTGGACCACCATGTCATTAATGTGGACCACCACGTCATTAATGTGGACCACCATGTCATTAATGTGGACCACCATGTTATTAATGTGGACCACCATGTCATTAATGTGGACCACCACGTCATTAATGTGGACCACCACGTCATTAATGTGGACCACCACGTCATTAATGTGGACCACCACGTCATTAATGTGGACCACCATGTCATTAATGTGGACCACCACGTCATTAATGTGGACCACCATGTCATTAATGTGGACCACCATGTCATTAATGTGGACCACCATGTCATTAATGTGGACCACCACGTCATTAATGTGGACCACCACGTCATTAATGTGGACCACCATGTCCTTAATGTGGACCACCATGTCATTAATGTGGACCACCACGTCATTAATGTGGACCACCACGTCATTAATGTGGACCACCACGTCATTAATGTGGACCACCATGTCATTAATGTGGACCACCATGTCATTAATGTGGACCACCATGTCATTAATGTGGACCACCATGTCATTAATGTGGACCACCATGTCATTAATGTGGACCACCACGTCATTAATGTGGACCACCACGTCATTAATGTGGACCACCACGTCATTAATGTGGACCACCGTGTCATTAATGTGGACCACCATGTCATTAATGTGGACCACCACGTCATTAATGTGGACCACCACGTCATTAATGTGGACCACCACGTCATTAATGTGGACCACTGTGTCATTAATGTGGACCACCACGTCATTAATGTGGACCACCACGTCATTAATGTGGACCACCACGTCATTAATGTGGACCACCACGTCATTAATGTGGACCACCATGTCATTAATGTGGACCACCACGTCATTAATGTGGACCACCACGTCATTAATGTGGACCACCATGTCATTAATGTGGACCACCATGTCATTAATGTGGACCACCATGTCATTAATGTGGACCACCATGTCATTAATGTGGACCACCATGTCATTAATGTGGACCACCACGTCATTAATGTGGACCACCACGTCATTAATGTGGACCACCACGTCATTAATGTGGACCACCGTGTCATTAATGTGGACCACCATGTCATTAACGTGGACCACCACGTCATTAATGTGGACCACCATGTCATTAATGTGGACCACCACGTCATTAATGTGGACCACCACGTCATTAATGTGGACCACCACGTCATTAATGTGGACCACCACGTCATTAATGTGGACCACCATGTCATTAATGTGGACCACCACGTCATTAATGTGGACCACCACGTCATTAATGTGGACCACCATGTCATTAATGTGGACCACCATGTCATTAATGTGGACCACCATGTCATTAATGTGGACCACCACGTCATTAATGTGGACCACCACGTCATTAATGTGGACCACCACGTCATTAATGTGGACCACCACGTCATTAATGTGGACCACCACGTCATTAATGTGGACCACCGTGTCATTAATGTGGACCACCATGTCATTAATGTGGACCACCACGTCATTAATGTGGACCACCACGTCATTAATGTGGACCACCACGTCATTAATGTGGACCACTGTGTCATTAATGTGGACCACTGTGTCATTAATGTGGACCACCACGTCATTAATGTGGACCACCACGTCATTAATGTGGACCACCACGTCATTAATGTGGACCACCACGTCATTAATGTGGACCACCATGTCATTAATGTGGACCACCACGTCATTAATGTGGACCACCACGTCATTAATGTGGACCACCATGTCATTAATGTGGACCACCATGTCATTAATGTGGACCACCATGTCATTAATGTGGACCACCATGTCATTAATGTGGACCACCATGTCATTAATGTGGACCACCACGTCATTAATGTGGACCACCACGTCATTAATGTGGACCACCACGTCATTAATGTGGACCACCGTGTCATTAATGTGGACCACCATGTCATTAACGTGGACCACCACGTCATTAATGTGGACCACCATGTCATTAATGTGGACCACCACGTCATTAATGTGGACCACCACGTCATTAATGTGGACCACCACGTCATTAATGTGGACCACCACGTCATTAATGTGGACCACCATGTCATTAATGTGGACCACCACGTCATTAATGTGGACCACCACGTCATTAATGTGGACCACCATGTCATTAATGTGGACCACCATGTCATTAATGTGGACCACCATGTCATTAATGTGGACCACCACGTCATTAATGTGGACCACCACGTCATTAATGTGGACCACCACGTCATTAATGTGGACCACCACGTCATTAATGTGGACCACCACGTCATTAATGTGGACCACCGTGTCATTAATGTGGACCACCATGTCATTAATGTGGACCACCACGTCATTAATGTGGACCACCACGTCATTAATGTGGACCACCACGTCATTAATGTGGACCACCACGTCATTAATGTGGACCACTGTGTCATTAATGTGGACCACCACGTCATTAATGTGGACCACCACGTCATTAATGTGGACCACCACGTCATTAATGTGGACCACCACGTCATTAATGTGGACCACCACGTCATTAATGTGGACCACCATGTCATTAATGTGGACCACCACGTCATTAATGTGGACCACCACGTCATTAATGTGGACCACCATGTCATTAATGTGGACCACCATGTCATTAATGTGGACCACCATGTCATTAATGTGGACCACCATGTCATTAATGTGGACCACCACGTCATTAATGTGGACCACCACGTCATTAATGTGGACCACCATGTCATTAATGTGGACCACCACGTCATTAATGTGGACCACCACGTCATTAATGTGGACCACCACGTCATTAATGTGGATCACCACGTCATTAATGTGGACCACCATGTCATTAATGTGGACCACCATGTCATTAATGTGGACCACCACGTCATTAATGTGGACCACCACGTCATTAATGTGGACCACCATGTCATTAATGTGGACCACCACGTCATTAATGTGGACCACCATGTCATTAATGTGGACCACCATGTCATTAATGTGGACCACCACGTCATTAATGTGGACCACCATGTCATTAATGTGGACCACCACGTCATTAATGTGGACCACCATGTCATTAATGTGGACCACCACGTCATTAATGTGGACCACCACGTCATTAATGTGGACCACCACGTCATTAATGTGGACCACCACGTCATTAATGTGGACCACCACGTCATTAATGTGGACCACCACGTCATTAATGTGGACCACCATGTCATTAATGTGGACCACCACGTCATTAATGTGGACCACCACGTCATTAATGTGGACCACCATGTCATTAATGTGGACCACCACGTCATTAATGTGGACCACCACGTCATTAATGTGGACCACCACGTCATTAATGTGGACCACCACGTCATTAATGTGGACCACCACGTCATTAATGTGGACCACCACGTCATTAATGTGGACCACCACGTCATTAATGTGGACCACCACATCATTAATGTGGACCACCACGTCATTAATGTGGACCACCACGTCATTAATGTGGACCACCACGTCATTAATGTGGACCACCATGTCATTAATGTGGACCACCACGTCATTAATGTGGACCACCACGTCATTAATGTGGACCACCACGTCATTAATGTGGACCACCACGTCATTAATGTGGACCACCATGTCATTAATGTGGACCACCATGTCATTAATGTGGACCACCACGTCATTAATGTGGACCACCACGTCATTAATGTGGACCACCACGTCATTAATGTGGACCACCACGTCATTAACGTGGACCACCATGTCATTAACGTGGACCACCATGTCATTAATGTGGACCACCACGTCATTAATGTGGACCACCACATCATTAATGTGGACCACCATGTCATTAATGTGGACCACCACGTCATTAATGTGGACCACCACGTCATTAATGTGGACCACCATGTCATTAATGTGGACCACCATGTCATTAATGTGGACCACCACGTCATTAATGTGGACCACCATGTCATTAATGTGGACCACCATGTTATTAATGTGGACCACCATGTCATTAATGTGGACCACCATGTCATTAATGTGGACCACCATGTCATTAATGTGGACCACCATGTCATTAATGTGGACCACCACGTCATTAATGTGGACCACCACGTCATTAATGTGGACCACCACGTCATTAATGTGGACCACCACGTCATTAATGTGGACCACCATGTCATTAATGTGGACCACCATGTCATTAATGTGGACCACCATGTCATTAATGTGGACCACCATGTCATTAATGTGGACCACCACGTCATTAATGTGGACCACCATGTCATTAATGTGGACCACCACGTCATTAGTGTGGACCACCACGTCATTAATGTGGACCACCACGTCATTAATGTGGACCACCACGTCATTAATGTGGACCACCATGTCATTAATGTGGACCACCATGTCATTAACGTGGACCACCATGTCATTAATGTGGACCACCATGTCAATGTGGACCACCACGTCATTAATGTGGACCACCATGTCATTAATGTGGACCACCACGTCATTAATGTGGACCACCATGTCATTAATGTGGACCACCATGTCATTAATGTGGACCACCACGTCATTAATGTGGACCACCATGTCATTAATGTGGACCACCATGTCATTAATGTGGACCACCACGTCATTAATGTGGACCACCATGTCATTAATGTGGACCACCATGTCAATGTGGACCACCACGTCATTAATGTGGACCACCACGTCATTATTGTGGACCACCACGTCATTAATGTGGACCACCACGTCATTAACGTGGACCACCACGTCATTAACGTGGACCACCACGTCATTAACGTGGACCACCACGTCATTAATGTGGACCACCACGTCATTAATGTGGACCACCACGTCATTAATGTGGACCACCACGTCATTAATGTGGACCACCATGTCATTAATGTGGACCACCATGTCATTAATGTGGACCACCACGTCATTAATGTGGACCACCACGTCATTAATGTGGACCACCACGTCATTAATGTGGACCACCACGTCATTAATGTGGACCACCACGTCATTAATGTGGACCACCACGTCATTAATGTGGACCACCACGTCATTAATGTGGACCACCACGTCATTAATGTGGACCACCATGTCATTAATGTGGACCACCATGTCATTAATGTGGACCACCACGTCATTAATGTGGACCACCACGTCATTAATGTGGACCACCATGTCATTAATGTGGACCACCATGTCATTAATGTGGACCACCATGTCATTAATGTGGACCACCATGTCATTAACGTGGACCACCATGTCATTAACGTGGACCACCACGTCATTAATGTGGACCACCACGTCATTAATGTGGACCACCACGTCATTAATGTGGACCACCACCTCATTAATGTGGACCACCACGTCATTAATGTGGACCACCACGTCATTAACGTGGACCACCATGTCATTAACGTGGACCACCATGTCATTAATGTGGACCACCACGTCATTAATGTGACCACCATGTCATTAATGTGGACCACCACGTCATTAATGTGGACCACCACGTCATTAATGTGGACCACCATGTCATTAATGTGGACCACCATGTCATTAATGTGGACCACCACGTCATTAATGTGGACCACCATGTCATTAATGTGGACCACCATGTTATTAATGTGGACCACCATGTCATTAATGTGGACCACCACGTCATTAATGTGGACCACCACGTCATTAATGTGGACCACCACGTCATTAATGTGGACCACCACGTCATTAATGTGGACCACCATGTCATTAATGTGGACCACCACGTCATTAATGTGGACCACCATGTCATTAATGTGGACCACCATGTCATTAATGTGGACCACCATGTCATTAATGTGGACCACCACGTCATTAATGTGGACCACCACGTCATTAATGTGGACCACCATGTCCTTAATGTGGACCACCATGTCATTAATGTGGACCACCACGTCATTAATGTGGACCACCACGTCATTAATGTGGACCACCACGTCATTAATGTGGACCACCATGTCATTAATGTGGACCACCATGTCATTAATGTGGACCACCATGTCATTAATGTGGACCACCATGTCATTAATGTGGACCACCATGTCATTAATGTGGACCACCACGTCATTAATGTGGACCACCACGTCATTAATGTGGACCACCACGTCATTAATGTGGACCACCGTGTCATTAATGTGGACCACCATGTCATTAATGTGGACCACCACGTCATTAATGTGGACCACCACGTCATTAATGTGGACCACCACGTCATTAATGTGGACCACTGTGTCATTAATGTGGACCACCACGTCATTAATGTGGACCACCACGTCATTAATGTGGACCACCACGTCATTAATGTGGACCACCACGTCATTAATGTGGACCACCACGTCATTAATGTGGACCACCATGTCATTAATGTGGACCACCACGTCATTAATGTGGACCACCACGTCATTAATGTGGACCACCATGTCATTAATGTGGACCACCATGTCATTAATGTGGACCACCATGTCATTAATGTGGACCACCATGTCATTAATGTGGACCACCATGTCATTAATGTGGACCACCACGTCATTAATGTGGACCACCACGTCATTAATGTGGACCACCACGTCATTAATGTGGACCACCGTGTCATTAATGTGGACCACCATGTCATTAACGTGGACCACCACGTCATTAATGTGGACCACCATGTCATTAATGTGGACCACCACGTCATTAATGTGGACCACCACGTCATTAATGTGGACCACCACGTCATTAATGTGGACCACCACGTCATTAATGTGGACCACCATGTCATTAATGTGGACCACCACGTCATTAATGTGGACCACCACGTCATTAATGTGGACCACCATGTCATTAATGTGGACCACCATGTCATTAATGTGGACCACCATGTCATTAATGTGGACCACCACGTCATTAATGTGGACCACCACGTCATTAATGTGGACCACCACGTCATTAATGTGGACCACCACGTCATTAATGTGGACCACCACGTCATTAATGTGGACCACCGTGTCATTAATGTGGACCACCATGTCATTAATGTGGACCACCACGTCATTAATGTGGACCACCACGTCATTAATGTGGACCACCACGTCATTAATGTGGACCACTGTGTCATTAATGTGGACCACCACGTCATTAATGTGGACCACCACGTCATTAATGTGGACCACCACGTCATTAATGTGGACCACCACGTCATTAATGTGGACCACCACGTCATTAATGTGGACCACCATGTCATTAATGTGGACCACCACGTCATTAATGTGGACCACCACGTCATTAATGTGGACCACCATGTCATTAATGTGGACCACCATGTCATTAATGTGGACCACCATGTCATTAATGTGGACCACCATGTCATTAATGTGGACCACCATGTCATTAATGTGGACCACCACGTCATTAATGTGGACCACCACGTCATTAATGTGGACCACCACGTCATTAATGTGGACCACCGTGTCATTAATGTGGACCACCATGTCATTAACGTGGACCACCACGTCATTAATGTGGACCACCATGTCATTAATGTGGACCACCACGTCATTAATGTGGACCACCACGTCATTAATGTGGACCACCACGTCATTAATGTGGACCACCACGTCATTAATGTGGACCACCATGTCATTAATGTGGACCACCACGTCATTAATGTGGACCACCACGTCATTAATGTGGACCACCATGTCATTAATGTGGACCACCATGTCATTAATGTGGACCACCATGTCATTAATGTGGACCACCACGTCATTAATGTGGACCACCACGTCATTAATGTGGACCACCACGTCATTAATGTGGACCACCACGTCATTAATGTGGACCACCACGTCATTAATGTGGACCACCGTGTCATTAATGTGGACCACCATGTCATTAATGTGGACCACCACGTCATTAATGTGGACCACCACGTCATTAATGTGGACCACCACGTCATTAATGTGGACCACTGTGTCATTAATGTGGACCACCACGTCATTAATGTGGACCACCACGTCATTAATGTGGACCACCACGTCATTAATGTGGACCACCACGTCATTAATGTGGACCACCACGTCATTAATGTGGACCACCATGTCATTAATGTGGACCACCACGTCATTAATGTGGACCACCACGTCATTAATGTGGACCACCATGTCATTAATGTGGACCACCATGTCATTAATGTGGACCACCATGTCATTAATGTGGACCACCATGTCATTAATGTGGACCACCACGTCATTAATGTGGACCACCACGTCATTAATGTGGACCACCATGTCATTAATGTGGACCACCACGTCATTAATGTGGACCACCACGTCATTAATGTGGACCACCACGTCATTAATGTGGATCACCACGTCATTAATGTGGACCACCATGTCATTAATGTGGACCACCATGTCATTAATGTGGACCACCACGTCATTAATGTGGACCACCACGTCATTAATGTGGACCACCATGTCATTAATGTGGACCACCACGTCATTAATGTGGACCACCATGTCATTAATGTGGACCACCATGTCATTAATGTGGACCACCACGTCATTAATGTGGACCACCATGTCATTAATGTGGACCACCACGTCATTAATGTGGACCACCATGTCATTAATGTGGACCACCACGTCATTAATGTGGACCACCACGTCATTAATGTGGACCACCACGTCATTAATGTGGACCACCACGTCATTAATGTGGACCACCACGTCATTAATGTGGACCACCACGTCATTAATGTGGACCACCATGTCATTAATGTGGACCACCACGTCATTAATGTGGACCACCACGTCATTAATGTGGACCACCATGTCATTAATGTGGACCACCACGTCATTAATGTGGACCACCATGTCATTAATGTGGACCACCATGTCATTAATGTGGACCACCACGTCATTAATGTGGACCACCATGTCATTAATGTGGACCACCACGTCATTAATGTGGACCACCATGTCATTAATGTGGACCACCATGTCATTAATGTGGACCACCACGTCATTAATGTGGACCACCACGTCATTAATGTGGACCACCATGTCATTAATGTGGACCACCATGTCATTAATGTGGACCACCACGTCATTAATGTGGACCACCATGTCATTAATGTGGACCACCACGTCATTAATGTGGACCACCACGTCATTAATGTGGACCACCACGTCATTAATGTGGACCTCCATGTCATTAATGTGGACCGCCATGTCATTAATGTGGACCGCCATGTCATTAATGTGGACCACCACGTCATTAATGTGGACCACCACGTCATTAATGTGGACCACCACGTCATTAATGTGGACCACCACGTCATTAATGTGGACCACCACGTCATTAATGTGGACCACCACGTCATTAATGTGGACCACCACGTCATTAATGTGGACCACCATGTCATTAATGTGGACCACCACGTCATTAATGTGGACCACCACGTCATTAATGTGGACCACCACGTCATTAATGTGGACCACCACGTCATTAATGTGGACCACCACGTCATTAATGTGGACCACCACGTCATTAATGTGGACCACCACGTCATTAATGTGGACCACCACGTCATTAATGTGACCACCACGTCATTAATGTGGACCACCACGTCATTAATGTGGACCACCACGTCATTAATGTGGACCACCACGTCATTAATGTGGACCACCATGTCATTAATGTGGACCACCACGTCATTAATGTGGACCACCACGTCATTAATGTGGACCACCACGTCATTAATGTGGACCACCACGTCATTAATGTGGACCACCACGTCATTAATGTGGACCACCACGTCATTAATGTGGACCACCACGTCATTAATGTGGACCACCACATCATTAATGTGGACCACCACGTCATTAATGTGGACCACCACGTCATTAATGTGGACCACCACGTCATTAATGTGGACCACCATGTCATTAATGTGGACCACCACGTCATTAATGTGGACCACCACGTCATTAATGTGGACCACCACGTCATTAATGTGGACCACCACGTCATTAATGTGGACCACCATGTCATTAATGTGGACCACCATGTCATTAATGTGGACCACCACGTCATTAATGTGGACCACCACGTCATTAATGTGGACCACCACGTTATTAATGTGGACCACCACGTCATTAACGTGGACCACCATGTCATTAACGTGGACCACCATGTCATTAATGTGGACCACCACGTCATTAATGTGGACCACCACATCATTAATGTGGACCACCATGTCATTAATGTGGACCACCACGTCATTAATGTGGACCACCACGTCATTAATGTGGACCACCACGTCATTAATGTGGACCACCATGTCATTAATGTGGACCACCACGTCATTAATGTGGACCACCACGTCATTAATGTGGACCACCACGTCATTAATGTGGACCACCACGTCATTAATGTGGACCACCACGTCATTAATGTGGACCACCACGTCATTAATGTGGACCACCATGTCATTAATGTGGACCACCACGTCATTAATGTGGACCACCACGTCATTAATGTGGACCACCACGTCATTAATGTGGACCACCACGTCATTAATGTGGACCACCACGTCATTAATGTGGACCACCACGTCATTAATGTGGACCACCACGTCATTAATGTGGACCACCACATCATTAATGTGGACCACCACGTCATTAATGTGGACCACCACGTCATTAATGTGGACCACCACGTCATTAATGTGGACCACCATGTCATTAATGTGGACCACCACGTCATTAATGTGGACCACCACGTCATTAATGTGGACCACCACGTCATTAATGTGGACCACCACGTCATTAATGTGGACCACCATGTCATTAATGTGGACCACCATGTCATTAATGTGGACCACCACGTCATTAATGTGGACCACCACGTCATTAATGTGGACCACCACGTCATTAATGTGGACCACCACGTCATTAACGTGGACCACCATGTCATTAACGTGGACCACCATGTCATTAATGTGGACCACCACGTCATTAATGTGGACCACCACATCATTAATGTGGACCACCATGTCATTAATGTGGACCACCACGTCATTAATGTGGACCACCACGTCATTAATGTGGACCACCATGTCATTAATGTGGACCACCATGTCATTAATGTGGACCACCACGTCATTAATGTGGACCACCATGTCATTAATGTGGACCACCATGTTATTAATGTGGACCACCATGTCATTAATGTGGACCACCATGTCATTAATGTGGACCACCATGTCATTAATGTGGACCACCATGTCATTAATGTGGACCACCACGTCATTAATGTGGACCACCACGTCATTAATGTGGACCACCACGTCATTAATGTGGACCACCACGTCATTAATGTGGACCACCATGTCATTAATGTGGACCACCATGTCATTAATGTGGACCACCATGTCATTAATGTGGACCACCATGTCATTAATGTGGACCACCACGTCATTAATGTGGACCACCATGTCATTAATGTGGACCACCACGTCATTAGTGTGGACCACCACGTCATTAATGTGGACCACCACGTCATTAATGTGGACCACCACGTCATTAATGTGGACCACCATGTCATTAATGTGGACCACCATGTCATTAACGTGGACCACCATGTCATTAATGTGGACCACCATGTCAATGTGGACCACCACGTCATTAATGTGGACCACCATGTCATTAATGTGGACCACCACGTCATTAATGTGGACCACCATGTCATTAATGTGGACCACCATGTCATTAATGTGGACCACCACGTCATTAATGTGGACCACCATGTCATTAATGTGGACCACCATGTCATTAATGTGGACCACCACGTCATTAATGTGGACCACCATGTCATTAATGTGGACCACCATGTCAATGTGGACCACCACGTCATTAATGTGGACCACCACGTCATTATTGTGGACCACCACGTCATTAATGTGGACCACCACGTCATTAACGTGGACCACCACGTCATTAACGTGGACCACCACGTCATTAACGTGGACCACCACGTCATTAATGTGGACCACCACGTCATTAATGTGGACCACCACGTCATTAATGTGGACCACCACGTCATTAATGTGGACCACCATGTCATTAATGTGGACCACCATGTCATTAATGTGGACCACCACGTCATTAATGTGGACCACCACGTCATTAATGTGGACCACCACGTCATTAATGTGGACCACCACGTCATTAATGTGGACCACCACGTCATTAATGTGGACCACCACGTCATTAATGTGGACCACCACGTCATTAATGTGGACCACCACGTCATTAATGTGGACCACCATGTCATTAATGTGGACCACCATGTCATTAATGTGGACCACCACGTCATTAATGTGGACCACCACGTCATTAATGTGGACCACCATGTCATTAATGTGGACCACCATGTCATTAATGTGGACCACCATGTCATTAATGTGGACCACCATGTCATTAACGTGGACCACCATGTCATTAACGTGGACCACCATGTCATTAACGTGGACCACCACGTCATTAATGTGGACCACCACGTCATTAATGTGGACCACCACGTCATTAATGTGGACCACCACGTCATTAATGTGGACCACCACGTCATTAATGTGGACCACCACGTCATTAACGTGGACCACCATGTCATTAACGTGGACCACCATGTCATTAATGTGGACCACCACGTCATTAATGTGGACCACCATGTCATTAATGTGGACCACCACGTCATTAATGTGGACCACCACGTCATTAATGTGGACCACCATGTCATTAATGTGGACCACCATGTCATTAATGTGGACCACCACGTCATTAATGTGGACCACCATGTCATTAATGTGGACCACCATGTTATTAATGTGGACCACCATGTCATTAATGTGGACCACCACGTCATTAATGTGGACCACCACGTCATTAATGTGGACCACCACGTCATTAATGTGGACCACCACGTCATTAATGTGGACCACCATGTCATTAATGTGGACCACCACGTCATTAATGTGGACCACCATGTCATTAATGTGGACCACCATGTCATTAATGTGGACCACCATGTCATTAATGTGGACCACCACGTCATTAATGTGGACCACCACGTCATTAATGTGGACCACCATGTCCTTAATGTGGACCACCATGTCATTAATGTGGACCACCACGTCATTAATGTGGACCACCACGTCATTAATGTGGACCACCACGTCATTAATGTGGACCACCATGTCATTAATGTGGACCACCATGTCATTAATGTGGACCACCATGTCATTAATGTGGACCACCATGTCATTAATGTGGACCACCATGTCATTAATGTGGACCACCACGTCATTAATGTGGACCACCACGTCATTAATGTGGACCACCACGTCATTAATGTGGACCACCGTGTCATTAATGTGGACCACCATGTCATTAATGTGGACCACCACGTCATTAATGTGGACCACCACGTCATTAATGTGGACCACCACGTCATTAATGTGGACCACTGTGTCATTAATGTGGACCACCACGTCATTAATGTGGACCACCACGTCATTAATGTGGACCACCACGTCATTAATGTGGACCACCACGTCATTAATGTGGACCACCACGTCATTAATGTGGACCACCATGTCATTAATGTGGACCACCACGTCATTAATGTGGACCACCACGTCATTAATGTGGACCACCATGTCATTAATGTGGACCACCATGTCATTAATGTGGACCACCATGTCATTAATGTGGACCACCATGTCATTAATGTGGACCACCATGTCATTAATGTGGACCACCACGTCATTAATGTGGACCACCACGTCATTAATGTGGACCACCACGTCATTAATGTGGACCACCGTGTCATTAATGTGGACCACCATGTCATTAACGTGGACCACCACGTCATTAATGTGGACCACCATGTCATTAATGTGGACCACCACGTCATTAATGTGGACCACCACGTCATTAATGTGGACCACCACGTCATTAATGTGGACCACCACGTCATTAATGTGGACCACCATGTCATTAATGTGGACCACCACGTCATTAATGTGGACCACCACGTCATTAATGTGGACCACCATGTCATTAATGTGGACCACCATGTCATTAATGTGGACCACCATGTCATTAATGTGGACCACCACGTCATTAATGTGGACCACCACGTCATTAATGTGGACCACCACGTCATTAATGTGGACCACCACGTCATTAATGTGGACCACCACGTCATTAATGTGGACCACCGTGTCATTAATGTGGACCACCATGTCATTAATGTGGACCACCACGTCATTAATGTGGACCACCACGTCATTAATGTGGACCACCACGTCATTAATGTGGACCACTGTGTCATTAATGTGGACCACCACGTCATTAATGTGGACCACCACGTCATTAATGTGGACCACCACGTCATTAATGTGGACCACCACGTCATTAATGTGGACCACCACGTCATTAATGTGGACCACCATGTCATTAATGTGGACCACCACGTCATTAATGTGGACCACCACGTCATTAATGTGGACCACCATGTCATTAATGTGGACCACCATGTCATTAATGTGGACCACCATGTCATTAATGTGGACCACCATGTCATTAATGTGGCCTACAACCTCATTTCATGTGCCCTGCCACACCTTTTTATGTGGTTGGCCACATTATTTGAAGAAGCCTGTCATCTCATTTATGGGGAAACAAAGCATTTTCCGGTTAAATGTGTTTTGTTCTTTCAATTTGGACAGAAAAATGTCCTGCATGCATTTGTTCTCCATCTTTTATTTTGCAATATCTGCTGGCCACCTTCACCATTTGACATGAAATGATACATCAATCTGACAAAGTACATCTTCATCCAAAACTATGCTGATTGTGTGACCAAGGTTTTATTTTCATACACTATTATTTAATCAGCCCTCTGAGGGCGGCCATGATTGCAATGTGGCCCCTGATAAAGACAAGTTTCACACCCAAAATGAAAGAAAGTTTGACATTGTGTGTGTGTGTGTGTCTTGTGTGTTTGTGTGTGTGTACCTTCTTATTCCAGAGCTCCATGTTGGACTTGGCTCGACCGAGGAAGCCAAATTACAGCTTAGGCCGGCACAAGAAGGCCCGTCATGATGTGGAAGTATAATTAGTGCAGGATAGAAGCTGCAGCTGCAAAAGAAGGATGCTCATCCATCCACACGCAGACAAAGTAAAGAAGGATGCTCATCCAGACTAAGCAAAGAAGGATGCTCATCCAGACTAAGCAAAGTAGGATGCTCATCCAGACAAAGCCAAGAAGGATGCTCATCCAGACTAAGCAAAGAAGGATGCTCATCCAGACTAAGCAAAGGATGCTCATCCAGACTAAGCACTTGAAAAGACAGAAGACACCCAAAGCCTTGAGAAGCTTGTGTTGGTTTTATTAATAAAGTGTGTTATGTGCACCAAGTCATGCTCACACCCTTTCAACAACTACAAAAAGGTGCAAAGGAGAAATTGTATTTTTTTTTACCCTCAGCTTTGTCTTCCCCTTGTGTTGAAAGATGGAACCCTGTAAGGAATGAACGGGATTGGTCCAAAAAGACAACAAAGGAGTTTTGACAGCCAAACTGCAGAGAAAGACAATAGAAAAGACATTAAAATGTTGGAAATTTGGTGTTGTTGAGGGGAAAGTTCGAAACGGACAAAAGTGGGTTGAAAGAATTTAAAAGTTGACATTTGACAAGAAAAGGGTGTACCCCGCCTACCGCCCGATTGTAGCTGAGATAGGCTCCAGCACCCCCCGCCTACCGCCCGATTGTAGCTGAGATAGGCTCCAGCACCCCCCGCCACCCCGAAAGGGATAAGCGGTAGAAAATGGATGGATGGAATTTTACAACAAAAACATTGTCTTTTATCGTAACATTAGGACTTTATTCTCCTGACAGTTTGTCACGGTGGAAAACGACATTGAACATTTTTTATTTAAATGTTGATTCTTTTCTTTTTTAAGAACTTGTCATTTAACAAAAAACAAACAAACGTCGTAATCTAAGATGTTACACACAAACTTCAAATACATGGTCACGCAAAAAAATACCTGGTAAAATCACGCAGATAACAAATTGAAATCTATCCATATTTGGTCGTTTTATTATTCATTTTTTTTCTTATTTTATTTTTAAAATTCCATCTCTTATCCATATTTTAATGTATTTCTATTTTATTTTTAAAAAGCCTACTCAAACCATATTTTTCTGTATTTTATTTATAAGTCAACATTATCCATATTTTAATGTAACATTATTTGAAATAATTCCAACACTATCCATTTTTTATGCATTTTATTTTTAAAAAGTCCAACATTATCCATATTCTACCATTTTTTAATGTTTCCTTTAAACATTTCAACTGGATCAACATTTGAATGTATTTTATTTTTAAAAAGTCAAGGCTATCCATGTTTGAATGTATTTTATTTAAAAAAAATTCCGACACTATCCATATCTGAATGTATTGTATTTTTATGAAGTCAACCCTATCCATATTTTAATATATTTGTATTTATTTTATTTATTACATTTTCATTTATTTAATAAAAAAACAAAAAAATCTAATCTATTAGTATTTAATCAATTTTTAGAGGAATTCAACTCTATGCATTTTTTCAAATTCTGTTCCTATTTTGAATAATTTTATTGTATTTTTAAAGTTTAACTCTATGCATATTTTAGTATATATATAACTTTACGAGAAAAAACTTGTATGTTGCAAATATGAAGTCATAACTTTTATGAGAATTAAATTGTTTTGTCAGGAAAAACTACGAATGAGAAGTCAACGATTTGGGTCTTTATGGATTGTCATTCGTAAAAAAGGATCAACTTTGTTTTGTTTACAAGGAACATGAACGTATAAAATCAACTTTACGACAATAAATATTGTTGTATGGGAAAAAAAAGTTGTCTAACGTTGTTTTTTTCTTTTGTAATGTTCCCCCCAAAACATGGGAAGTTGTCATTTGACAGGAAAACATGGCAAAGTAAGACAATGTCATGTTACCAAGATGACAGAACTTTGAGAGAAAAGTCCAATGTTGCCAATGTGAAGTCGTAAGTTTTACGAGAAAAAGTCATGATTTTACAAGAATAAAGTTTTATCACGAAAAACTAGGAGCAACATGTGTATTATGATGTTGGCTTATCTTACGTAATGTTTCAACAGAACTTGTCATTTCACAAGAAAAACATCGTAATGAAAACACTTTCATGTTACAAAAAATAAGTTTTAACACAACACCAATAAAACTTGACAATAAAATGTGTATGTTGTAAACATGAAGTCTCATTTTATTTCTTCATTTTATGAGAATTAAGTTTTATCACGAAAAACTAGGAATGAGAAGGATATTTTTCCGATTTTGGTTCCATTTTCGATTCTGCTTGACGATTTGGTTCTTTATGGGTTGTCATTTGTGGGGGGGGAAAAAGGGAGAACAAACGTGTAAATTGGCATCAACCGTGTTTCGCTTACAAGTAACAAAATCACCTGTGCACGTTACCAGGAACAACATCGTGCTGTTTAGGAAAAAAAGGGTCCAAAGATAAAATCAGAACTTTATCAGAAAAAGTCGTCAAGTCCGAAGTTGTAGCTTTTACCCGAAAAAGTTACAAAGTAATAGGAAGTTCAGAATGTTTCAAGGATAACGACATAATTGTGTGTGAAAGAAATATCTTTGCTGTTACAAAGATTGAAGTTGATACAAGAATCCACTCAAAACTTAAACGAAATTAAGTCGGAATTATTTTTCAGTGTTAAGAAAAATGTGTCACAAAATTATATTTAAAACATATATATATATATATATATATATATATATATATATATATATATATATATATATATATATATATATATATATATATATATATATATATATATATAAAGAAAATTAAGTGACTGTCATGGGGAAAAAAAAAAGTCATGATTTTACCACAATAAAACCAAACTAAGAAGTAGATTACAACTTTATTCTCATAAATCTCAACACACAATCATTTTCCTTTTCAGCGTGGCCCTAAAATACTCCTTTGTTGTATTATATGTATGTGTATATATATATGTATGTATATACATACATAAATACATATATGTATACATATATACACACATATATATATAAACATACATACACATATATATATATACATACATATATATATAAACATACATACACATATATATATATACATACATATATATACACTACCGTTCAAAAGTTTGGGGTCACCCAAACAATTTAGTGGAATAGCCTTCATTTCTAAGAACAAGAATAGACTGTGGAGTTTCAGATGAAAGTTCTCTTTTTCTGGCCATTTTGAGCGTTTAATTGAGCCCACAAATGTGATGCTCCAGAAACTCAATCTGCTCAAAGGAAGGTCAGTTTTGTAGCTTCTGTAACGAGCTAAAGTGTTTTCAGATGTGTGAACATGATTGCACAAGGCTTTTCTAATCATCAATTAGCCTTCTGAGCCAATGAGCAAACACATTGTACCATTAGAACACTGGAGTGATAGTTGCTGGAAATGGGCCTCTATACACCTATGTAGATATTGCACCAAAAAGCAGACATTTGCAGCTAGAATAGTCATTTAG
Organism: Entelurus aequoreus; assembly: GCF_033978785.1. Lineage (NCBI taxonomy): Eukaryota > Metazoa > Chordata > Actinopteri > Syngnathiformes > Syngnathidae > Entelurus > Entelurus aequoreus. The sequence goes on along the minus strand of NC_084750.1, from coordinate 9,362,955 downwards.
CACATTAGCAATGTATAGAGTGTATTTCTGTAAAGTTAAGACTAGTTTAAAGTTATATTCATTGAAAAGTACAGTGCTTTTCCTTCTAAAATAAGGACATTTACATGTGACCCCAAACTTTTGAACGGTAGTGTATATATACATACATATTATATATATACATACATATAAATACACATATATATATACACATACATATATACACATATATATACATACATATATATAAATATCTACTGTATACACAATATATATATACATATATATGTGTAGAGCATATATATATATTTGTATAACATGTACTTTGTTGTTGTAACAAACGTCCAAGATGGAGAAAAATCATGGCTATGAAGGTGGACTAAAATAAAAAATTGACCAATCCAATCAGCTGTGCGGCGGCGAGGTCATGTGATCTTTTCTTGTGTTATGAAAACTGGAGTTGTGTAGACATGAAATGAGAGTCAATGGAAAGTGAAAGTTGTCACATTGAAACTTTTGTTTTCCTCAAGGCACGTTTGCAACTGTGTCAAAAATACTTCCGGCTTTTTCTCTTTTGTTCCAAAGATTGATACAAACATGTTATGTTCCCTTAATGAAACCGGATTAGCTTAGTCTGTGTGTGTGTGTGTGTGTGTGTGTGTGTGTGTGTGTGTGTGTGTGTGTGTGTGTGTGTTGGGGTCAGCAGAAATTGTCTAGAAAGAATAAAGTGGGCATGCTTTCTTTGTGTGTGAGAGAAAAGGCAGATTGGGCATTAAAACAGGCCGGAGTGGTCTGGAATATCCATATAATTATGATGTATTGTACATTAGAAAGGAGGCGGGGCCTGGCGAGATGATGCACCTCAGTGGTCTTTCTTGGAAGAAATATGTCAGGATAAATACTGTACATGGTGTCAGTAACTTCACCAGCAAAGACGAAGAAGAAGAAGAAGAAGAAGAAGAAGGCGATTGGTTCAAACCTGAGAGCAAACATTATTGATAAGTTTGACCAGGTGGACATGAAATGAATCAAGCATGAAATAATAAAGATGATTACTACTGAAAGGATCATGCTGAGGTGGAGTTAGGCATCCTTTTTTTTTCTGGCTTTATCATCACTGACTGGATGTTACAATACAACTTTTTTCTCCATAAGCAACTTCAAACTTCATGAAATGTTTCGCCATCAACAAAGAAACCCGCTTCAGTGGTTAATATTTCATGTATCAAGTTCAATTAAATATGTTATTAATAAATGACAAGCGGTAGAAATCGGATGGAATTAAAACCACTTTACATTTGATTTTATTTGAAATTATTACACATTTTAGGTTCTTTTATTTCTTCATGTTTTTATATTAATAATCCTAAACATATTCTGTTTAAGTTATTTTATGTTTTTGTAATATAATGCTAGAAATGTTTGTTTGCTGGATTGTGTAAAAATAAAATAAATATATTACGTACTTATTTTGCCATAAATAAATAAAAAGAGGGGGAAAGGACATCAAATAAATAAAAATACATTTAAGCATCAACAGAGCTGGAATTTTTCTTATGAAATAAAAAATACATTAAAATATGGCCAATCCAATTTAAACAAAATATACTAAAATATGCAAAGAGTTAAATTTTAGAAATACAATACAATAATTTGAAAAAATGCATAGAGTTGAATTCCTCTAAAAATGGATTAAATACTAGTAGATTAGATTTTTTGTTTTTTTATTAAATAAATTAAAATTTAATAAATAAAATAAATACAAATATATTAAAATAGGGTTGACTTCATAAAAATAAAATACATTCAGATATGGATAGTGTCGGGATTTTTTAAAAAAATAAAATACATTCAAACATGGATAGCCTTGACTTTTTAAAAATAAAATACATTCAAATGTTGATCCAGTTGAAATGTTTAAAGGAAACATTAAAAAGTGGTAGAATATGAATAATGTTGGACTTTTTAAAAATAAAATGCATTAAAAAATGGATAGTGTTGGAATTATTTCAAATAATGTTACATTAAAATATGGGTAATGTTGGCTTATAAATAAAATACAGAAAAATATGGTTTGAGTTGACTTTTTAAAAATAAAATGGAAATACATAAAAATTTGAAAAAATTTAACTTTTTAAAAATAAAATAGACGTCGTTGACTTTTTAAAATCAAAATACATTAAAATATGGATGAGAGTTGGAATTTTAAAAATAAAATAAGAAAAAAATTAATAATAAAACGACCAAATATGGATAGATTTCAATTTGTAAAATTAAATAAATGAAAATATATTAAAATATGGAAAATGTTGGAATGTTTTGAATAAAATAAATAAAACTACATTAAAATATGGATTGAGATTACTTTTTACACATGAAATCCATTTAAAAAAAAAAAAGAATAGTGTTGGAATATATAAAACAATATATACATTAAAATATGGATACAGTTGGAATTTTAAAAATAAAATAATAAAAAAATAAAAAATAAAACCAAATATGGATATATTTGAATTTGTATAATTAAATAAATGAAAATATATTAAAATATGGAAAATGTTGGAATGGTTTGAATAAAATAAATAAAACTACATTAAAAAATATGGATTGAGATGACTTTTTACACATGAAATACATTTAAAAAAAATGGATAGTGTTGGAACTTATTAAAAAAATATACAATAAAATATGGACAGCCTTGACTTTTTAAAAATAAAATACATTCAAATATTGACAGAGATGGAATTTTTAAAAAATTAAATGAAAATGTGTTAGAATGTTGGATGTTTTACAAATAAAATACATTACAATATAGATTGAGATGGCTTAAAAAAATCTAATATGGATATAGTTGACTTTTTGAAAATAAAAAATTCTTAAAAATATGGATGTAGCTGACTTTTTAAAAATAAAATAAATACATCAAAATATGAAGAGTTGACTTTTTTAAAATATATACATTAAAGTATGGATGATGTAGTTGACTTTTTAAATAAAAACACATTAAAATATGTATACAGTTGGAATTATAAAAATAAAAATATGTGTAGAGTTGAATTTGTAATAAAAAAAAAAGATGAAAAACGGTTAGATTTTAATTTTTAAAGGTTTTTTGAACAAATACATTCAAATATCGATTGTCGAAATCTTTTTTAAACGAAATTATTGAAAATATGTCAGAATATGGATAGTGTTTGAGTATTGAAAAATAAAATATGGATAGAAATTGGAAATATTTGTAAGGCCATTTGATGTTAACTGAGAAGGGAGGAAATAACGCAAGCTGGACTTGATGAACAGATTCACATGTTTGCTGGTAATGTTCAAGGGAAAGTAGCAATGATTGTCACACACACACACTAGGTGTGGCCAAATTATTCTCTGCATTTGACCCATCACCCTTGATCACCCCCTGGGAGGTGAGGGGAGCAGTGAGCAGCAGCTTTTGGCGATTTAACCCCCAATTCCAAGCCTTGATGCTGAGTGCCAAGCAGGGAGGTAATGGCTCCCATTTGTATAGTCTTTGGTATGACTCGGCCGGGGTTCGAACTCACGACCTACCCACCTCAGGGCGGACACTCTAACCACTAGGCCACTGAGTAGGTTCATGTTGGGGGAAACATGGATTGTTGTGCAATTGAAGCTTTGCCAGGAGAAGAACTGAGTAGGAGCAGCATGATCCTTTCAGACTGCAGACACAAGAAGACATTTTGTTTTGGCGTGATGATGATGATGATGATGGTGATGATGGTGATGGTGATGGCTTGTAGAAAACATCCTCCTGTTCTTCAAGTTATGAAAAATATCTTCTCCCGCGTGTGGACCAAAGTTTCTGCTAATCCCTTGGAAAAATAGACATCCATGCTTCATGCTTGGCTTCCTGCTGGAATGTTCTCCATGAGGAGCAGAAGCGGAGAACAAAGGGAAAGTGCTGGAATGAGATTTGGCAAAGCAGCATCTTCTGATGTCCTAGATGGACTTCCTCCTCCTCATCAGCTGCCGGTCGTCCGTCAAGCTGCGGAGGCCCGGCGACAGCGAGCTGACGGGCGAGGGGAAGAAGCTGTTCTTCAGCGTGCTGGGCGAGATCTCCTCCATCTTGTAGGAGATGGCGTGGAAGTAGTGACCGGGGCACAGCGAGTTCCGGTGGGAGAAGTCGTGCGAGTTGTAGCGCATGCAGGAGCACACCGAGTGCAGGTCGCTGGTCTCCTGGCGGCGAGGCTGGCGCCGCCGCCGCCCTCGCTGCAGAGACTCGTCCTGGACGCGGACCATCGTGCTGCTCCGGTTCCCGGCCAGCGAGGCTCGCTCCTCGGCGTCGCGCCGCTCGTCCTCGCTGTTCATGGTCAAGAAGCGCAGCACCACCAGGTTGAGGAAGGCGCCGATGACGGTGAGGCCCACCAGGATGTACATGAAGCTGAAGGCCACGTAGAGCGGCTTCTTCTGGAGCGCCCGGTTCTTCTGCAGCGCCACAAAGTCCCCGAAGCCGATGGTGGTCAGCGTGATGAAGCAGTAGTAGTACGACTGGAAGAAGCTCCAGTCCTCGTAGTGCGAGAAGGCGGCGGCGCCGATGCACAGCGTGCCCACGCAGGAGAAGAAGCCCACGGTCACCATGTTCTCCATGGAGACGTCGGTGGCGCTCATGCCGCAGCACTTCTTGATGCGCTTCAGCAGGGACTTGACGAAGGTGTTCATGCGCTCGCCCAGGCTCTGGAACATGACCAGGGTCAGGGGGATGCCCAGCACGGCGTAGAACATGCAGAAGGCCTTGCCCGCGTCCGTGCCTGGCGCCGCGTGGCCGTAGCCTGCAAGCAAAGAGAACAACTTCAGGACTTTTGTTGACGGCCATGTCTGCCAAAAAGGAATATAGTGAATTGGCACAGTGGGGTGAGGAGCCTTATCTAATTACTTTGTGAGCCACTGACGCTTTTAGCTAATTAAACTTTAGCTGCTGACTCACACACACACACACACACACCTGGGGCGGTCCTAATAGTTTCACAACCCTAAATGACACTAGCAGCGCCCCCTAGGGCAGTGTTTTTCAACCACTGTGCTGTGAGATACAGTCTGGTGTGCCGTGGGAGATGATCTAATTTCGCCTATTTGGGTTAAAAACATTTTTGCAAAGCAGTAATTCTAGTCTGCAAATGATGTGTTGTTGTTGCGTGTCTGTGCTGTCTGGAAAACGGCAGACTTACCAGGTTATACTCCTCCATATCAGTAGGTGGCAGCAGGTAGCTAATTGCTTTGTAGATGTCGTAAACAGTGGGAGGCAGAGTGCAGGTAAAAAGGTGTCTAATGCTTAAACTAAAAATAAACAAAAGGTGAGTGCCCCTAAGAAAAGGCATTCAAGCTTAGGGAAGGCTATGCAGAACTAAACTAAAACTGAACTGGCTACAAAGTAAACAAAAACAGAATGCTGGACGACAGCAAAGACTTACTGTGGAGCAAAGACGGCGTCCACAATGTACATCCGAACATGACATGACAATCAACAATGTCCCCACAAAGAAGGATAAAAACAACTGAAATATTCTTGATTGCTAAAACAAAGTAGATGCGGGAAATATCGCTCAAAGGAAGACATGAAACTGCTAAAAGAAAATACCAAAAGAGAAAAAGCCACCAAAAATAGAAGCGCAAGACAAGAACTAAAATATTACACACAGGAAAACAGCAAACAACTCAAAATAAGTCAGGGTGTGATGTGACAGGTGGTGACAGTACATCTACTTTGAGACAAGACCTATATTGATACAGTACACCTACTTTAAACAAGACCTATATTGATACAGTACACCTACTTTGAGACAAGACCTATATTGATAGAGTACATCTACTTTGAGACAAGACCTATATTGATACAGTACACCTACTTTGAGACAAGACCTATATTGATACAGTACACCTACTTTGAGACAAGACCTATATTGATACAGTACATTTACTTTGAGACAAGACCTATATTGATACAGTACACCTACTTTGAGACAAGACCTATATTGATACAGTACACCTACTTTGAGACTAGAGCTATATTGATACAGTACACCTACTTTGAGACAAGACCTATATTGATACAGTACACCTACTTTGAGACAAGACCTATATTGATACAGTACACCTACTTTGAGACAAGACCTATATTGATACAGTACATCTACTTTGAGACAAGACCTATATTGATACAGTACACCTACTTTGAGACAAGACCTATATTGATACAGTACACCTACTTTGAGACAAGACCTATATTGATACAGTACATCTACTTTGAGACAAGACCTATTTTGATACAGTACGCCTACTTTGAGACAAGACCTATATTGATACAGTACGCCTACTTTGAGACAAGACCTATATTGATACAGTACACCTACTTTGAGACAAGAGCTATATTGATACAGTACACCTACTTTGAGACAAGACCTATTTTGATACAGTACACCTACTTTGAGACAAGACCTATATTGATACAGTACATCTACTTTGAGACAAGACCTATTTTGATACAGTACACCTACTTTGAGACAAGACCTATATTGATACAGTACACCTACTTTGAGACAAGACCTATATTGATACAGTACACCTACTTTGAGACAAGAGCTATATTGATACAGTACACCTACTTTGAGACAAGACCTATTTTGATACAGTACATCTACTTTGAGACAAGACCTATATTGATACAGTACATCTACTTTGAGACAAGAGCTGTATTGATACAGTACATCTACTTTGAGACAAGACCTATATTGATACAGTACATCTACTTTGAGACAAGACCTATTTTGATACAGTACGCCTACTTTGAGACAAGACCTATATTGATACAGTACGCCTACTTTGAGACAAGACCTATATTGATACAGTACACCTACTTTGAGACAAGAGCTATATTGATACAGTACACCTACTTTGAGACAAGACCTATTTTGATACAGTACACCTACTTTGAGACAAGACCTATATTGATACAGTACATCTACTTTGAGACAAGACCTATTTTGATACAGTACACCTACTTTGAGACAAGACCTATATTGATACAGTACACCTACTTTGAGACAAGACCTATATTGATACAGTACACCTACTTTGAGACAAGAGCTATATTGATACAGTACACCTACTTTGAGACAAGACCTATTTTGATACAGTACATCTACTTTGAGACAAGACCTATATTGATACAGTACATCTACTTTGAGACAAGAGCTGTATTGATACAGTACATCTACTTTGAGACAAGACCTATATTGATACAGTACATCTACTTTGAGACAAGACCTATATTGATACAGTACACCTACTTTGAGACAAGACCTATATTGATACAGTACATCTACTTTGAGACAAGACCTATATTGATACAGTACACCTACTTTGAGACAAGACCTATTTTGATACAGTACACCTACTTTGAGACAAGACCTATATTGATACAGTACATCTACTTTGAGACAAGACCTATATTGATACAGTACATCTACTTTGAGACAAGACCTATATTGATACAGTACACCTACTTTGAGACAAGACCTATATTGATACAGTACACCTACTTTGAGACAAGACCTATACTGATACAGTACACCTACTTTGAGACAAGACCTATATTGATACAGTACACCTACTTTGAGACAAGACCTATATTGATACAGTACATCTACTTTGAGACAAGACCTATATTGATACAGTACACCTACTTTGAAACAAGAACTATATTGATACAGTACACCTACTTTGAGACAAGACCTATATTGATACAGTACATCTACTTTGAGACAAGACCTATATTGATACAGTACACCTACTTTGAGACAAGACCTATATTGATACAGTACACCTACTTTGAGACAAGACCTATATTGATACAGTACACCTACTTTGAGACAAGACCTATATTGATACAGTACACCTACTTTGAGACAAGACCTATATTGATACAGTACACCTACTTTGAGACAAGACCTATATTGATACAGTACATCTACTTTGAGACAAGACCTATATTGATACAATACACCTACTTTGAGACAAGACCTATATTGATACAGTACACCTACTTTGAGACAAGACCTATATTGATACAGTACATCTACTTTGAGACAAGACCTATATTGATACAGTACATCTACTTTGAGACAAGACCTATATTGATACAGTACACCTACTTTGAAACAAGAACTATATTGATACAGTACACCTACTTTGAGACAAGAACTATATTGATACAGTACACCTACTTTGAGACAGGACCTATATTGATACAGTACACCTACTTTGAGACAAGACCTATATTGATACAGTACACCTACTTTGAAACAAGAACTATATTGATACAGTACACCTACTTTGAGACAAGAACTATATTGATACAGTACACCTACTTTGAGACAGGACCTATATTGATACAGTACACCTACTTTGAGACAAGACCTATATTGATACAGTACATCTACTTTGAGACAAGACCTATTGATACAGTACACCTACTTTGAGACAAGACCTATATTGATACAGTACACCTACTTTGAGACAAGAGCTATATTGATACAGTACACCTACTTTGAGACAAGACCTATTTTGATACAGTACATCTACTTTGAGACAAGACCTATATTGATACAGTACACCTACTTTGAGACAAGACCTATATTGATACAGTACATCTACTTTGAGACAAGACCTATATTGATACAGTACACCTACTTTGAGACAAGAGCTATATTGATACAGTACACCTACTTTGAGACAAGACCTATATTGATACAGTACACCTACTTTGAGACAAGACCTATATTGATACAGTACATCTACTTTGAGACAAGACCTATTTTGATACAGTACGCCTACTTTGAGACAAGACCTATATTGATACAGTACGCCTACTTTGAGACAAGACCTATATTGATACAGTACACCTACTTTGAGACAAGAGCTATATTGATACAGTACACCTACTTTGAGACAAGACCTATTTTGATACAGTACACCTACTTTGAGACAAGACCTATATTGATACAGTACATCTACTTTGAGACAAGACCTATTTTGATACAGTACACCTACTTTGAGACAAGACCTATATTGATACAGTACACCTACTTTGAGACAAGACCTATATTGATACAGTACACCTACTTTGAGACAAGAGCTATATTGATACAGTACACCTACTTTGAGACAAGACCTATTTTGATACAGTACATCTACTTTGAGACAAGACCTATATTGATACAGTACATCTACTTTGAGACAAGAGCTGTATTGATACAGTACATCTACTTTGAGACAAGACCTATATTGATACAGTACATCTACTTTGAGACAAGACCTATATTGATACAGTACACCTACTTTGAGACAAGACCTATATTGATACAGTACATCTACTTTGAGACAAGACCTATATTGATACAGTACACCTACTTTGAGACAAGACCTATATTGATACAGTACATCTACTTTGAGACAAGACCTATTTTGATACAGTACACCTACTTTGAGACAAGACCTATATTGATACAGTACATCTACTTTGAGACAAGACCTATATTGATACAGTACATCTACTTTGAGACAAGACCTATATTGATACAGTACACCTACTTTGAGACAAGACCTATATTGATACAGTACACCTACTTTGAGACAAGACCTATACTGATACAGTACACCTACTTTGAGACAAGACCTATATTGATACAGTACACCTACTTTGAGACAAGACCTATATTGATACAGTACATCTACTTTGAGACAAGACCTATATTGATACAGTACACCTACTTTGAAACAAGAACTATATTGATACAGTACACCTACTTTGAGACAAGACCTATATTGATACAGTACATCTACTTTGAGACAAGACCTATATTGATACAGTACACCTACTTTGAGACAAGACCTATATTGATACAGTACACCTACTTTGAGACAAGACCTATATTGATACAGTACACCTACTTTGAGACAAGACCTATATTGATACAGTACACCTACTTTGAGACAAGACCTATATTGATACAGTACACCTACTTTGAGACAAGACCTATATTGATACAGTACATCTACTTTGAGACAAGACCTATATTGATACAATACACCTACTTTGAGACAAGACCTATATTGATACAGTACACCTACTTTGAGACAAGACCTATATTGATACAGTACATCTACTTTGAGACAAGACCTATATTGATACAGTACATCTACTTTGAGACAAGACCTATATTGATACAGTACACCTACTTTGAAACAAGAACTATATTGATACAGTACACCTACTTTGAGACAAGAACTATATTGATACAGTACACCTACTTTGAGACAGGACCTATATTGATACAGTACACCTACTTTGAGACAAGACCTATATTGATACAGTACACCTACTTTGAAACAAGAACTATATTGATACAGTACACCTACTTTGAGACAAGAACTATATTGATACAGTACACCTACTTTGAGACAGGACCTATATTGATACAGTACACCTACTTTGAGACAAGACCTATATTGATACAGTACATCTACTTTGAGACAAGACCTATTGATACAGTACACCTACTTTGAGACAAGACCTATATTGATACAGTACACCTACTTTGAGACAAGAGCTATATTGATACAGTACACCTACTTTGAGACAAGACCTATTTTGATACAGTACATCTACTTTGAGACAAGACCTATATTGATACAGTACACCTACTTTGAGACAAGACCTATATTGATACAGTACATCTACTTTGAGACAAGACCTATATTGATACAGTACACCTACTTTGAGACAAGACCTATTTTGATACAGTACACCTACTTTGAGACAAGACCTATATTGATACAGTACATCTACTTTGAGACAAGACCTATATTGATACAGTACATCTACTTTGAGACAAGACCTATATTGATACAGTACACCTACTTTGAAACAAGAACTATATTGATACAGTACACCTACTTTGAGACAAGACCTATATTGATACAGTACATCTACTTTGAGACAAGACCTATATTGATACAGTACATCTACTTTGAGACAAGAGCTGTATTGATACAGTACATCTACTTTGAGACAAGACCTATATTGATACAGTACATCTACTTTGAGACAAGACATATATTGATACAGTACACCTACTTTGAGACAAGACCTATATTGATACAGTACATCTACTTTGAGACAAGACCTATATTGATACAGTACACCTACTTTGAGACAAGACCTATATTGATACAGTACATCTACTTTGAGACAAGACCTATTTTGATACAGTACACCTACTTTGAGACAAGACCTATATTGATACAGTACATCTACTTTGAGACAAGACCTATATTGATACAGTACATCTACTTTGAGACAAGACCTATATTGATACAGTACACCTACTTTGAGACAAGACCTATATTGATACAGTACACCTACTTTGAGACAAGACCTATATTGATACAGTACACCTACTTTGAGACAAGACCTAAATTGATACAGTACATCTACTTTGAGACAAGACCTATATTGATACAGTACACCTACTTTGAAACAAGAACTATATTGATACAGTACACCTACTTTGAGACAAGACCTATATTGATACAGTACACCTACTTTGAGACAAGACCTATATTGATACAGTACACCTACTTTGAGACAAGACCTATATTGATACAGTACACCTACTTTGAGACAAGACCTATATTGATACAGTACACCTACTTTGAGACAAGACCTATATTGATACAGTACACCTACTTTGAGACAAGACCTATATTGATACAGTGCACCTACTTTGAGACAAGACCTATATTGATACAGTACATCTACTTTGAGACAAGACCTATATTGATACAGTACACCTACTTTGAGACAAGACCTATATTGATACAGTACACCTACTTTGAGACAAGACCTATATTGATACAGTACATCTATTTCGAGACAAGACCTATATTGATACAGTACATCTACTTTGAGACAAGACCTATATTGATACAGTACACCTACTTTGAAACAAGAACTATATTGATACAGTACACCTACTTTGAGACAAGAACTATATTGATACAGTACACCTACTTTGAGACAGGACCTATATTGATACAGTACACCTACTTTGAGACAAGACCTATATTGATACAGTACACCTACTTTGAAACAAGAACTATATTGATACAGTACACCTACTTTGAGACAAGAACTATATTGATACAGTACACCTACTTTGAGACAGGACCTATATTGATACAGTACACCTACTTTGAGACAAGACCTATATTGATACAGTACATCTACTTTGAGACAAGACCTATATTGATACAGTACACCTACTTTGAGACAAGACCTATATTGATACAGTACACCTACTTTGAGACAAGAGCTATATTGATACAGTACACCTACTTTGAGACAAGACCTATTTTGATACAGTACACCTACTTTGAGACAAGACCTATATTGATACAGTACACCTACTTTGAGACAAGACCTATATTGATACAGTACATCTACTTTGAGACAAGACCTATATTGATACAGTACATCTACTTTGAGACAAGAGCTATATTGATACAGTACATCTACTTTGAGACAAGACCTATATTGATACAGTACATCTACTTTGAGACAAGACCTATATTGATACAGTACACCTACTTTGAGACAAGACCTATATTGATACAGTACATCTACTTTGAGACAAGACCTATATTGATACAGTACACCTACTTTGAGACAAGACCTATTTTGATACAGTACACCTACTTTGAGACAAGACCTATATTGATACAGTACATCTACTTTGAGACAAGACCTATATTGATACAGTACATCTACTTTGAGACAAGACCTATATTGATACAGTACACCTACTTTGAAACAAGACCTATATTGATACAGTACACCTACTTTGAGACAAGACCTATATTGATACAGTACATCTACTTTGAGACAAGACCTATATTGATACAGTACATCTACTTTGAGACAAGACCTATATTGATACAGTACATCTACTTTGAGACAAGACATATATTGATACAGTACACCTACTTTGAGACAAGACCTATATTGATACAGTACATCTACTTTGAGACAAGACCTATATTGATACAGTACACCTACTTTGAGACAAGACCTATATTGATACAGTACATCTACTTTGAGACAAGACCTATTTTGATACAGTACACCTACTTTGAGACAAGACCTATATTGATACAGTACATCTACTTTGAGACAAGACCTATATTGATACAGTACACCTACTTTGAGACAAGACCTATATTGATACAGTACACCTACTTTGAGACAAGACCTATATTGATACAGTACACCTACTTTGAGACAAGACCTATATTGATACAGTACACCTACTTTGAGACAAGACCTATATTGATACAGTACACCTACTTTGAAACAAGAACTATATTGATACAGTACACCTACTTTGAAACAAGAACTATATTGATACAGTACATCTACTTTGAGACAAGACCTATATTGATACAGTACATCTACTTTGAGACAAGACCTATATTGATACAGTACACCTACTTTGAGACAAGACCTATATTGATACAGTACACCTACTTTGAGACAAGACCTATATTGATACAGTACACCTACTTTGAGACAAGACCTATATTGATACAGTGCACCTACTTTGAGACAAGACCTATATTGATACAGTACATCTACTTTGAGACAAGACCTATATTGATACAGTACACCTACTTTGAGACAAGACCTATATTGATACAGTACACCTACTTTGAGACAAGACCTATATTGATACAGTACATCTACTTTGAGACAAGACCTATATTGATACAGTACATCTACTTTGAGACAAGACCTATATTGATACAGTACACCTACTTTGAAACAAGAACTATATTGATACAGTACACCTACTTTGAGACAAGAACTATATTGATACAGTACACCTACTTTGAGACAGGACCTATATTGATACAGTACACCTACTTTGAGACAAGACCTATATTGATACAGTACACCTACTTTGAAACAAGAACTATATTGATACAGTACACCTACTTTGAGACAAGAACTATATTGATACAGTACACCTACTTTGAGACAGGACCTATATTGATACAGTACACCTACTTTGAGACAAGACCTATATTGATACAGTACACCTACTTTGAGACAAGACCTATATTGATACAGTACACCTACTTTGAGACAAGACCTATATTGATACAGTACACCTACTTTGAGACAAGAGCTATATTGATACAGTACACCTACTTTGAGACAAGACCTATTTTGATACAGTACACCTACTTTGAGACAAGACCTATATTGATACAGTACACCTACTTTGAGACAAGACCTATATTGATACAGTACATCTACTTTGAGACAAGAGCTATATTGATACAGTACATCTACTTTGAGACAAGAGCTATATTGATACAGTACATCTACTTTGAGACAAGAGCTATATTGATACAGTACATCTACTTTGAGACAATACCTATATTGATACAGTACATCTACTTTGAGACAAGACCTATATTGATACAGTACACCTACTTTGAGACAAGACCTATATTGATACAGTACATCTACTTTGAGACAAGACCTATATTGATACAGTACACCTACTTTGAGACAAGACCTATATTGATACAGTACACCTACTTTGAGACAAGACCTATATTGATACAGTACACCTACTTTGAGACAAGACCTATATTGATACAGTACCCTAACTACTCTTTGAGACAAGACCTATATTGAAACAGTACATCTACTTTGAGACAAGACCTATATTGATACAGTACACCTACTTTGAGACAAGAGCCTATATTGATACAGTACACCTACTTTGAGACAAGACCTATATTGATACAGTACACCTACTTTGAGACAAGACCTATATTGATACAGTACACCTACTTTGAGACAAGACCTATATTGATACAGTACATCTACTTTGAGACAAGACCTATATTGATACAGTACACCTACTTTGAGACAAGAGCTATATTGATACAGTACATCTACTTCGAGACAAGACCTATATTGATACAGTACACCTACTTTGAGACAAGAGCTATATTGATACAGTACACCTACTTTGAGACAAGAGCTATATTGATACAGTGCATCTACTTTGAGACAAGACCTATATTGATACAGTGCACCTACTTTGAGACAAGACCTATATTGATACAGTACATCTACTTTGAGACAAGACCTATATTGATACAGTACACCTACTTTGAGACAAGACCTATATTGATACAGTACACCTACTTTGAGACAAGACCTATATTGATACAGTACACCTACTTTGAGACAAGAGCTATATTGATACAGTACACCTACTTTGAGACAAGACCTATTTTGATACAGTACACCTACTTTGAGACAAGACCTATATTGATACAGTACATCTACTTTGAGACAAGACCTATTTTGATACAGTACACCTACTTTGAGACAAGACCTATATTGATACAGTACACCTACTTTGAGACAAGACCTATATTGATACAGTACACCTACTTTGAGACAAGAGCTATATTGATACAGTACACCTACTTTGAGACAAGACCTATTTTGATACAGTACATCTACTTTGAGACAAGACCTATTTTGATACAGTACACCTACTTTGAGACAAGACCTATATTGATACAGTACATCTACTTTGAGACAAGACCTATATTGATACAGTACACCTACTTTGAGACAAGACCTATATTGATACAGTACACCTACTTTGAGACAAGACCTATATTGATACAGTACACCTACTTTGAGACAAGACCTATATTGATACAGTACATCTACTTTGAGACAAGACCTATATTGATACAGTACACCTACTTTGAAACAAGAACTATATTGATACAGTACACCTACTTTGAGACAAGACCTATATTGATACAGTACATCTACTTTGAGACAAGACCTATATTGATACAGTACACCTACTTTGAGACAAGACCTATATTGATACAGTACACCTACTTTGAGACAAGACCTATATTGATACATTACACCTACTTTGAGACAAGACCTATATTGATACAGTACACCTACTTTGAGACAAGACCTATATTGATACAGTACACCTACTTTGAGACAAGACCTATATTGATACAGTACATCTACTTTGAGACAAGACCTATATTGATACAATACACCTACTTTGAGACAAGACCTATATTGATACAGTACACCTACTTTGAGACAAGACCTATATTGATACAGTACATCTACTTTGAGACAAGACCTATATTGATACAGTACATCTACTTTGAGACAAGACCTATATTGATACAGTACACCTACTTTGAAACAAGAACTATATTGATACAGTACACCTACTTTGAGACAAGAACTATATTGATACAGTACACCTACTTTGAGACAGGACCTATATTGATACAGTACACCTACTTTGAGACAAGACCTATATTGATACAGTACATCTACTTTGAGACAAGACCTATATTGATACAGTACACCTACTTTGAGACAAGACCTATATTGATACAGTACACCTACTTTGAGACAAGACCTATATTGATACAGTACATCTACTTTGAGACAAGACCTATATTGATACAGTACATCTACTTTGAGACAAGACCTATATTGATACAGTACACCTACTTTGAAACAAGAACTATATTGATACAGTACACCTACTTTGAGACAAGAACTATATTGATACAGTACATCTACTTTGAGACAAGACCTATATTGATACAATACACCTACTTTGAGACAAGACCTATATTGATACAGTACACCTACTTTGAGACAAGACCTATATTGATACAGTACATCTACTTTGAGACAAGACCTATTTTGATACAGTACATCTACTTTGAGACAAGACCTATATTGATACAGTACACCTACTTTGAAACAAGAACTATATTGATACAGTACACCTACTTTGAGACAAGAACTATATTGATACAGTACACCTACTTTGAGACAGGACCTATATTGATACAGTACACCTACTTTGAGACAAGACCTATATTGATACAGTACATCTACTTTGAGACAAGACCTATATTGATACAGTACACCTACTTTGAGACAAGACCTATATTGATACAGTACACCTACTTTGAGACAAGACCTATATTGATACAGTACATCTACTTTGAGACAAGACCTATATTGATACAGTACATCTACTTTGAGACAAGACCTATATTGATACAGTACACCTACTTTGAAACAAGAACTATATTGATACAGTACACCTACTTTGAGACAAGAACTATATTGATACAGTACACCTACTTTGAGACAGGACCTATATTGATACAGTACACCTACTTTGAGACAAGACCTATATTGATACAGTACACCTACTTTGAAACAAGAACTATATTGATACAGTACACCTACTTTGAGACAAGAACTATATTGATACAGTACACCTACTTTGAGACAGGACCTATATTGATACAGTACACCTACTTTGAGACAAGACCTATATTGATACAGTACACCTACTTTGAGACAAGACCTATATTGATACAGTACACCTACTTTGAGACAAGACCTATATTGATACAGTACACCTACTTTGAGACAAGAGCTATATTGATACAGTACACCTACTTTGAGACAAGACCTATTTTGATACAGTACACCTACTTTGAGACAAGACCTATATTGATACAGTACACCTACTTTGAGACAAGACCTATATTGATACAGTACATCTACTTTGAGACAAGACCTATATTGATACAGTACATCTACTTTGAGACAAGAGCTATATTGATACAGTACATCTACTTTGAGACAAGAGCTATATTGATACAGTACATCTACTTTGAGACAATACCTATATTGATACAGTACATCTACTTTGAGACAAGACCTATATTGATACAGTACACCTACTTTGAGACAAGACCTATATTGATACAGTACATCTACTTTGAGACAAGACCTATATTGATACAGTACACCTACTTTGAGACAAGACCTATATTGATACAGTACACCTACTTTGAGACAAGACCTATATTGATACAGTACACCTACTTTGAGACAAGACCTATATTGATACAGTACACCTACTTTGAGACAAGACCTATATTGAAACAGTACATCTACTTTGAGACAAGACCTATATTGATACAGTACACCTACTTTGAGACAAGAGCTATATTGATACAGTACACCTACTTTGAGACAAGACCTATATTGATACAGTACACCTACTTTGAGACAAGACCTATATTGATACAGTACACCTACTTTGAGACAAGACCTATATTGATACAGTACATCTACTTTGAGACAAGACCTATATTGATACAGTACACCTACTTTGAGACAAGAGCTATATTGATACAGTACATCTACTTCGAGACAAGACCTATATTGATACAGTACACCTACTTTGAGACAAGAGCTATATTGATACAGTACACCTACTTTGAGACAAGAGCTATATTGATACAGTGCATCTACTTTGAGACAAGACCTATATTGATACAGTGCACCTACTTTGAGACAAGACCTATATTGATACAGTACATCTACTTTGAGACAAGACCTATATTGATACAGTACACCTACTTTGAGACAAGACCTATATTGATACAGTACACCTACTTTGAGACAAGACCTATATTGATACAGTACACCTACTTTGAGACAAGAGCTATATTGATACAGTACACCTACTTTGAGACAAGACCTATTTTGATACAGTACACCTACTTTGAGACAAGACCTATATTGATACAGTACATCTACTTTGAGACAAGACCTATTTTGATACAGTACACCTACTTTGAGACAAGACCTATATTGATACAGTACACCTACTTTGAGACAAGACCTATATTGATACAGTACACCTACTTTGAGACAAGAGCTATATTGATACAGTACACCTACTTTGAGACAAGACCTATTTTGATACAGTACATCTACTTTGAGACAAGACCTATTTTGATACAGTACACCTACTTTGAGACAAGACCTATATTGATACAGTACATCTACTTTGAGACAAGACCTATATTGATACAGTACACCTACTTTGAGACAAGACCTATATTGATACAGTACACCTACTTTGAGACAAGACCTATATTGATACAGTACACCTACTTTGAGACAAGACCTATATTGATACAGTACATCTACTTTGAGACAAGACCTATATTGATACAGTACACCTACTTTGAAACAAGAACTATATTGATACAGTACACCTACTTTGAGACAAGACCTATATTGATACAGTACATCTACTTTGAGACAAGACCTATATTGATACAGTACACCTACTTTGAGACAAGACCTATATTGATACAGTACACCTACTTTGAGACAAGACCTATATTGATACATTACACCTACTTTGAGACAAGACCTATATTGATACAGTACACCTACTTTGAGACAAGACCTATATTGATACAGTACACCTACTTTGAGACAAGACCTATATTGATACAGTACATCTACTTTGAGACAAGACCTATATTGATACAATACACCTACTTTGAGACAAGACCTATATTGATACAGTACACCTACTTTGAGACAAGACCTATATTGATACAGTACATCTACTTTGAGACAAGACCTATATTGATACAGTACATCTACTTTGAGACAAGACCTATATTGATACAGTACACCTACTTTGAAACAAGAACTATATTGATACAGTACACCTACTTTGAGACAAGAACTATATTGATACAGTACACCTACTTTGAGACAGGACCTATATTGATACAGTACACCTACTTTGAGACAAGACCTATATTGATACAGTACACCTACTTTGAAACAAGAACTATATTGATACAGTACACCTACTTTGAGACAAGAACTATATTGATACAGTACACCTACTTTGAGACAGGACCTATATTGATACAGTACACCTACTTTGAGACAGGACCTATATTGATACAGTAAACCTACTTTGAGACAAGACCTATATTGATACAGTACATCTACTTTGAGACAAGACCTATATTGATACAGTACACCTACTTTGAGACAAGACCTATATTGATACAGTACACCTACTTTGAGACAAGAGCTATATTGATACAGTACACCTACTTTGAGACAAGACCTATTTTGATACAGTACATCTACTTTGAGACAAGACCTATATTGATACAGTACACCTACTTTGAGACAAGACCTATATTGATACAGTACATCTACTTTGAGACAAGACCTATATTGATACAGTACACCTACTTTGAGACAAGACCTATATTGATACAGTACATCTACTTTGAGACAAGACCTATATTGATACAGTACATCTACTTTGAGACAAGACCTATATTGATACAGTACACCTACTTTGAAACAAGAACTATATTGATACAGTACACCTACTTTGAGACAAGACCTATATTGATACAGTACATCTACTTTGAGACAAGACCTATATTGATACAGTACATCTACTTTGAGACAAGAGCTGTATTGATACAGTACATCTACTTTGAGACAAGACCTATATTGATACAGTACATCTACTTTGAGACAAGACATATATTGATACAGTACACCTACTTTGAGACAAGACCTATATTGATACAGTACATCTACTTTGAGACAAGACCTATATTGATACAGTACACCTACTTTGAGACAAGACCTATATTGATACAGTACATCTACTTTGAGACAAGACCTATTTTGATACAGTACACCTACTTTGAGACAAGACCTATATTGATACAGTACATCTACTTTGAGACAAGACCTATATTGATACAGTACATCTACTTTGAGACAAGACCTATATTGATACAGTACATCTACTTTGAGACAAGACCTATATTGATACAGTACACCTACTTTGAAACAAGAACTATATTGATACAGTACACCTACTTTGAGACAAGACCTATTTTGATACAGTACACCTACTTTGAGACAAGACCTATATTGATACAGTACACCTACTTTGAGACAAGACCTATATTGATACAGTACACCTACTTTGAGACAATACCTATTTTGATACAGTACACCTACTTTGAGACAAGACCTATATTGATACAGTACACCTACTTTGAGACAAGACCTATATTGATACAGTACATCTACTTTGAGACAAGACCTATATTGATACAGTACATCTACTTTGAGACAAGACCTATATTGATACAGTACATCTACTTTGAGACAAGACCTATATTGATACAGTACACCTACTTTGAGACAAGACCTATATTGATACAGTACATCTACTTTGAGACAAGACCTATATTGATACAGTACACCTACTTTGAGACAAGACCTATATTGATACAGTACATCTACTTTGAGACAAGACCTATATTGATACAGTACATCTACTTTGAGACAAGACCTATATTGATACAGTACACCTACTTTGAGACAAGACCTATATTGATACAGTACACCTACTTTGAGACAAGACCTATATTGATACAGTACATCTACTTTGAGACAAGACCTATATTGATACAGTACACCTACTTTGAGACAAGACCTATTTTGATACAGTACACCTACTTTGAGACAAGACCTATATTGATACAGTACACCTACTTTGAGACAAGACCTATATTGATACAGTACACCTACTTTGAGACAAGACCTATATTGATACAGTACATCTACTTTGAGACAAGACCTATATTGATACAGTACACCTACTTTGAGACAAGACCTATTTTGATACAGTACACCTACTTTGAGACAAGACCTATATTGATACAGTACACCTACTTTGAGACAAGACCTATATTGATACAGTACACCTACTTTGAGACAAGACCTATATTGATACAGTACATCTACTTTGAGACAAGACCTATATTGATACAGTACACCTACTTTGAGACAAGACCTATATTGATACAGTACATCTACTTTGAGACAAGACCTATATTGATACAGTACACCTACTTTGAGACAAGACCTATTTTGATACAGTACACCTACTTTGAGACAAGACCTATTTTGATACAGTACACCTACTTTGAGACAAGACCTATATTGATACAGTACATCTACTTTAAAACAAGACCTATTTTGATACAGTACACCTACTTTGAGACAAGACCTATAGTGATACAGTACATCTACTTTGAGACAAGACCTATATTGATACAGTACACCTACTTTGAGACAAGAGCTATATTGATACAGTACACCTACTTTGAGACAAGAGCTATATTGATAC
Organism: Entelurus aequoreus; assembly: GCF_033978785.1. NCBI lineage: Eukaryota > Metazoa > Chordata > Actinopteri > Syngnathiformes > Syngnathidae > Entelurus > Entelurus aequoreus. Next base: position 9,340,732 of record NC_084750.1, on the reverse strand, counting down.
AGTACACCTACTTTGAGACAAGACCTATATTGATACAGTACACCTACTTTGAGACAAGACCTATATTGATACAGTACACCTACTTTGAGACAAGACCTATATTGACAACAACAAGGCAGCTAAGGTCGGCGTCATTATCGCCGCGACAATCAAGGTGACAAATGTTTGGCAGGACAACTTTTTAGTAGCATGTAGCATGCTAATACTTTCCACCTCAACGCGGAGTGGAATGCATAGGGAGTCCCACTTCCTTCTGTTCCAGGATTAAAGATTACGAATACACCCTGGATTTTTATCTTTGCAAATACACACACACATTGTATCTTCAAAAGGTTTCGATGGTGAGGGGAGGTGCCAGGTGTGTGTGTGTGTGTGTACGTATCCGTTAAAGACACACAATTAAGTTTTGATGGACAACGGCCAAACAACTCCACCAGGGAAGACAAAAGCATTTGTGTCTATGTAGCACTTGGCTTGACTGGAGTCACCTCCACCACCCCCTCCACGAAGGCGTGCTCCACAACCCCCCAGCCATACTTCACCCTTCTCCCGCCAACCCCTTACACGCCCTCAACGTCCACCTTCAGTAGTTCGTCCCAGCTCTGACGCTGCTCACTCCCCCTCCCCCTTACGGCAAACGCCCTGACAGCAGTCCTGAATATTTCTGATACAGAAAAGGGTTCAGCAGTAGACCACATTATCAGCTGGGCCCAAGGGTGCCTACATCAAATGATGGCACCTTCTACATTCCTGTTGTGACTACCAAGAGAGTAAATATTGGGAAACTTAGCCACCCTGCTAACCTAAACAATCTCATTCCTATTCTCTCCAAACCAAAGCCAACATGGAAGCCTGTCAATAACACCATCAGGATGGGTCTGCTCAATGTCAGGTCTCTGAATAGCAAATCATTTTTAGTCAATGATTTTATTACCACTTCTAAACTTGACTTTATGTTTTTAACGGAAACATGGCTGGAACAAAATAACAGTGCAAGCATTCTGATGGAGACAGCAACCCCCCAACTATAACTTTATTGATATATGTAGATCGGGGAAAAGAGGTGCTGCTATATTTAAAAACATGTTTCAGGGGAAACAGAAGTAAGGGACACACTCTGGACCTGATTATCACAAAAGGTCTCAATGTTTCTGATGCTCTTGTGATTGATCCTTCATTGTCTGATCATTTAAGTGTTTTCTTGAATATTTCTGTAATTCCGGACACACAAACAGAATCAAAGAATGTCAAAAAGCGGTACATAAATGAACATGCTAATGTCCTCTTTAAAAAGGCCATCTCCTCACTACCACCTCTAAACCCATGTCATGCTGATGATCTTGTAAGCAACTTTAATTCCAAAATTGTGAATATCATAGATATCATTGCTCCTGTTACAGTTAAAACGATTTCTGACAAGCAAAAGGCACCCTGGAGAAAATCTGCTGCTGTAACAGCCCAGAGAAGAGAGTGCAGGAAGGCTGAATGAATCTGGCGGAATACAAACTTCATATTCACCATGACATCTATATAGAGAGCCTCCAGGCATACAATTTAGTTTTAAAAAGTGCTAGAGAAACATTCTCCAATATCATAAACAGCAACACTAACAAGGGCAAAACCTTATTCGCAACCGTTGACAGACTGACCAACCCCCCAACACAAATACCAGCCGAACTCCATTCCACGCAGAAATGCAATGAGTTTGCATTCTTTTATACTGATAAAATTGAAGGCATCAGACGCACCATCAATATCTCAAGCAAAAAAGTTGGATCACCACCCCATTTAGGCAAAAGTAACACAGCAATGATGGCAAGCTTTAATGCCATAGACTCTAAAACTCTAGTGGAAACGGTGACAGCTCTAAAGTCATCCACCTGCTGCCTTGATGTTTTACCTACCAACTTCTTTAAGAATGTTTTTGACTGCCTATCAACAGACGTCTTGCAAATAGTTCATAATTCTATTCAATCGGGCAATTTCCCGAAGGCTTTCAAAACTGCAGTCATTAAACCTCTTCTAAAAAAGCAGAGCCTAGGTGCCTCTGTTAGCAACAACTACAGACCAATTTACAATCTACCATTCATAAGTAAAATCATTGAGAAAGTTTTCCTCCAACAACTAAATCACTTCTTGGCTGCCACAACAACTTCCAGTCAGGATTTCGACCTCTTCATAGCACAGAGACGGCCCTTCTTCAAGTTATAAATGACATCCGTCTAAACACAGACTCTGGCAAAACTTCAGTATTAATGCTTTTGGACCTCAGTGCTGCATTTGACATTGTCCACCACTCAATACTTTTGGACAGGTTGGAAAACTGGGTAGGGATCTCAGGCACAGTTTTAAGCTGGTTCAAGTCATATCTACAAGATAGGAACTATTTAGTTTCCATTGGTGACCAACCAACGTAACGTGTGGAGTCCCCCAAGGTTCAATCTTGGGGCCCACTTTATTTAACATCTATATGCTCCCACTAGGACAAATCATGCAAAATAATAACATTGACCATCATTGCTATGCCGATGACACCCAAATCTATGTAGCGCTATCACCAAATGACTATCGCCCCATAGATCTTGTGTGCCAGTGCATTGAGCAAGTCAAACACTGGACGTGCCAACATGTCCTACAACTAAATGAAGATAAAAGTGAGATCATTGTTTTTGCTGCTAAAAAAGAAAGGTTTAAAGTCGTCCAACACCTTCAATCACTGTCCCTGAAAACCTCAAATAAAGCCAGAAATCTTGGGGTTATTTTAGATTCTGATTTACATTTCAACAGTCACATCAAATCAGTAACAAAATCGGCCTACTATCACCTCAAAAATGTAACAAGACTTAGAGGGCTCATGTCAGCTCAAGACTTAGAAAAACTTGTACATGCCTTTATTACCAGTAGGCTAGACTATTGTAATGGTCTCCTTGCAGGTCTTCCCAAAAAAAGTGTCAGGCAGCTACAGCTTGTTCAGAACGCTGCTGCTAGAGTTCTAACAAAGACCAAAACATGGGAGCACATTACAGCAATTCTTAAATCCTTCCATTGGCTCCCTGTACACCAGAGAATTGATCTGCTCACATATAAATCACTACATGGTCTAGTATATCACTGATATGCTCCCACTATATAAGCCCTGTAGATCACTAAGATCTTCTGAGAGCAATCTGTTAGCGGGTCCCAGAGTAAAGTCCAATCAAGGGAGAGCATCATTCAGTCACTATGCAACAAATAGCTGGAATAAACTTCCTGACTTTCCCCAACTCTGACTACTTTTAAAACTAGACTGAAGACTTTTATGTTCACCTTAGCTTTCAGCTAGATCTTTTAATCTTTTAACTTTTAACGTCCGCACTGTTTTTATTTTCATTGTCTGCATTTGAATTTTGCTTTTATTTTCTTTCATTTCACTTTGTTGTCTGTGAAGCACTTTGAGTCTGCCTTGTGTATGAAAAGTGCTCTACAAATAAAGCTGCCTTGCCTTATATTTTTACAAATGAATGTATAATATTTGTATGCAATCTATTTGGTGTCTTGTGATGACTCAATTATGTGTTGTGTTTGCTTTTTCACACAGGTGCTTTTGTGCCCTTTGTGTGCACTGGTGAAGCCTGTGTGTGTGTGTGTGTGTGTGTGTGTGTGTGTGTGTGTGTGTGTGTGTGTGCGTGTGTGTGTGTGTGTGTGTGTGACATGTAGGATCATTACATCATGGACATGGCTGCAGCGACGTCTACAAATATTAGGGGATGACAAAGTGGAACATATTCCTATTTGTAATGGTAGATAAAAAGTGCTTTAAACAACAAACACTCCAACAAAGCTGAATTAAAAACAGTCACTTTTAGTTGCTTCCAAGTGTCCAGCAAACTATCTCTTGTGGACATCTGAATGAAACTAACAAAAACATTTTTCATTACAAAGATCAAATTTACTAGCGCAAAATTGTTCTAAAATGTTATTGTTTTTAAACCTCTCAGCGGATTAGCGCCACAATATACCGTAATTTCCGGACTATAAGCCGCTACTTTTCCCCCTCGTTCTGGTCCCTGCGGCTTATACAAGGGTGCGGCTTATTTACGGCCTGTTCTTCTCCGACACCGACAAAGAGGATTTGGGTGGTTTTAGTACGCAGGAGGAAGACGACACAATGATTAAAGACTGACTTTTCATATACCGGTAGGCTGGTTATTTTGATAACGTACAGGCGAGCACTTTGTATTACTTTGCAGCGTTGTATTATTTGTACTCTGCACGAATGCTGTTCGCCATGTCAAAGATGTGAAAGTTTGATTGAATGATTGAAAGATTTATTGTTAATAAATGGGACGCTTTGCGTTCCCAAACAGTCATCTCTGTCCCGACAATCCCCTCCGTGGTAGCAGGAACCCCTATATACTACGGTAATTACACATCAAAACCCTGCGGCTTATACAAGGGTGCGGCTTATATATGGAGCAATCTGTATTTTCCCCTAAGTTTAGCTGGTGCGGCTTATAGTCAGGTGCGGCTTATAGTCCGGAAATTACAGTATGTCAGACCTTTTCAGAATCTGTGAGGTCATCTGATCAATTTCTCCTTGTGGTCCCAATAACCCGCTTAAAATCCAGAGGAGATTGTGATTTTTTTCTGTGGCTCCGAAACAATCCGCCTCTTTAATGACTTTTAAATCACATTTTAAAACATATTTATACTCCTTGTCTTTTGAACCAGTCCATTTTAATGTATTATTTTAGTTAATTTTTAATTTATTATGTTTTTTGTTTGTTTGTTTGGTTGTTGTCCTTAGTTTTACCCTGCCTCTAAATGTGTTTTCACTTTCTGTGAAACTACATTTTAAAGTGCTGTATTAATAAAGTGGATTGTTTTAAGTCATTTGTATTAATGTCCCAATCCCAGCAAACAAAAGCATGGGGATTCTACAGTAGGGACGTGATTCATATGGCCCCATTCCTGGGTGGATCTCGCATGAGAGGAAGGGGGCGGAGGGGGTTTAATCATTTTACAATACAGTCTGCTGAAAATGATGGAAAGTGCCACTCTACATAGCTACTGACGCTGCGGTAAAAGTTAGAATTGCCGCAGAACACATTTTAAGATATTAAACACTCTACTGCCATCTGGCGGCTAAAGTCCATAGTTCACGCCACAATTCGTCACGTTTCCTGTGTCAGGTCAACCGTGACAAACAGGGCCATGTGAATCCCCTTCCTACTGTAGGTTGGACTTTTCCTCTGTTTTAGTCAAGTCATTTAAAAAAGGTAAACATGCTAGGCTATAGGCTACTAGGAGCTAGCAGCTACACAACTGCTGAGCACATAACAGCATAACAGCACACAAGCTAGACGTACGTAATAGTCGTCACACATGTGTCATGTTGTTCATCGCAATGGAAGGATTGGGTCGGGCTGTGGGAACACAGACTGTGGCGATTTCTGATTTGAATCGCAAAATGGATCTCATCTTGGAGAAGCTTGCTGAGAAGGAAGAATTAAATTGAACTTGAGAGATCCAGCACGGACACACAGAGCAGGCAGGTCATTGTTTTGACTGCTCGAAGAAAACATCTTAATCTACGATTTGACTCCCTCGAATGGCCTTGATGCTATCAGGAACAGGCTGTTCTGAAAAACTCCCCTGAGGACTCCTCAACGATGGACGCTTTTGACCTTCCTTTTTTTCAATAACACCTGGTGTCGAACTTTGAGATCGGCCCCAGTCCACAAAAACATTTCAACATCTCCCCCAAGTTAATTGGGCATACATGCATGCACCCGCCCCTTCCCCAATCAACGCCTTCACCACTCCTTAATTCCTCTTAAGGGTTGTGGACGGCTGAGTAGCGCTTTATAGCGGCAGCCGGCCTCCAGGGCCCCAAATCCCCCACGCCCCCCTCTGTTGCGAGTTGTTGTGATTACATATATCATGTTTATGTGTGCTTTGCTATGTGAGGTTTTTTCCTTGGACTCAGTCTGGACCCCTCCCGAGGGTCCAGCCTTAGACTGATACTTTTTTTACTCTTCCCCCTTTCCCAATGTCACCTTTTTCCCACCTTTTTTAAGGAGCGCCGGAAGTGGCTGATCCGTTGGCGGTCCCGTCTTGTCCCCCTTGTAACGTTAGTCTGCTCTTAGTGGGACTGTGCCGAAAATTAAATTTCAGTTCTTATGTGTCTTGTACATGTTAAAGAATGGACAATAATAAAGCATCTTGAATATTAACACGTGTCATATTACTTACACATACAGAGTCTCCAAGGCAGAAGTGTGTTAGAAAGTATCCAGTATCAAACGTCTCATCATTCAACTTACTGTCTAAAGAACTACTGTGGCCACTAGGAGTCGCCAAAATAAACAATTGCCACCCCACTTCAGCTTCAAGACAGCATACGTCCACTATCAACCAGTTAGCGTTTTCCATACCTAGCATTGTTCTCTGTTTGACTCATTTCCCTTGATCAAACCTTTTCTAACATTCCACACTACTATATGATACAAGTACGTATGATTCCTGCTGATATCGTATCTGACTACTATGGGGATTGGTCAACACTCAAGGCTCCGATATCGGTGTATATGGGGGTTTAAAAGAAGGCCACCTTGCTAGCAGTACATCTCAGGTAAATAGGAAGTTCTTGCAGTGGAAAAAGGTGCTAAAGTGTACCTTTATTCCTTACAATCCATAGTAGGGTGCAGTAAGTGGGCATGCTATGATCTGTGGTGATACAGGCCTCCACATTGATAGAAAATAACAACATTTTGCAGCAGATATCTGAGAGCGCCCCCTATGGTCCACACCACTGTTGCACGCGTGCACAAGGACTGTGTGAGTCAAGGTTTGTTTGGCTGCTTCTTCACTTCACAAGCACTTATTTGGAGCATCTTCCCACTCCCACACCGCCATGCAGGCACACATTGGACGTTGAGTCATTGATGCTGAATTGAAAGTGACACGGCACGGGAAGGGCAAACCCCATTATGATATTAGAATACCATACACTTATCTCACACTGAGAACGGCCAATGGTGCTAAGGAATAAATCAACTGGCAAAGTGAGATTTCATTGGCGCCACAAGACAAACGGCAACACGGGAGGCTGACCTGCTGCACGCCATTGATCACCAAGTGTGGGAGGATAGTATGCTGCTCGCCTCCAGCATCAGGTGTTGAGGGCAAGAGGGAGGAATAGTCAGGCCAGTGCATGGTATGCTGCTTACTGGTCGCGGAATAGACTCATCATTTAAAGGCCTACTGAAAGCCACTACTAGCGACCACGCAGTCTGATAGTTTATATATCAATGATGAAATCTTAACATTGCAACACATGCCAATACGGCCGGGTTAACTTATAAAGTGACATTTTACATTTCCCGCTAAACTTCCGGTTGGAAACGTCTATGTATGATGACGTATGCGCGTGACGTCACGACGGCAACGGAAGTATTCGTACCCAATGTGTCACCATACAAACTGCTCTGTTTTCATCGAACAATTCCACAGTATTCTGGACATCTGTGTTGGTGAATCTTTTGCAATTTGTTTAATGAACAATGGAGACTGCAAAGAAGAAAGTTGTAGGTGCGATCGGTGTATTAGCGGCGGACTACAGCAACACAATCAGGAGGTTGTGTTGTGTTTGAGTTGGATAGCAGACGTGCTACCGTGAGTACAGCTTTGGCTTCCAAACATTTGATCGCTTGCCCGTACGTGCGTGTCGCTATGTGCATGTCACGTACGTAACTTTGGGGAAATATATGTTTCTTGCCGACTCTGATGGCGGCCGGGGTGTCGTCGAAAGCTACAACGCCCGCCGCCGCCGCCGCTCCGTAGTTAGCTTCAATTGTTAAGCTTCGCCAAGCTGGAAATTATTAACCGTGTATTTACATGTTCATGGTTTAATAGTATTGTTGATCTTCTGTCTATCCTTCCAGTCAGGGTTTTTTTAAATTTTGTTTCTATCTGCATTTGAGCCCGATGCTATCACGTTAGCTCCGTAGCTAAAGTGCTTCGCCGATGTATTGTCGTGGAGATAAAAGTCACTGTGAATGTCCATTTCGTGTTCTCGACTCTCATTTTCAAGAGGATATAGTATCCCAGGTGGTTTAAAATACAAATCCGTGATCCACAATAGAAAAAGGAGAGTGTGTGGAATCCAATGAGACCTCTAGATGGAGATGTAGATGTAGATGTAGATGTAGATGGAGATGGAGATGTAGATGTAGATGTAGATGTAGGTGTAGGTGTTGATGTAGATGTAGATGTAGATGTAGATGCCCATATCGGTTGTTCACATTGACTTTCCAAAAGAGAAGTGTAGGATACTTCTCTTGTTGCCTTATTTGTATTTGACTTGATTAAATGTATTTATATTATCATTTGGTGCAGCCGGGCCGGAGCAGGAGGGGATAGAAAGAGGAAAAAAAGTAAGACAGATAGAGATGTCCGATAAATGCTTTAAAATGTAATATCAGAAATTACCGGTATCGGTTTCAAAAAGTAAAATGAATGACTTTTTCAAACGCCGCTGTACGGAGCGGTACATATCGGGTAAAACACGGACGTAGGCCAGTATACTCTGGACTGAAGCTGTGTGCCTTCTTTGTTTTTGTAGCTGTTGTTTGGAGGCATGTTTAAAAGAAATAATGCACTTTGTTAAAGTCAAAGTATAGTATTTGCCATAGTTGTAGTGGGTATCAGGATTATCTCAGGGAGAGCATGTCCCACATTCCAAACTGCTCTTTTGAGGCATGTTAAAAAAAATGATGCACTTTGTGACTTCAATAATAAAAATGGCAGTGCCATGTTGGCACTTTTTTACTTAACTGGAGTTGATTTATTTTGGAAAACCTGTTTTTTGATTGATTGAAACTTTTATTAGTAGATTGCACAGTACAGTACATATTCCGTACAATTGACCACTAAATGGTAACACCCCAATACGTTTTTCCACTTGTTTAAGTCTAGGTCCACGTTAATCAATTCATGGTAAAGTTACATTGTTTAATGCATCCAGCGGGGCATCACAACAAACTTAGACATAACAATGTGTTCATTCCACCACTGTATATATCGGTATCGCTTGATATTGGAATCGGTAATTAAGAGTTGGACAATATCGGCAAAAAAGCCATTATCGGACATCTCTAAAGACAGAGAGAGAAATTGTGGGGACAAGAGGGGGATAAGACAGAGACAACAATAACAACAACAATAACAACAACAACAATAGAGCAACATCAGCAAATAAGATAAGTACAAATATGATGGTAAAAGTAATAGCAAATAAGCAGTTAGTGAAATAAATAATAATACAAAAATGACAATGAGCATTATTACACTACAAATAGATCAATACAAATACCAATAGAAATATCACTATTGATAATGAACAATACCAATAATTGACCTCTAATATCAACAATACAGTTGTTCAAATGCAACAATACATATACATCATGATAACTAGAGATACAAAAGAATGCAGAAAAATGGAGGGGAAGAAAGAGAAGCAACCTACATTAACCTTGTACATTGTTATAGTAACAATAGGTTAATAAGCTTTGTCAGTGTGCCATGTGTTATACCCAGTTTAACAAGTAACACTTCTATAGGAATATGAAGAACTACATAGAAAGATGGGGGTCATCTTGGTACCTTCCAGTGTGACCTGGGTCCCAATCGCAGGGTGACCTGGTACCTTGCAGTGTGACCTGGGTCCCAATTGCAGGGTGACCTGGTACCTTGCAGTGTGACCTGGCATCTTGGTATCTTGCAGTACGACCTGGCATCTTGGTACCTTGCAGTGTGACTTGGGTCCCAATTGCAGGGTGACCTGGGTCCCAATTGCAGGGTGACCTGGTACCTTACAGTGTGACCTGGCATCTTGGTACCTTGCAGTGTGACCTGGCATCTTGGTACCTTGCAGTGTGACCTGGGTCCCAATCGCAGGGTGACCTGGTACCTTGCAGTGTGACCTGGCATCTTGGTACCTTGCAGTGTGACCTGGGTCCCAATTGCAGGGTGACCTGGTACCTTGCAGTGTGACCTGGCATCATGGTACCTTGCAGTGTGACCTGGGTCCCAATTGCAGGGTGACCTGGTACCTTGCAGTGTGACCTGGCATCTTGGTATCTTGCAGTACGACCTGGCATCTTGGTACCTTGCAGTGTGACCTGGGTCCCAATTGCAGGGTGACCTGGGTCCCAATTGCAGGGTGACCTGGTACCTTGCAGTGTGACCTGGCATCTTGGTATCTTGCAGTACGACCTGGCATCTTGGTACCTTGCAGTGTGACTTGGGTCCCAATTGCAGGGTGACCTGGGTCCCAATTGCAGGGTGACCTGGTACCTTACAGTGTGACCTGGCATCTTGGTACCTTGCAGTGTGACCTGCCATCTTGGTACCTTGCAGTGTGACCTGGGTCCCAATTGCAGGGTGACCTGGTACCTTGCAGTGTGACCTGGCATCTTGGTACCTTGCAGTTTGACCTGGCATCTTGGTACCTTGCAGTGTGACCTGGCATCTTGGTACCTTGCAGTGTGACCTGGCATCTTGGTACCTTGCAGTGTGACCTGGGTCCCATTTGGAAATATCACAATTGTGGTGTTCACACCGCCCTAATAAATACATCAAAATCTCATACATGTCACTTGTCGGAAAATCCGAATAGAAGGTATCCAAAGACAAAGTGCATCTTAGGAAGATGTGAAGTCACAACAGTGCATGGTATGCTGAGGCATTTCATTAAGGGAGCCAGATGGGCAATACCTGTCCCTGATTAGTGTCTCATCCTCCCATCAACCAGGAAGTAACGCTTCTAACTTGCATGATATCAAGTCTGGTGCTCCCAGGAGTCCTTGTGCTACACAAATAGTGTTTTTGCCATCTTGTAATTCATTCATTGGGTGTTGTTGCCGTCCTTCTCCCCTTCAGTATATTGCATAAACACGTCGAGGGGCCTCAATTAGACTAAAGCAGATGCTGAGTTATGTCGCAGAAAATCAAATGTGAGGGAGCCAATAAATCATTCAATCAAAAAGGCTCTCACTCCTGAATAATCGAGACCCCAAAGTGAAATGTGGCCGTGGCCGGCGAGGACGAGCTGTTCCAAGTGAGTGAAAGGACGACTCCTCACTGCTTATGCAGACCTTCTTCTTTTCCCCAACTGCACATGTTAGCTTCAACTATTCACTTCTTCCACCCTTGCTTATGTTACAACCGTATTCCACAATGGAATACATTCATTTTTGTCCTCAAAATTCTACATGCAATACCCCCATAATAACAACGTGAAAAAACATATTTTGAAATATTTGCAAATCTATCAAATAAATCACATGTACATAAGTATTCACAGCCTGGTGCATCCTTGAGATGTTATATACACCTTCATTGGAGTCCACCTGTGGTAAATTCAGTTGGTTGGATATGATTTGGAGAGGCACACATCTGTCCGTATATAAAAAAGGTCCCACAGTTGACAATAGACAAAAAATGTAGTCGAAGTAATTGTGGAGACAGGATTGTCATCTTATACAAAAAAACCTGAGGCTGTAATTGCTGCCAAAATACTTGTGCACTAGGGATGTGCGTATCGATCCTGTGGTATCGATATATCGATACTCACACGCTACTCATTTGGCATCACTTTTCTGAAAAAAGTATGGATATAAACCAAAAAACGGCGTGTGGGGGGTGCAAGCATCACTTTCAGATGTTTTTGATGACTTACTACGTGCTGGGACACCCCTGTACCCGAGCTGGCCCAGTCACGTGACAGGTGACAGCGAATGAGCGTCGTCAACGTGCAACACACACACACAGCCAGCCGACTGTAGCGATGCAGCCAGGCATATCCAGTGTCAGGCATTGTTTATTTGAGTTTTTTTACTGAATATTTTTGTTTAAATGATTATCCTAAATTCAAATAATTTCCACACAGGGGAATTTACTGTTAGTTGAAAATGTCTTGAGTATTTAAAACAAGATAAGAAAGAGATACAATTTGGAGATTCTTCATCTTTGCATTACAGTTTTAATTTTTTCCAAGAAAATCTTGAAATATATGATTGAATGTGATTTTGGTTTTAATCTGTAACATGATTTCTTACATTTAGAAAACATTAGCCTATTTCATATTTCATAAATTGCTAATTATATCACAAAACTTTAAAAAATAACTGCAGCTTCTTGCGATTCGGATTTGACAGTTAATTGGAAAGCCCTAATATCTAATTATTATTATATATAATATATAATTATTATTATATATAATATTTAATTTATTTTTCATATTTATGTTATTTATTTTAATTGTACTTTTATTATATATTGACCATAATACATGTGGTATAAATGGTCTGTATTTGTCTTGTGATTTGTCTTAAATAATAATAGTAATAATATTTTTGACTGACAAAAATTGCCAATAAGAAATTAATGGTATCGGTATCGGTATCGATGAAAATGCAAGGAAAAAGTATCGGTATCGTATCGAATCCTAAAAGTGTGGTATCGACCATCCCTATTGTGCACATTATATTTGTATTTGTATTACATTTGCAAACATTAAAAAAAAAAAAAGTTTTCACGTTGTCCTTACGGGGTATTGTGTGTAGAATTTTGAGGATAACAATGAATGTATTCCATTTTGGAATGTAACATACAATAGTGAAGTGCTAGATGCACGTTATGTACATCTTAGATGCACGTTATGTACATCTTAGATGCACGTTATGTACATCTTAGATGCACGTTATGTACATCTTAGATGCACGTTATGTACAAGAAGCTTACAGCACAATCAAGTCAGCCTAAAGTGGTCCAGGTTTATGCATCCTAGCGGCCTTTAGTGGCTCTACAGTCCATGTGCTGTTTATTACAGCATCACACACACACACACACACACACACACACACACACACACACACACACACACACACACACACACACACACACACACACACACACACACACACACACACACACACACACACACACACACACACACACACACACACACACACACACACACACACACACACACACACACACACACACACACACACACACACGTGTTAAAACTATCACAAAGGCAGTCGCAAAGTTGAAGTCTATGGCAGTAAAATGGCTAAGAGGGCTCATCATGGAGTGACGATACGTGTCAAAAGAAGATACCACGGCATGGTATGCTGTGCTGTTTGCTGCTATGCAAGTGTTGAAAGTGGCCACAAAGACAAACAAAATAAACAAAACAAAAAATAGAAAAAAGAAGAATGAAAGACTTTTTGTGCTACTATGCTGGAATACTCATGATAGTGCATGGTATGCAACTTTCCGAAACCTGAAAGGATTGTCTGATTGGTTTTGAGCAAAAGAAGTGCCAACATCCCCACAAATGATGGGAAGTTGTGCTAAACTTGTGCAAATCTTGCAAGGGAGCAACAAAGAGGACTGAAACGTAAGAAGATGAAAGGCAGTTGTCAGTGCATGGTATGCTGCTGATAATTAAAGAGTATCAGTGCATGGTATGCTGCTGATAATTAAAGAGTATCAGTGCATGGTATGCTGCTGACAATTAAAACGTCTATCAGTGCATGGTATGCTGCTGATAATTAAAACGTCTATCAGTACATGGTATGCTGCTGATAATTAAAACGTCTATCAGTGCATGGTATGCTGCTGATAATTAAAACTATCAGTGCATGGTATGCTGCTGATATTTAAAGAGTCTATCAGTGCATGGTATGCTGCTGATAATTAAAACTATCAGTGCATGGTATGCTGCTGATATTTAAAGAGTCTATCAGTGCATGGTATGCTGCTGATAATTAAAGAGTATCAGTGCATGGTATGCTGCTGACAATTAAAACGTCTATCAGTGCATGGTATGCTGCTGATAATTAAAACGTCTATCAGTACATGGTATGCTGCTGATAATTAAAACGTCTATCAGTGCATGGTATGCTGCTGATAATTAAAACTATCAGTGCATGGTATGCTGCTGATATTTAAAGAGTCTATCAGTGCATGGTATGCTGCTGATAATTAAAACTATCAGTGCATGGTATGCTGCTGATATTTAAAGAGTCTATCAGTGCATGGTATGCTGCTGATAATTAAAGAGTCTATCAGTGCATGGTATGCTGCTGATAATTAAAACGTCTATCAGTGCATGGTATGCTGCTGATAATTAAAGAGTATCAGTACATGGTATGCTGCTGATAATTAAAACGTCTATCAGTGCATGGTATGCTGCTGATAATTAAAACGTCTATCAGTGCATGGTATGCTGCTGATAATTAAAACGTCTATCAGTGCATGGTATGCTGCTGATAATTAAAACTATCAGTGCATGGTATGCTGCTGATATTTAAAGAGTCTATCAGTGCATGGTATGCTGCTGATAATTAAAGAGTCTATCAGTGCATGGTATGCTGCTGATAATTAAAACGTCTATCAGTGCATGGTATGCTGCTGATAATTAAAGAGTCTATCAGTACATGGTATGCTGCTGATAATTAAAACGTCTATCAGTGCATGGTATGCTGCTGATAATTAAAACGTCTATCAGTGCATGGTATGCTGCTGATAATTAAAACGTCTATCAGTGCATGGTATGCTGCTGATAATTAAAACCTCTATCAGCGCATGGTATGCTGCTGATAATTAAAACGTCTATCAGTGCATGGTATGCTGCTGATAATTAAAACCTCTATCAGCGCATGGTATGCTGCTGATAATTAAAACGTCTATCAGTGCATGGTATGCTGCTGATAATTAAAACGTCTATCAGTGCATGGTATGCTGCTGATAATTAAAACGTCTATCAGTGCATGGTATGCTGCTGATATTTAAAACGTCTATCAGTGCATGGTATGCTGCTGATATTTAAAACGTCTATCAGCGCATGGTATGCTGCTGATAATTAAAACCTCTATCAGCGCATGGTATGCTGCTGATAATTAAAACGTCTATCAGTACATGGTATGCTGCTGATAATTAAAACGTCTATCAGTGCATGGTATGCTGCTGATAATTAAAACGTCTATCAGTGCATGGTATGCTGCTGATAATTAAAACGTCTATCAGTGCATGGTATGCTGCTGATACTTAAAGAGTCTATCAGTACATGGTATGCTGCTGATAATTAAAACGTCTATCAGTGCATGGTATGCTGCTGATAATTAAAACGTCTATCAGTGCATGGTATGCTGCTGATAATTAAAACGTCTATCAGTGCATGGTATGCTGCTGATAATTAAAACCTCTATCAGCGCATGGTATGCTGCTGATAATTAAAACGTCTATCAGTGCATGGTATGCTGCTGATAATTAAAACCTCTATCAGCGCATGGTATGCTGCTGATAATTAAAACGTCTATCAGTGCATGGTATGCTGCTGATAATTAAAACGTCTATCAGTGCATGGTATGCTGCTGATATTTAAAACGTCTATCAGTGCATGGTATGCTGCTGATAATTAAAACCTCTATCAGCGCATGGTATGCTGCTGATAATTAAAACGTCTATCAGTACATGGTATGCTGCTGATAATTAAAACGTCTATCAGTGCATGGTATGCTGCTGATAATTAAAACGTCTATCAGTGCATGGTATGCTGCTGATAATTAAAACGTCTATCAGTGCATGGTATGCTGCTGATACTTAAAGAGTCTATCAGTACATGGTATGCTGCTGATAATTAAAACGTCTATCAGTGCATGGTATGCTGCTGATAATTAAAACGTCTATCAGTGCATGGTATGCTGCTGATAATTAAAACGTCTATCAGTGCATGGTATGCTGCTGATAATTAAAACCTCTATCAGCGCATGGTATGCTGCTGATAATTAAAACGTCTATCAGTGCATGGTATGCTGCTGATAATTAAAACCTCTATCAGCGCATGGTATGCTGCTGATAATTAAAACGTCTATCAGTGCATGGTATGCTGCTGATAATTAAAACGTCTATCAGTGCATGGTATGCTGCTGATAATTAAAACGTCTATCAGTGCATGGTATGCTGCTGATAATTAAAACGTCTATCAGTGCATGGTATGCGGCTGATATTTAAAACGTCTATCAGCGCATGGTATGCTGCTGATAATTAAAACCTCTATCAGCGCATGGTATGCTGCTGATAATTAAAACGTCTATCAGTACATGGTATGCTGCTGATAATTAAAACGTCTATCAGTGCATGGTATGCTGCTGATAATTAAAACCTCTATCAGCGCATGGTATGCTGCTGATAATTAAAACGTCTATCAGTGCATGGTATGCTGCTGATAATTAAAACCTCTATCAGCGCATGGTATGCTGCTGATAATTAAAACGTCTATCAGTACATGGTATGCTGCTGATAATTAAAACGTCTATCAGTGCATGGTATGCTGCTGATAATTAAAACGTCTATCAGTGCATGGTATGCTGCTGATAATTAAAACGTCTATCAGTGCATGGTATGCTGCTGATAATTAAAACGTCTATCAGTGCATGGTATGCTGCTGATAATTAAAATGTCTATCAGTGCATGGTATGCTGCTGATAATTAAAACGTCTATCAGTACATGGTATGCTGCTGAAAATTAAAACGTCTATCAGTGCATGGTATGCTGCTGATAATTAAAACGTCTATCAGTGCATGGTATGCTGCTGATAATTAAAACGTCTATCAGTGCATGGTATGCTGCTGATAATTAAAACCTCTATCAGCGCATGGTATGCTGCTGATAATTAAAACGTCTATCAGTACATGGTATGCTGCTGATAATTAAAACGTCTATCAGTGCATGGTATGCTGCTGATAATTAAAACGTCTATCAGTGCATGGTATGCTGCTGATAATTAAAACGTCTATCAGTGCATGGTATGCTGCTGATAATTAAAACGTCTATCAGTGCATGGTATGCTGCTGATAATTAAAACGTCTATCAGTGCATGGTATGCTGCTGATAATTAAAACGTCTATCAGTGCATGGTATGCTGCTGATAATTAAAACGTCTATCAGTGCATGGTATGCTGCTGATAATTAAAACGTCTATCAGTGCATGGTATGCTGCTGATAATTAAAATGTCTATCAGTGCATGGTATGCTGCTGATAATTAAAACCTCTATCAGCGCATGGTATGCTGCTGATAATTAAAACGTCTATCAGTACATGGTATGCTGCTGATAATTAAAACGTCTATCAGTGCATGGTATGCTGCTGATAATTAAAACGTCTATCAGTGCATGGTATGCTGCTGATATTTAAAACGTCTATCAGTGCATGGTATGCTGCTGATAATTAAAACCTCTATCAGCGCATGGTATGCTGCTGATAATTAAAACGTCTATCAGTACATGGTATGCTGCTGATAATTAAAACGTCTATCAGTGCATGGTATGCTGCTGATAATTAAAACGTCTATCAGTGCATGGTATGCTGCTGATAATTAAAACGTCTATCAGTGCATGGTATGCTGCTGATACTTAAAGAGTCTATCAGTACATGGTATGCTGCTGATAATTAAAACGTCTATCAGTGCATGGTATGCTGCTGATAATTAAAACGTCTATCAGTGCATGGTATGCTGCTGATAATTAAAACGTCTATCAGTGCATGGTATGCTGCTGATAATTAAAACCTCTATCAGCGCATGGTATGCTGCTGATAATTAAAACGTCTATCAGTGCATGGTATGCTGCTGATAATTAAAACCTCTATCAGCGCATGGTATGCTGCTGATAATTAAAACGTCTATCAGTGCATGGTATGCTGCTGATAATTAAAACGTCTATCAGTGCATGGTATGCTGCTGATAATTAAAACGTCTATCAGTGCATGGTATGCTGCTGATAATTAAAACGTCTATCAGTGCATGGTATGCGGCTGATATTTAAAACGTCTATCAGCGCATGGTATGCTGCTGATAATTAAAACCTCTATCAGCGCATGGTATGCTGCTGATAATTAAAACGTCTATCAGTACATGGTATGCTGCTGATAATTAAAACGTCTATCAGTGCATGGTATGCTGCTGATAATTAAAACCTCTATCAGCGCATGGTATGCTGCTGATAATTAAAACGTCTATCAGTGCATGGTATGCTGCTGATAATTAAAACCTCTATCAGCGCATGGTATGCTGCTGATAATTAAAACGTCTATCAGTACATGGTATGCTGCTGATAATTAAAACGTCTATCAGTGCATGGTATGCTGCTGATAATTAAAACGTCTATCAGTGCATGGTATGCTGCTGATAATTAAAACGTCTATCAGTGCATGGTATGCTGCTGATAATTAAAACGTCTATCAGTGCATGGTATGCTGCTGATAATTAAAATGTCTATCAGTGCATGGTATGCTGCTGATAATTAAAACGTCTATCAGTACATGGTATGCTGCTGAAAATTAAAACGTCTATCAGTGCATGGTATGCTGCTGATAATTAAAACGTCTATCAGTGCATGGTATGCTGCTGATAATTAAAACGTCTATCAGTGCATGGTATGCTGCTGATAATTAAAACCTCTATCAGCGCATGGTATGCTGCTGATAATTAAAACGTCTATCAGTACATGGTATGCTGCTGATAATTAAAACGTCTATCAGTGCATGGTATGCTGCTGATAATTAAAACGTCTATCAGTGCATGGTATGCTGCTGATAATTAAAACGTCTATCAGTGCATGGTATGCTGCTGATAATTAAAACGTCTATCAGTGCATGGTATGCTGCTGATAATTAAAACGTCTATCAGTGCATGGTATGCTGCTGATAATTAAAACGTCTATCAGTGCATGGTATGCTGCTGATAATTAAAACGTCTATCAGTGCATGGTATGCTGCTGATAATTAAAACGTCTATCAGTGCATGGTATGCTGCTGATAATTAAAATGTCTATCAGTGCATGGTATGCTGCTGATAATTAAAACCTCTATCAGCGCATGGTATGCTGCTGATAATTAAAACGTCTATCAGTACATGGTATGCTGCTGATAATTAAAACGTCTATCAGTGCATGGTATGCTGCTGATAATTAAAACGTCTATCAGTGCATGGTATGCTGCTGATAATTAAAACGTCTATCAGTGCATGGTATGCTGCTGATAATTAAAACGTCTATCAGTGCATGGTATGCTGCTGATAATTGAAATGTCTATCAGTGCATGGTATGCTGCTGATAATTAAAACGTCTATCAGTACATGGTATGCTGCTGAAAATTAAAACGTCTATCAGTGCATGGTATGCTGCTGATAATTAAAACGTCTATCAGTGCATGGTATGCTGCTGATAATTAAAACCTCTATCAGCGCATGGTATGCTGCTGATAATTAAAACGTCTATCAGTGCATGGTATGCTGCTGATAATTAAAACGTCTATCAGTGCATGGTATGCTGCTGATAATTAAAACGTCTATCAGTGCATGGTATGCTGCTGATAATTAAAACGTCTATCAGTGCATGGTATGCTGCTGATAATTAAAACGTCTATCAGTGCATGGTATGCTGCTGATAATTAAAACGTCTATCAGTGCATGGTATGCTGCTGATAATTAAAACGTCTATCAGTGCATGGTATGCTGCTGATAATTAAAATGTCTATCAGTGCATGGTATGCTGCTGATAATTAAAACGTCTATCAGTACATGGTATGCTGCTGAAAATTAAAACGTCTATCAGTGCATGGTATGCTGCTGATAATTAAAACGTCTATCAGTGCATGGTATGCTGCTGATAATTAAAACCTCTATCAGCGCATGGTATGCTGCTGATAATTAAAACGTCTATCAGTGCATGGTATGCTGCTGATAATTAAAACCTCTATCAGCGCATGGTATGCTGCTGATAATTAAAACGTCTATCAGTGCATGGTATGCTGCTGATAATTAAAACGTCTATCAGTGCATGGTATGCTGCTGATAATTAAAACGTCTATCAGTGCATGGTATGCTGCTGATAATTAAAATGTCTATCAGTGCATGGTATGCTGCTGATAATTAAAACCTCTATCAGCGCATGGTATGCTGCTGATAATTAAAACGTCTATCAGTACATGGTATGCTGCTGATAATTAAAACGTCTATCAGTGCATGGTATGCTGCTGATAATTAAAACGTCTATCAGTGCATGGTATGCTGCTGATAATTAAAACGTCTATCAGTGCATGGTATGCTGCTGATAATTAAAACGTCTATCAGTGCATGGTATGCTGCTGATAATTAAAATGTCTATCAGTGCATGGTATGCTGCTGATAATTAAAACGTCTATCAGTACATGGTATGCTGCTGAAAATTAAAACGTCTATCAGTGCATGGTATGCTGCTGATAATTAAAACGTCTATCAGTGCATGGTATGCTGCTGATAATTAAAACCTCTATCAGCGCATGGTATGCTGCTGATAATTAAAACGTCTATCAGTGCATGGTATGCTGCTGATAATTAAAACGTCTATCAGTGCATGGTATGCTGCTGATAATTAAAACGTCTATCAGTGCATGGTATGCTGCTGATAATTAAAACGTCTATCAGTGCATGGTATGCTGCTGATAATTAAAGAGTCTATCAGTGCATGGTATGCTGCTGATAATTAAAGAGTCTATCAGTGCATGGTATGCTGCTGATAATTAAAGAGTCTATCAGTGCATGGTATGCTGCTGATAATTAAAGAGTCTATCAGTACATGGTATGCTGCTGATAATTAAAGAGTCTATCAGTGCATGGTATGCTGCTGATAATTAAAGAGTCTATCAGTGCATGGTATGCTGCTGATAATTAAAGAGTCTATCAGTACATGGTATGCTGCTGATAATTAAAGAGTCTATCAGTGCATGGTATGCTGCTGATAATTAAAACGTCTAAACTGATTGTTGAAGTAGTTTTTGACCCAAAATATCCAAAAACTAATAGAGGCGCTGAGGTGTCAGACGGCTCCCAATACAAGAAAAGCAGAATGTTAGGCATGATAGTGCATGATATGCATGCATGGATTACTAAGATTATTTAGGGATCTAAAATGCTCAAAGATGCAGACAGAATGTGAGGAGGTGTAATGTGAGGAAAATGAA
Organism: Entelurus aequoreus; assembly: GCF_033978785.1. Taxonomy (NCBI): domain Eukaryota; kingdom Metazoa; phylum Chordata; class Actinopteri; order Syngnathiformes; family Syngnathidae; genus Entelurus; species Entelurus aequoreus. Next base: position 9,319,673 of record NC_084750.1, on the reverse strand, counting down.
AGGCACTTTGCAGTATTAAGCAGAAATAGATCACAACAGCTAAAAATCGAGGGGAAAAAACGAAACAAAAAAAAAAGCGTACGACTGGTCAATTGGAGGAGCTGCACAACTTCAACGAAAAGGTCATGATGGAAGTGTCACAACAGTGCATGCTGTGCACATTTATGGGAAAACAAAAGCATATGAATGATCGGTTATAGAATAGAATAGAAAGTACTTTATTGATCCCTGGGGGAAATACAGTTCACTCACAATAGACAATAAACACTTAGGTATTTTTTACATGTGAATAATATAAATACAGTCTATTATACAGCATTACTCACATGTGAATAATATAAATACAGTCTATTATACAGCATTATTCACACGTGAATAATATAAATACAGTCTATTATACAGCATTATTCACATGTGAATAATATAAATACAGTCTATTATACAGCATTATTCACACGTGAATAATATAAATAGTCTATTGTACAGCATTATTCACATGTGAATAATATAGTCTATTATACAGCATTATTCACATGTGAATAATATAAATACAGTCTATTATACAGCATTATTCACACGTGAATAATATAAATACAGTCTATTGTACAGCATTATTCACATGTGAATAATATAAATACAGTCTATTGTACAGCATTATTCACATGTGAATAATATAGTCTATTATACAGCATTATTCACATGTGAATAATATAAATACAGTCTATTATACAGCATTATTCACATGTGAATAATATAAATACAGTCTATTGTACAGCATTATTCACATGTGAATAATATAAATACAGTCTATTGTACAGCATTATTCACATGTGAATAATATAGTCTATTATACAGCATTATTCACATGTGAATAATATAAATACAGTCTATTATACAGCATTATTCACATGTGAATAATATAAATACAGTCTATTATACAGCATTATTCACATGTGAATAATATAAATACAGTCTATTATACAGCATTATTCACATGTGAATAATATAAATACAGTCTATTATACAGCATTATTCACATGTGAATAATATAAATACAGTCTATTATACAGCATTATTCTCAAGTGAATAATATAAATAAAGTCTATTTAAAAGATGTCAACACTGCATGGTATGCATACTGCTAAGAATGTGAAAATCTGGATCATAGTTTGATTTTGACCCAAAATGTGCCAAAAAAGACAAGGAACGCATAAGAAAAAAAAGATGATAGATTAGTCCCAGCAGTGCATCAATCAATCAAAGTTTATTTATATAGCCCTAAATCACAGGTGTCTCAAAGGGCTGCACAAGCCACAACCACATCCTCGGCTCAGATCCCACAGTGCATGGTATGCTGCTTGCTACTAGCAATTAGAACATTTGATAGATTGCAAAAATGCACAAGAATGTGTTTTATCTCTCATACAGTGGACACATTAACAACTGCGGGTGTTGTTGACTTTGCATGATTAATAAGAGCGTCAAGGCTGATCCTCATGAATCACTTTCAAGTCCACAAGTGCTGGCTTAAACCTAGCGCCTTCTGATCTGCAGGTTCATCTGGCTGCAACCTTCGCCCCAAAGGTGTTCTTTTGTGGGCTTTGGCATTTTAATGAAGGTCAAACAGAGTCAAGAGATGTAGGCCTGGAGAGGGTATACCGCTAGTTGTGTGGGGGCTACCTGGCAGCCAATCAATGTCAAGGAACTGATGCACTTCTTTTCAACTGCTGGTCATACCATTGCTGCACTGCAAAAACTACATCTACTTTTATATCTAAATATTGTAAGGGAGTTAACAATATTTGAGATGTTTTACTGTATGTATTTTGTCTGTGTGTTGGATTGTTTAATTGTATGTTTGATGCATTTTCATGTTTTATATCCAAATAAAGTACATTTTTGCCTTTTACTAATGTATTAGTGACAGTTAGCAACATTTTACCCACTTTATATTGTGTGTTTTACAGGGTATTTATTTAATAGGACTTCTATCAACATATACTGTAGAGTGGCTTACAGTTTGCAACATTTGAGATGTTTCATGTGTTTTTATGTTTATCCAAATATAGCACAGGTCAGTTATCCACATTGTAGAACTTTTATGTATTTTCATATCTAAATATTATAAGGGAGTTAACAATATTTGAGATGTTTTACTGTATGTATTTTGTCTGTGTGTTGGTTTGTTTAATTGTATGTTTGATGCATTTTCATATGTTTTATATCCAAATAAAGTAAATTTTTGCCTTTTACTAATGTATTAGTGACAGTTAGCAACATTTTACCCACTTTATATTGTGTGTTTTACAGGGTTTTTATTTAATAGGACTTCTATCAACATATAGAGTGACTTACACTTACCAACATTTGAGATGTTTCATGTGTTTTTATGTTTATCCAAATATAGCACAGGTCAGTTATCCACATTGTAGAACTTTTATGTATTTTTATATCTAAATATTGTAAGGGAGTTAACAATATTTGAGATGTTTTACTGTATGTATTTTGTCTGTGTGTTGGTTTGTTTAATTGTATGTTTGATGCATTTTCATGTTTTATATCCAAATAAAGTACATTTTTGCCTTTTACTAATGTATTAGTGACAGTTAGCAACATTTTACCCACTTTATATTGTGTGTTTTACAGGGTATTTATTTAACAGGACTTATATCAACATATAGAGTGACTTACACTTACCAACATTTGATGTGTTTTTATGTTTATCCAAATATAGCACAGGTCAGTTATCCACATGGTAGAACTTTTATGTATTTTTATATCTAAATATTGTAAGGGAGAGTTACCAATATTTAGATGTTTTATGTATGTTTGTTTAATTTTATGTTTGATGTATTTACGTTTTGTATCCAAATAAAGTACATTTTCTTCATGTATTTTCATGTTTATCCAAACATAGCACAGGTCAGTTATCCACATTGTAGAACTTGTATGTATTTTTATATCTAAATAAAGTGAAGGAGAGTTACCAAGAGTGTATGTATTTTTTATCCAAATGTAACAGCCAGCTTCAAAATGTTTTGTGGCTCTTCACATCCGACATGTTGTGTTGAATCAGGTGACTTAACGAGGCTCCTGTTGGCTTTGTGACGCAACTTCAGCCACACAGAAGATGTTGCAACACACCAGCAGACTATTTGGATGTTGGAGGACACCAGCAGACTATTTGGACAGATGCAACACACCAGCAGACTATTTGGATGTTGGAAGACACCAGCAGACTATTTGGACAGATGCAAGACACCAGCAGACTCTTTGGACAGATGCAAATCAAAGTAGAAGCTCAAAGTTTGATGTTAGTGCGGCCATTAAGAGACACCAGGGAAGCCGTAGGGCTGCTAAATAATTAAAAAGTCATTATGTGCAGAGATGCTGAATAAAGGCAGCAACACCTTCTTTCAGCCTTGGACAAGCAGGAGGAGCACTGGGGGCCCCACGCTGTCCCAGGCCCTTGTCACCTTAGTGCTGGTGTTGGGGGCCACATCATCAATGTCACCTTAGTGCTGGTGTTGGGGGCCACATCATCAATGTCACCTTAGTGCCGGTGTTGGGGGCCACATCATCAATGTCACCTTAGTGCCGGTGTTGGGGGCCACATCATCAATGTCACCTTAGTGCTGGTGTTGGGGGCCACATCATCAATGTCACCTTAGTGCCGGTGTTGGGGGCCACATCATCAATGTCACCTTAGTGCTGGTGTTGGGGGCCACATCATCAATGTCACCTTAGTGCTGGTGTTGGGGGCCACATCATCAATGTCACCTTAGTGCCGGTGTTGGGGGCCACATCATCAATGTCACCTTAGTGCCGGTGTTGGGGGCCACATCATCAATGTCACCTTAGTGCTGGTGTTGGGGGCCACATCATCAATGTCACCTTAGTGCCGGTGTTGGGGGCCACATCATCAATGTCACCTTAGTGCCGGTGTTGGGGGCCACATCATCAATGTCACCTTAGTGCTGGTGTTGGGGGCCACATCATCAATGTCACCTTAGTGCCGGTGTTGGGGGCCACATCATCAATGTCACCTTAGTGCCGGTGTTGGGGGCCACATCATCAATGTCACCTTAGTGCTGGTGTTGGGGGCCACATCATCAATGTCACCTTAGTGCCGGTGTTGGGGGCCACATCATCAATGTCACCTTAGTGCTGGTGTTGGGGGCCACATCATCAATGTCACCTTAGTGCTGGTGTTGGGGGCCACATCATCAATGTCACCTTAGTGCTGGTGTTGGGGGCCACATCATCAATGTCACCTTAGTGCTGGTGTTGGGGGCCACATCATCAATGTCACCTTAGTGCTGGTGTTGGGGGCCACATCATCAATGTCACCTTAGTGCTGGTGTTGGGGGCCACATCATCAATGTCACCTTAGTGCCGGTGTTGGGGGCCACATCATCAATGTCACCTTAGTGCCGGTGTTGGGGGCCACATCATCAATGTCACCTTAGTGCTGGTGTTGGGGGCCACATCATCAATGTCACCTTAGTGCTGGTGTTGGGGGCCACCTCATCAATGTCACCTTAGTGCCGGTGTTGGGGGCCACATCATCAATGTCACCTTAGTGCTGGTGTTGGGGGCCACATCATCAATGTCACCTTAGTGCCGGTGTTGGGGGCCACATCATCAATGTCACCTTAGTGCTGGTGTTGGGGGCCACATCATCAATGTCACCTTAGTGCCGGTGTTGGGGGCCACATCATCAATGTCACCTTAGTGCCGGTGTTGGGGGCCACCTCATCAATGTCACCTTAGTGCCGGTGTTGGGGGCCACCTCATCAATGTCCCCTTAGTGCCGGTGTTGGGGGCCACATCATCAATGTCCCCTTAGTGCCGGTGTTGGGGGCCACATCATCAATGTCACCTTAGTGCCGGTGTTGGGGGCCACATCATCAATGTCACCTTAGTGCCGGTGTTGGGGGCCACATCATCAATGTCACCTTAGTGCTGGTGTTGGGGGCCACATCATCAATGTCACCTTAGCTTCATAAACAAATACAAATATTCCACTGATAATATGACCAGCATTTTATTGTAAAATGATAAACATTTTCCACTCCACATTACAACTTTGTGTATTTTGTTTCTAATATTACAACCTCATTTAGATATTTGTTTTCCAAAAACATTACAACTAGGGACATAATGATAAACAGTAATAATGATAACCGCCCTAAAACTCCCGACGGAGTGATCCTTCTAAACAGAGGAATATGAGACGGAGGTATTTGTACGATGCGTTCAAGAACTGCTGGACAGGGTAGGATACCACAACACCCACCAGAAATATTTTTTTGAAATAACTTTTAATTGTTACGCACTTTTCATTGATATAAATCTTAAAGGGTTTAAACAATTCAAGTTTAGTCATTAAAGCTAAAATGTGACATGTTTTTGAAATGTACATTATTCTTGATTATATTTCATCTTTATTTACTTGAAATTATGTTTTTTGTTGTACTACGGCAACTTTATTTTAATGTTTTGTCGAGACGTTTTTTCTCGTAAGTTGACCATTTTTTGTGGATTGTTGTGATGTGGAAAAGGGGCGAGCTTTATTAAACTATGCTTCTTCCTACTCCTTTTCGTACAAATTCAAATGAAAACTGTTCATCTTATATTTACACTGCAGGCCAAAGTTGCCCAAATTCAGATTTGTTTCCAAATCAGTGTTGGCTCTACAATAACAATGTCACTACAGTTTCTTATCATCCAGGTTATGGAACGTAAATTAAGTACCGTATTTTCCGCACCATAAGCCGCACCTAAAAACCACAATTTTTGTCAAAAGCAGACAGTGCGGCTAATAACCCGGTGCGCCTTATATATGGATTAATATTCATATTTATTTTCATAAGGTTTAGGTCTCGCAACTACGGTAAACAGTCGCCATCTTTTTTCCCCATAGAAGAGGAAGCGCTTCTTCTTCTACTGTAAGCAACCGCCAAGGTGAGCACCCGCCCCCGTAGAAGAAGAAGCTCGCGGATATTTAATTTCATTTGTTTTTCTGTAAAGACAACAAAATGTCTCCTACTAAGAGACACGCGTACAAGGTTCCACTGGCTTTTGATATTCATGTGAACCGCACTGTGGATACAACGGGAACACGTACGGTGAATATTCGCACCACAGGGAACGAGAAGTCGTCCTACTGTGGTTCTAGCTTGCCATGCTAACGGCCAGAAACTTCCACCCACGGTGATATTCAAAAGGAAGACCTTGCCAAAAGACAACTTTCCAGCCGGCGTCATCATAAAAGCTAACTCGAAGGGATGGATGGCTGAAGAAAAGATGAGCGAGTGGTTGATAGACGTTTACGCGAAGACACCGGGTGACTTTTTTCACGCAGCGCCGTTCCTGTTGATCTACGACTGCATGCGCGTCCACATCACAGATGGTGTCAAAAAACAAGTGAAGCACACCGAAGAAGAATAATTCGAGGGATTTGTGGATGAGTAATAACTTCAGAAAGTGAGCTTTAAATGTTTATTTTGTGTGTTGTGTGACACTAACGTATGAGCAACGTTGAGTTATTGATGTTGCTATTGCTCTGCACTATTTTGAGTGTTACTATTTTTGTGATTGCACGTTACATTTTGGGAGTGAACAGAGTTGTTAGAACGCTGGTTTGTAATATATTATTAAAGTTTGACTGACCTATCTGACTGTTTTGTTGACATTCCCTTTAGCGTAGCGTAGGTGCGGCTAATAGCACGGGGCGGCTAACAGGTAAACAAAGTTTTGAAATATGCCGTTCATTAAACGTGCGGCTAATAACACGGGGCGCCTTATGGTGCGGAAAATACGGTATTGACAGTTTTTGAGTGCATTATTAAAGTCATCTAGAGCTAGAGTTGGTTGATCCCATTAGCTGCATTGCTAGCCACCGACAACGAGCCAGTGTTGACACGTTAGGAGACAAACAAACAAAAACATTTTGTCTTCTTGTCTCTCATAATGATTGGAAACGATACGCAACATTTGAAAAAAGTGCAGTTCCCCATTAATACTCTGTTATAGGATGTTTAATACTCTGGTATGGGATGTTTAATACTCTGTTATAGGATGTTTAATACTCTGGTATGGGATGTTTAATACTCTGTTATAGGATGTTTAATACTCTGGTATAGGATGTTTAATACTCTGGTATGGGATGTTTAATACTCTGTTATAGGATGTTTAATACTCTGGTATGGGATGTTTAATACTCTGTTATAGGATGTTTAATACTCTGGTATGGGATGTTTAATACTCTGTTATAGGATGTTTAATACTCTGGTATGGGATGTTTAATACTCTGTTATAGGATGTTTAATACTCTGGTATGGGATGTTTAATACTCTGTTATAGGATGTTTAATACTCTGGTATAGGATGTTTAATACTCTGGTATAGGATGTTTAATCCTCTAGTATACGATGTTTAATACTCTGGTATAGGATGTTTAATACTCTGGTATAAGATGTTTAATACTCTGTTATAGGATGTTTAATACTCTGGTATAGGATGTTTAATACTCTATTATAGGATGCTTAATACTCTGGTATAAGATGTTTAATACTCTGGTATAGCATGTTTAATACTCTGGTATAGGATGTTTAATACTCTATTATACGATGTTTAATACTCTGTTATAGGATGTTTAATACTCTGGTATAAGATGTTTAATACTCTGTTATAGGATGTTTAATACTCTGGTATAGGATGTTTAATACTCTATTATAGGATGTTTAATACTCTGGTATAAGATGTTTAATACTCTGGTATAGCATGTTTAATACTCTGGTATAGGATGTTTAATACTCTGGTATAAGATGTTTAATACTCTGGTATAAGATGTTTAATACTCTGGTACAGGATGTTTAATACTCTGGTATAGGATGTTTAATACTCTGGTATAGGATGTTTAATACTCTGGTACAGGATGTTTAATACTCTGGTACAGGATGTTTAATACTCTGGTACGGGATGTGTAATGCTCTGGTACGGGATGTTTAATGCTCTGGTAAGGTACGTTTAATACTCTGGTATGGGATGTTTAATACTCTGGTATGGGATGTTTAATACTCTGGTATGGGATGTTTAATACTCTGGTATAAGATGTGTAATACTCTGGTATAGGATGTTTAATACTCTGGTATAAGATGTTTAATACTCTGGTATAACATGTTTAATACTCTGGTATGGGATGTTTAATACTCTGGTATAGGATGTTTAATACTCTGGTATAGGATGTTTAATACTCTGGCATAAGATGTTTAATACTCTGGCATAAGATGTTTAATACTCTGGCATGGGATGTTTAATACTCTGGTATGGGATGTTTAATACTCTGGTATGGTATGTTTAATACTCTGGTATGGTATGTTTAATACTCTGGTATAAGATGTGTAATACTCTGGTATAAGATGTGTAATACTCTGGTATAAGATGTTTAATACTCTGGTATAAGATGTTTAATAGTCTGGTATGGGATGTTTAATACTCTGGTATGGGATGTTTAATACTCTGTTATGGGATGTTTAATACTCTGTTATAAGATGTGTAATACTCTGGTATGGGATGTTTAATACTCTGGTATGGGATGTTTAATACTCTGGTATAAGATGTTTAATACTCTGGTATGGGATGTTTAATACTCTGGTATGGGATGTTTAATACTCTCGTATGGGATGTTTAATACTCTCGTATGGGATGTTTAATACTCTCGTATGGGATGTTTAATACTCTGGTATAAGATGTTTAATACTCTGGTATAAGATGTTTACTACTCTGGTATGGTATGTTTACTACTCTGGTATGGTATGTTTACTACTCTGGTATGGTATGTTTAATACTCTGGTATGGTATGTTTAATACTCTGGTATAAGATGTGTAATACTCTGGTATAAGATGTTTAATACTCTGGTATAAGATGTTTAATACTCTGGTATAAGATGTTTAATACTCTGGTATGGGATGCTTAATACTCTGGTATGGGATGCTTAATACTCTGGTATGGGATGCTTAATACTCTGGTATGGGATGTTTAATACTCTGGTATGGGATGTTTAATACTCTGGTATGGGATGTTTAATACTCTGTTATAGGATGTTTAATACTCTGTTATAAGATGTGTAATACTCTGGTATGGGATGTTTAATACTCTGGTATGGGATGTTTAATACTCTGGTATAAGATGTTTAATACTCTGGTATGGGATGTTTAATACTCTCGTATGGGATGTTTAATACTCTCGTATGGGATGTTTAATACTCTGGTATAAGATGTTTAATACTCTGGTATAAGATGTTTAATACTCTGGTATGGTATGTTTACTACTCTGGTATGGTATGTTTACTACTCTGGTATGGTATGTTTAATACTCTGGTATGGTATGTTTAATACTCTGGTATGGTATGTTTAATACTCTGGTATAAGATGTGTAATACTCTGGTATAGGATGTTTAATACTCTGGTATAGGATGTTTAATACTCTGGTATGGGATGTTTAATACTCTGGTATGGGATGTTTAATACTCTGGTATGGGATGTTTAATACTCTGGTATGGGATGTGTAATACTATGGTATAAGATGTGTAATACTCTGGTATAGGATGTTTAATACTCTGGTATAGGATGTTTAATACTCTGGTATGGGATGTGTAATACTCTGGTATGGGATGTGTAATACTCTGTTATAGGATGTTTAATACTCTGTTATAGGATGTTTAATACTCTGTTATAGGATGTTTAATACTCTGGTATAATATGTTTAATACTCTGGTATAACATGTTTAATACTCTGGTATAGGATGTTTAATACTCTGGTATAGGATGTTTAATACTCTGGTATAAGATGTTTAATACTCTGGTATAAGATGTTTAATACTCTGGTATAAGATGTTTAATACTCTGGTATAAGATGTTTAATACTCTGGTATAGGATGTTTAATACTCTGGTATAGGATGTTTAATACTCTGGTATAAGATGTTTAATACTCTGGTATGGGATGCTTAATACTCTGGTATGGGATGCTTAATACTCTGGTATGGGATGCTTAATACTCTGGTATGGGATGTTTAATACTCTGGTATGGGATGTTTAATACTCTGGTATGGGATGTTTAATACTCTGGTATGGGATGTTTAATACTCTGGTATAAGATGCGTAATACTCTGGTATAGGATGTTTAATACTCTGGTATAGGATGTTTAATACTCTGTTATAGGATGTTTAATACTCTGGTATAAGATGTTTAATACTCTGGTATAAGATGCGTAATACTCTGGTATAAGATGCTTAATACTCTGGTATAGGATGCTTAATACTCTGGTATAGGATGTTTAATACTCTGTTATAGGATGTTTAATACTCTGGTATAAGATGTTTAATACTCTGGTATAGGATGTTTAATACTCTGGTATAGGATGTTTAATACTCTGGTATGGGATGTGTAATACTCTGGTATGGGATGTGTAATACTCTGGTATGGGATGTGTAATACTCTGGTATGGGATGTGTAATACTCTGTTATAGGATGTTTAATACTCTGTTATAGGATGTTTAATACTCTGTTATAGGATGTTTAATACTCTGGTATAATATGTTTAATACTCTGGTATAGGATGTTTAATACTCTGGTATAGGATGTTTAATACTCTGGTATAAGATGTTTAATACTCTGGTATAAGATGTTTAATACTCTGGTATAAGATGTTTAATACTCTGGTATAGGATGTTTAATACTCTGGTATAGGATGTTTAATACTCTGGTATAAGATGTTTAATACTCTGGTATGGGATGCTTAATACTCTGGTATGGGATGCTTAATACTCTGGTATGGGATGCTTAATACTCTGGTATGGGATGTTTAATACTCTGGTATGGGATGTTTAATACTCTGGTATGGGATGTTTAATACTCTGGTATGGGATGTTTAATACTCTGGTATGGGATGTTTAATACTCTGGTATGGGATGTTTAATACTCTGGTATAAGATGCGTAATACTCTGGTATAGGATGTTTAATACTCTGGTATAGGATGTTTAATACTCTGTTATAGGATGTTTAATACTCTGGTATAAGATGCGTAATACTCTGGTATAAGATGCTTAATACTCTGGTATAAGATGCTTAATACTCTGGTATAGGATGCTTAATACTCTGGTATAGGATGTTTAATACTCTGTTATAGGATGTTTAATACTCTGGTATAAGATGTTTAATACTCTGGTATAGGATGTTTAATACTCTGGTATAGGATGTTTAATACTCTGGTATAGGATGTTTAATACTCTGATATAGGATGTTTAATACTCTGATATAGGATGTGTAATACTCTGGTATAGGATGTGTGATACTCTGGTATAGGATGTTTAATACTCTGGTATAGGATGTTTAATACTCTGGTATAGGATGTTTAATACTCTGGTATAAGATGTTTAATACTCTGGTATAGGATGTGTAATACTCTGGTATAAGATGTGTAATACTCTGGTATAGGATGTTTAATACTCTGATATAGGATGTTTAATACTATGGTATAGGATGTTTAATACTATGGTATAGGATGTTTAATACTCTGGTATAGGATGTTTAATACTCTGGTATAGGATGTTTAATACTCTGGTATAAGATGTTTGATACTCTGGTATAAGATGTTTAATACTCTGGTATAGGATGTTTAATACTCTGGTATAGGATGTTTAATACTCTGGTATAGGATGTTTAATACTCTGATATAGGATGTTTAATACTCTGGTATAGGATGTTTAATACTCTTATATAGGATGTTTAATACTCTGGTATAGGATGTTTAATACTCTGGTATAGGATGTTTAATACTCTGATATAGGATGTTTAATACTCTGATATAGGATGTTTAATACTCTGGTATAAGATGTTTAATACTCTGGTATAGGATGTTTAATACTTTGGTATAGGATGTTTAATACTCTGATACAGGATGTTTAATACTCTGGTATAGGATGTTTAATACTCTGATATAGGATGTTTAATACTCTGGTATAGGATGTTTAATACTCTGGTATAGGATGTTTAATACTATGGTATAGGATGTTTAATACTCTGGTATAGGATGTTTAATACTCTGATATAGGATGTGTAATACTCTGGTATAGGATGTTTAATACTCTGGTATAGGATGTTTAATACTCTGATATAGGATGTTTAATACTATGGTATAGGATGTTTAATACTCTGATATAGGATGTTTAATACTCTGGTATAAGATGTTTAATACTCTGGTATAGGATGTTTAATACTCTGGTATAGGATGTTTAATACTCTGATACAGGATGTTTAATACTCTGGTATAGGATGTTTAATACTCTGATATAGGATGTTTAATACTCTGATATAGGATGTTTAATACTCTGGTATAAGATGTTTAATACTCTGGTATATGATGTTCAATACTCTGATACAGGATGTTTAATACTCTGATACAGGATGTTTAATACTCTGGTATAGGATGTTTAATACTCTGATACAGGATGTTTAATACTCTGGTACAGGATGTTTAATACTCTGGTATAGGATGTTTAATACTCTGATATAGGATGTTTAATACTATGGTATAGGATGTTTAATACTCTGGTATAGGATGTTTAATACTATGGTATAGGATGTTTAATACTCTGGTATAGGATGTTTAATACTCTGGTATAGGATGTTTAATACTCTGATATAGGATGTGTAATACTCTGGTATAGGATGTTTAATACTCTGGTATAGGATGTTTAATACTCTGGTATAGGATGTTTAATACTCTGGTATAAGATGTTTAATACTCTGGTATAAGATGTTTAATACTCTGGTATGGTATGTTTACTACTCTGGTATGGTATGTTTACTACTCTGGTATGGTATGTTTACTACTCTGGTATGGTATGTTTAATACTCTGGTATGGTATGTTTAATACTCTGGTATAAGATGTGTAATACTCTGGTATAGGATGTTTAATACTCTGGTATAGGATGTTTAATACTCTGGTATGGGATGTTTAATATGGTATGGGATGTTTAATACTCTGGTATGGGATGTTTAATACTCTGGTATGGGATGTGTAATACTATGGTATACGATGTGTAATACTCTGGTATAGGATGTTTAATACTCTGGTATAGGATGTTTAATACTCTGGTATGGGATGTGTAATACTCTGGTATGGGATGTGTAATACTCTGGTATGGGATGTGTAATACTCTGGTATGGGATGTGTAATACTCTGTTATAGGATGTTTAATACTCTGTTATAGGATGTTTAATACTCTGTTATAGGATGTTTAATACTCTGTTATAGGATGTTTAATACTCTGGTATAATATGTTTAATACTCTGGTATAACATGTTTAATACTCTGGTATAGGATGTTTAATACTCTGGTATAGGATGTTTAATACTCTGGTATAAGATGTTTAATACTCTGGTATAAGATGTTTAATACTCTGGTATAAGATGTTTAATACTCTGGTATAAGATGTTTAATACTCTGGTATAGGATGTTTAATACTCTGGTATAGGATGTTTAATACTCTGGTATAAGATGTTTAATACTCTGGTATGGGATGCTTAATACTCTGGTATGGGATGCTTAATACTCTGGTATGGGATGTTTAATACTCTGGTATGGGATGTTTAATACTCTGGTATGGGATGTTTAATACTCTGGTATGGGATGTTTAATACTCTGGTATAAGATGCGTAATACTCTGGTATAGGATGTTTAATACTCTGGTATAGGATGTTTAATACTCTGTTATAGGATGTTTAATACTCTGGTATAAGATGTTTAATACTCTGGTATAAGATGCGTAATACTCTGGTATAAGATGCTTAATACTCTGGTATAGGATGCTTAATACTCTGGTATAGGATGTTTAATACTCTGTTATAGGATGTTTAATACTCTGGTATAAGATGTTTAATACTCTGGTATAGGATGTTTAATACTCTGGTATAGGATGTTTAATACTCTGGTATGGGATGTGTAATACTCTGGTATGGGATGTGTAATACTCTGGTATGGGATGTGTAATACTCTGGTATGGGATGTGTAATACTCTGTTATAGGATGTTTAATACTCTGTTATAGGATGTTTAATACTCTGTTATAGGATGTTTAATACTCTGGTATAATATGTTTAATACTCTGGTATAGGATGTTTAATACTCTGGTATAGGATGTTTAATACTCTGGTATAAGATGTTTAATACTCTGGTATAAGATGTTTAATACTCTGGTATAAGATGTTTAATACTCTGGTATAGGATGTTTAATACTCTGGTATAGGATGTTTAATACTCTGGTATAAGATGTTTAATACTCTGGTATGGGATGCTTAATACTCTGGTATGGGATGCTTAATACTCTGGTATGGGATGCTTAATACTCTGGTATGGGATGTTTAATACTCTGGTATGGGATGTTTAATACTCTGGTATGGGATGTTTAATACTCTGGTATGGGATGTTTAATACTCTGGTATGGGATGTTTAATACTCTGGTATGGGATGTTTAATACTCTGGTATAAGATGCGTAATACTCTGGTATAGGATGTTTAATACTCTGGTATAGGATGTTTAATACTCTGTTATAGGATGTTTAATACTCTGGTATAAGATGTTTAATA